>NC_084677.1:7450285-7754996 GCF_028389875.1 Rhea pennata
CTCTGAATGCAACATGTCCAACAAGCAGGGACACACACCTCAGGTGTGCCTACGTGTGGGGTGCTTTCTCACTGCTGCATGGATCTGCAGAGCATAGGGAGCAGCACAGAAGAACATAAAGCTGCAGCCCTACATCTGTTGCTGGTGGAATTACTCTCACCACACCAGACGGTTACCATTATAGGATTTATTGATCACAAGATATTCACACAAGCACTCACTGCATCATCATGTAGCTAGCTCTTAGTATAAATTAAGAATCAAGTTATGTTTGTATCACTTACCTCTAGTCACCCAGTGTAGGGGATCTTTCAACCTCAAGGAGTAACCTTAAGTGGCATCCCACCTTAAGGGGAGATCCTGTCACAGAGCCTGCTGCTGTGCAGGAGAGCTCAAAGCGGGTCTCTCTTTCGGGCTTTCCTTTATACATACACAGTCAAATGCTTAGCTGGTAATTGACTGGCAAATTGCACAAGAGCAGGGCTAGTCAGTTGGTCAAACTGAGTGAGACCCTGCACTTAGCTCAGTTTCAGTGACATTGAGGAATTCCTTCTCCGCCTGTTGCGCAGAAGTTTGGAGTTCCTCTTTCTGCCTATTTTGCAGATGCGGTATCTTCAGTGAGATAGTATGCAGTTCCTAGTGATAAATATAGTGTGAAGTTGTCCCATCACAACATGTCCCACCAGAGGGGTGTGCAAATAGAGGAGCCTAGACTGTGACACGGGGGTGTGGCCTGCTGTAACCCTCACAACTGTGAAAAGAGGGGTGCAGAAACAGCCTGTGCGTGCATGAGGGTGTCAGAATTGTTCGCGGTTAGCATCAGAAGGATGTTTAGCTACTTATCTTTATTAACATTTTGTAAGCGCTTAGTATTTTATGTACTGAATGGCTGACATTGATCCTGAATGTATAGCTCACTAACCTCTGGTTAATATACTACTGAAGAGTTGATCAGTTTTTCCCTGCAACAACTACCATGTGAAGCACTGTGTCATCTCTTTAACTGTTCCGTATTACGGCTGCTACATGCCCACACACAGTCTGTGCCTGTGCAAAAATAATTGTTTAAAGTGCATTTTCTTTTCCTGAAGCTGTTCATACTTTACAGTGTAACTTAAAATATAGGTGTCGTAATGTCCTTTTCATTAAATAGCTGTTCTTAGAGAGAGTGACAGCACACCACTTTGATTCCTCTCTAAATGAATTGCTTCAGTCATGTTCAGAACCACCAATGTTCTGCACCAGCTATGACCACGAAGTTTCACTTTTTGAATAAAAGCGTAAGTTGTAATGAGGTATCTACGCTTCATCTTGAAGAAAGACGAATTGCTAAGCCTTGGAAGTTATCCCATTTTCTTACAACTTTGGACTCTTCCTTGGTGCGATAACCACATGAAATACTGCTTGAAATCCAAACCTTGAAAGCTAACGCATACTGCCACTTAAATGAACAGCAGATAAATCAAAACTAACATGAAATGACTATGAATATCAAGGGCAGACTAACACAATGAGGAAGCTGGCCAGTCTTCGTTTTTCAGTTCACAGCAGAGAGGGGGATGAGCGTCCACCCGGCCGAGAGACGGTGCCTGCCTCCAGGGGACTGCACGGACCCTGACTGCCACGAACTGCGCGGCGGAGGGCGAACACCAGACCTGCGCCTGTGACACCAAGCTGTCCAAAGGGTAGGATTCGGCAACTGATTCAACTAGAATGATACAGAAATGCCCAGCTTGAACTAGAAATCTATAAATAGTTATTCCATATATCTATTCTCAAGGATCAAGAGGTAAAGAGGATTTTAGAAAAACTGTAGGAAAAAAATGTATCCTTGCTTGCTGAAACCAGAAGGAAAAATACCATCTTTCCTATCCACTTCAACCTTTTAATAATTCTCCTTCTAGCAGGACTGATTACTGAGGGAGTAGAAAGTTCCTACCCCTGGGATTTGTCATAAGGACATTATACTCTCTTAATTCCTCCTCCAGTGCGGAAATACGTCTCTTAGAAACTCAAGACATCTCCAAGTGCGGGATCCCTTCCCCAAATGGCACGGGTGGTGCGACCGACCGTGCCGCTCCCCGGCGGGGGAAACGCCCGGCTGCAACGGCCGCGCGGAGCGGGCTCCAACGGCCCGGGGGGGGGGGGGGGGAGACGCTTCCCGCCGCGCGCGCGGAGCCCCCTCAGCGCAGGCGAAGGCGCGAGCAGCCGCCTCGCGCCCGCCGCCCCCCCCGCCCTCTGCGGGAGGCGCGCGCGGCGGGCGGGTGGGCGCCGCTGATTGGCCGCGCCGCACGGCGGGCGCCGCTGATTGGGCGCGGCGCGGCCCGGCCTCGCGGGCGCCGGGCGCTCGGGGCGGGGGAGAGTGGGGCCGGCGCGGGCTGCGGCGGCTCCTCGCAGCCCCTGGGCCGCGCCCGGATACCGGCCGCCGCTTAGATCGCCTTAGCGGAGCGCTGCTGGGCAGGTAGCCGGGGGGGCGGCGGTGGGCCGGCGCCGCCGGTTGGGCTTGCCGCGCTCGCTTCGCTCCGCTCCCCCAGCGCCGCGGTGCGGCCTGGTTGGCCCGGGGCTCCCAGGCGGCTCTTGGTAGCGCTTCGGATCGCGTCGAGGCGCGCGGAGTCGTGCCACAGGTTAGCCCCAGCTGGAGCGGCCCCGGGGGGCCGCCTCGCCCCTCCCGCTGCCGCTCGCGGCGTGCGCTCGGGGCCGGCGGCGGGGCCGCGCCCCGTCGAGGCGCTGCGGCTGGGCCTGGGGCGGGCCGCGGGCGCCGTGCCGCCGCGCAGGCTGCCGCGGGCGGGGCCGCCCCGCCACCCTGCTGGGTTGCGCGCCCGGGGAACCCCCTCCCCCCCCGCAGCCGCTTGGGCAGCCTGCGGTGTCTCCTCTGGCGCGGTTCGCAAAGCTGCTGCGGGTGGGAAACCCGAAAACCGTAAAAGAAAAAAGTAGAGGATATCCTTCAGTTCTGCTCAGTTTAGCTAGTATCTTAATGCGCTTACTGTATTCACTGTGCTTCAGGAAAGATTTGCTGCAGGTGGCACATGTCCAGAAGAGAGCAATGAGACTTTTTTAAAGTGTCTAAAAATACTATATTGAATAAACTTGAAAAGGGAAAATTGAGTGAAACATTAATCTTCAAATATATAAAGGGTTTTTTGTGTGGATGGAAGGAATAATGTAATGGCCCTGGAGGACAGGGTGAGAAGTAAGAGGCCTGAAACTATTTTGCAGCAATTTAAGCTTTGTTATAAAGATTTGAGGACTTAAAGGAGTGTTGGGGTGTTTGTGGAATTTCAGGTTGTGTTATAGTTTTAAAATATGCCTGTTGGAGTTCATATATGTATCACTATCATACTGTGGGCTGGGAAATGGGCGAGTGACCTAATGAGAGGCCTTTCATCTTATTTTCTACGAAATTTCAACATCAAGCTGCTCTCAGGGCTTATCTTTATCTTCCCAACATCACAGTTACTTTGTCTTGAGTAATGTGAAAAATAGAGTTAAATCTTGTTGGTCTGCGGAGATCAGAGCTTCAGAGGATAAGTATCAGGTGTCTGTATGCCTTTGAAAGTGAGAGCACTTAAACCATGTCAGAATATTCCTAATGAGCTGAAGTTAAGTGGAAGTGATGATAGTTTTCATTAAATGCTGATATAGCTGTGAGTATCAGTCGCATTTATCTTTACTATGAACAGAGGTTTTCCAGATTCTGAGAACAAATAGCAAAATGTTTTATGCTGCCCTAAATCTAACTGCAAATACTGAAAAATAGCATTTTGTACTGTTTGCGCTTTTTTCTTTTTTAAAGATTCTGTTTAGAGTTATGTCCATTGCTGTTCCTAAGCATAATGTGGGGATGCTCTTGCACTTTTTTGACATTTTCCTGCTATGACACAAGGAGAGATGTTTAAAATGAGTTAATGTATTGCTATAATAAAGGCTTTATAATAATATTTTGTATTTGCAAAAGCAATGGAGAATAAAGACTTTAGACGAGTTATTCCATGTATTTGGTTTTAAAATCGAGTTCTTTGTTACAGGGCATGGAAGATGGAGTCTTCAAATAAAACTTCACAGAAACCTTTGCGATCAAAAAAACCTATGACTCCAAGTAATGGAAAGCAAGTAAAAATGCCAGATAAAATAAAGAATGCTTCAGCAGAGGAGAAGATTTTGTGGGGCTTGCAAACTAAAGATCATTCTCTTCAACCAAGTACCTTAGATATAATCTGTAAAAGTAAGGATTATGTCAAAATAAAAGTATTTTCTGAATCAAATGCAAGTTCAGTGCTACCTGAAAAAAAACCGTCAGTGATTCTACCAAGAGTCAGCATTAGCTCGGTAGCCAGCCAGGAATGTTGTTATGATGTAAGCGTTGATCCAGATATTAGTCAAGAAGAATGTCAAGATCCCATGCCTGGTATAATTTGCAACAGAAATTCAGATGCAAAACAGCTTTTAAATGCTGGATGTTTAAAAGTCGTATTTCATAAGTGGTATGAAAATGCTGTAAACATAGCACCATCCAAGTCAGTTGAAGTGTGTTTGTGCTCGAGCCTGAATGAACTGCCCATTGATGAGTTAAAAGAGAGCGCTGCTGAGGCTGCGGTTGACGATGATAGTAAGGGTAAGAGAACTAACAGTGTCCTTCCCATCCTGGAAAAGATGGGCATAAAACCTGGAACAAAGCCTGCTAAAAAACTTGTTCCAGTGTTAAAAAAAATAGATGAAATAGATGCTTCAAAAAAGAAAACAGAAAATTGTGCTGTCTTAGTTACTCCCATGAAGACTACAGGAAACAGAAACACTGCTCTGTCTAGGGGTAAAGTGTCTGGTGGAGATGATAGTCCAGATATTTCTGAAGATGATGAAATTATGCTGCCAGATGCGTTGTGTGAGTCTGATATAGGTAAGCATTGCTTTTTTTCTATTGACAGTGCTTCACTGTTCGGGCAATATCTTTCAGTTTAGCTCTTTGTGATTGATGTATGGATTTTTGTTCTATGATGAGAATTTTGTTGGTTATCTTTTCATGTTCTGTCTGCTTTTCTAACTGGTGTACTATTCTGAAATTACTTGAGTTGCCAAGGAAATATTGTTAGCAGGTTCATTTGCAACCCTTCCATATGTTTCACCTCAGCACATGAAAACAATCCAAACAAAGAGCGTGGTGACGGTCTTGGTGCATGCAGGACAGCACAGCAGAGGAAGCAGATAATGCAAAGAGGGAAATGGTCCTAAGAATGACTCAAGAAAAACAGAATTAGAAGCTAATCCTAGAATAAGTATTTTTCTCATACTTCTCGGGGGGGGGGGGGGAGAGAATGAAAGGCCTTCTTTCTGCAAAGAGCCTAAAATAAGTGACAGTGAGAAAGTAAATACTACTGTAAAAGGCAGTCATGCAAACCTAGCTCTTAGAAGGGAAAGAGGTGAGGTTTTGTTGGCCTTTTCGGAGGAAGTGATTGCAAGGCAGCTGATGTCCTGGAGAGTGAAGCTCTTCTCAATCACTGCTCTGCTTAACTTTTCTTTGTCTTAAGAAAATCACACTTCATAGCTTAAAAGGGAAAAAAAAAGCAGCAAAACTTGTTATCAGAGCTGCGATAAGCTTGTTTACTGCAAACCAGCATGGAGTCAGTATTAAAATAAATGCTATTTTAATTACCACTTCATAAATTCTGTATAGTTTTTTTTTTCTCTTGAATCTTTGAAATGCTCATCAAATGTGCTTTAGCACTTAGTACTGTGTTGAGCGGTTCATATTTCATTGATTAAAAAAATCTGTATACTTGCTTTAAGGGGAAACTTGTTTGGGTGCAATAGATACTGAATTTCACAGTTACTCTAATGCAATGCTAAGTGCATACAAAATTTACTATTCTTTAATATAGGTAACTATTTAAATTATGTGCTCAATAATTTAAGAAGTTTGTTATATACAATCTTAATTAGCTTGTTTTGACTGTGATAGTGTAATACATAAATGAAACTGTGAACAGTTGTTCGCTGAAGAGTCCTCTGTATCTTAATATTCTCTTTAGAAAAATAACTTAAGATTTTCTCCTTTACCACTATAGTGATAGCTTAGTTACTTTTTTAAATAAGCAAAAATTCAATCTTTTTTTGGAGACCAGTGTCCTCCTATCTTACTCATTTTCAGTGTATCAGCCTTCACATTTTTTAGGGGTAGGGAGTTAGTCTTCCAGCTCTGTCAGTTCATTCAATAACTGCCTCTACTGCTCTTACTGCTGCTTGTGTGATTAGTTGAGTGAAACAGAAGTATTCTGATCTCTGGATTTGTCTCTGCCTGAGAAAGATGCAAAATGGTGTTTTGCAGTCACAAAATTCTTGTTAAATTCATCAGAAAGTAATGAGTCAGAAATGGTGTTCTTTTGGCAAGGTAAGTACAATCTTTAAGTTGCCAGTGTAAGACTCTTCTTGACTACAAAATATTACCTCTGTGAAACCCCTAGAGAATAACTTCCTCTATCTTACTCCTCATTTTAATGTGGTTAGGAGAAAGAGGGGTGGGAGGAGATCTAGTTTGTTTGCTGATAATAGGAAAGATTCCCATATTTAAAAAATCATAGTTTTGATGTACATCTGAGGCTGGCTTCTCAGATGACAATGCTTAAGGGACCCCTAATCCCAGGAAGGTACTTACTATGATAGGTGAAAAAAATGCAGTAAAGGAAATTGAGAGGCATTGGCCCAGAGCAGAGCAGGGAAAAGCCATCAGGTATATCTGGGTGTTATTTCTGCAGAAATAGCATGGTCATCTTTTATCTGCTTGTCTCAAGGTAGAGAGCCTGCTGCTGGTGCTAGAAAAAGGAAGAGGCGAATAACTCTCTCAATAAGTGTTTCTGAAGTTTTAATAGTGAAAAACTTAACACCAGCGATCATCAATGATCTTGTTTCCTTTTCCTCTTCCCCTCCCCATGCTTCTGCCTGACTCTATGGTTTCTGCATCTTTCTACATAAAATACTTTTCCCAGTTATAATTAAAGATCAGACTACCGCAGCCAGCATATTTAAGGAGGTGCATCAGCTGATTTAAATAATACTGCTCGCCTTCCTCCCCAGCCCTGAGTTGTAGTACAGAAGGAATTCTGCAAGGTTAATGTGAGCTTTGTTTACTTTCAGAGAACACTCAAAGGAAGAGGGTGTGCTCAGGAAGTAAGGAAAATATCCAGTGTAAACGCGTTAAAATTTCTGATGAAAACAAGAAAGAGAATATTTGTACAATGTCAAAAAAGGAAGAAAATCTTTTGGGAAAGGTACTTGCTGGTCTTTGAATGTTTGTTGTCTTATATGTGCTTTAAAACTGAAATACGATTATCCTGTTTATAACTTCAGGTGGGGAGCACAACGTTAGGGATGCTGGTAACCCTCTTTCTAGGGAGAATTCAAATACATGTTGGGAGGGAAAAATACAAAAGTTATTTTGAATGGATTCTCTATTAACTGAAATCTAAAATATGACAATCAAAATATAAGACAAAATGTACATAATTACACGTTTTTAATTCTTGCATATTTTAGGTAAAGTATCACTCACTTTGTGTGGATCTTGCAACAGAGATCTTTTGCAAGCCTGTGTCAGACTGCAGGTTCACTCATGCATTTCATAATTTGCGTAAGACAGAATGGAATTATCTTCCTTCTAGAAGATAGAAACAGGAGGAATTACTCAGAGGAATAATGATTTTTCTTCTCCGTTTTTGGAGAGTAACTGAAAATTCTCCTCCAATTCCTTTCCATTTTAGGTGAATATTTCTTTATCAGCTGCTGCTGTTTCAGAGGTAGAATGTAGAGCATACTGTCTAAGATGTTGGTTTATGTCAGTAGTGAATGACCAGCGAGAGTAGGAAATGTGGTGCTATAAGTGCCTTCAACAGAAGTATCTTTTAGCAGTATTATAGCACACAGATATATATACTGAAATCTTGGAGAATTTCTTTTTATTCTGTTTCTTTTTTTCCTAATTGTGGCCCAAACCTGTGTTTTCATGAACTTCAAGGAATTAAAACTGAGATTATTTTAGAAGTCTCAGCATCTTAACAATTATCAGGCAAGATGGGAAATAAAGACTTTAAGGGGAAAAAAGCTAAAAATTTTCTTTTTTATTGTTTTGTGTCTTGTAAAACAAGTGAACTATTGTATTGTTGCAAGAAAGCAAAAGCAATTCAGTAATGACTTTCAAGAAAAGGAATGAGTTTGGCAAATTCTTTCTATAACAGAAAAAGAGAACAAGTACTTCATACAGAGTAATAATCAGGAACCTATATTTTTTAATAGGTTTTTTTTTTTTGAGGGAACTCATTACCTATTTTACAAAATCTTGCTTGTTTTCCTGACATAAAAATAGAACCTCAGCCCAATTTATACATAAACAGCTTTGCCTTGTGGTTGGTATCAGGGAGACCAGTCCTGATGTGTAAAATCAACACGGAACTTTATTTTGAACTTCTAGTAGTAGCAATTAAAATTATTTAAAGTTTAATTATAATTTATATAAATGTTTTTTATGGAGTCATAGGGAAAAGGATTTTTTTCAGTAAAAAAAACCTTCACTTGCTCATCAGTATTCTGTCTTTAAAAACAGCCTTGGCTTTCAGCAATTTCTGATCTTCAAGCCGCTAGAGGAGCAAATTCCCAAATCCTGCATGTAGAAAAATCATAAATGTTAAATGTTTAAAACTACTGGTAGTGCATTGGAAATGATTGACATTAACATACTAATTTTTTCCTCCTTAAATTTTTGGAAGATGTGCTTAGGTACATTTTGACACCTCCTATATGCAAAGTAGATTAAATATGGAGAGAAGAATGCCAAAGTACAGAATTTGATGTTTTTTATAGCTACTAGAAATGCCACAAAAACATTAGAAAGAAAAGCATTCTTCCCTTCCCTAAATATTTAATTAGATTTTAAATTTAACATTTTATTTGTATAGTCATGTCAGGGCTGAATGATATTTATTTCTCTAAGATTTGAAATGGGGCTTTTTTTTTTATAGCTCAAACTTGTGATTCGTGAGCGGATGGAAATTTTAAATAGTGACTTCTTTAATCGTAAACTGGAAGGCTTAAGTGGAAGAATTGAACGGGCACAGTGCTGGAAAAAACATGAAGAACTAGCTATAACATTCCTAGTAAGTTTCTTTGAAAAAATGCATGACTTTTGCATGCCGAATATGCTACTACACATAACTGATTGTTACAGTACATTAGAGAAGGATGACATCTCAAATGTATGCAATCTTTTCATCTTGTGTGACATAAAGATCAGTTTAATAGTAGTTGTATTTTTAACTTCTCTTAATTGCAATTGTTTCACTGTCCACTCTTTGTGTGACGATGATAATGTGTCATTCAGGTAAAATTGAATTCTAATTTTAAGTAATATTGTTTCTGTTGCAGAAAAAAGTATCAAAGCTTGAGAGACGCATTAACACTGTGATAGCATTTCAGAAGAAAGTTTTGTCAAAAATGGTTGTTAATCAGGTACAATGCAGATGCGTGTGCTAATAGAGGTATTAATGACTAATTGCAAACTCATGGGTACCAGTGTTTACACTGAAACTTGATAGCTTTTCTAGCTGCATTGCTCTCACTTGCATCAATAACAAATTCTATGTGGAATTCTTAAATTGGTAGAACTTGATCTTTGGTGGAAGTTACCTGTTTTCAGTTGTATTTATTTTGCGCCATCATGATTGAACAAACTTAACGGATCAAAAACAAGGTAGAGGCACTATTTCAATTGACAATTTTTGCTTTTGTGTTCTATATGAGAGCCATTGGAATCCTTCTGGTGAAGGGTCAGATCTCTTTATTACAAAGTTAATGCTACTTAACAGTGTGGTCACCTCTCTTCGTTACCTTTGATCTGTCATTTAGCTATAGTCCATCAGTTGCCAAGGAGCTGTGAATGACAAGTTGAAGACCACTTCCTTAGGCAATGAAATTGAAAATATAGAGCAAAGAAAGCATTTTTAATGTTTCTATTAGTAGTCAAGCACTTTTCATGGAAGTATTCATACATTCACACTAAAATGATACTGTTAGGAAACAACATTTTTGTGTGGGGATATTTGAGTCTCATGAACAATAGGAGTATCTCATGTGTTTAGCATGATTGTATCTTGTGCTGAAATTCTTTTAGCTACTTATATGGGAGAAAGGGTTCTGTGAACTATCAGCCTCTTATTTCGTGTTGATTGTGTATTTCATAAGAGATCACACTTTTATAGAAGTATGTGTCTTTAAGTAAAAAAGAAAAAGACTTGGGGTTTTGTCCTTGTTCTTTAACATGTAAACCAAGTCTTTGTTCTTTAACATCAGAAAGTATAATGAGAATTGCTCGTGGTGAATGTGCAATTTTGTCTAGAAACTTTCACATATTTCACAGAATTTGTTTTATGTCTTCTTGACTTCCTCCCAAAAAACTTTAGGAAGTGTAAAACATATACAGATAAAGTAAGATGCTTATAAGCCTTAAATTTTAAGTAGACTTTTTTTAAAAAAAAGTTAATCTTCAAGAAAAAAAACTAAGTGCTTTGCTATTATTGTGGACTTTTTTTCTCCTAGTTCTAAATGCACCTTGGCTAACTTAGTATTTGTTGCACATACAAGCAGGTTTATATTGTGACCCCTGTGACAATGCAGTATTTGTTTCCTGCTCTGTCAGGCAAGGCTTCCTAGTGCAGACTCGCAAAATATAATTCTAAACCAGCTTGGATCCTCTGCTTCCTTTGCAAATGCCATAAATGCGCAAGAAAGATGCTCAAATGAATTTTTACTGTCATCCCACACTGATTTCACTTCATGTGTTTCAGAAGATGCAAGGTAGGTGTCTATATTATAATTTGAAAATGTACTTAATGGCCTTATTGCTTTAAAACATTTATGAGAACTTACTCTTTCCCTCAACTCTTCACTGGCAGTTTGAATTCAATCATAAAATAAAATTTAACTCAGCCATTATTTAGGTGCTCAGTGCTGTTGCTTATATCTCCACTTTATCCATTGCAGCTCAACTAGATCATCAATCCTTAAAGTGCTCCAAGACAAACAGGTCTGTTAGGCATTGATTTCTTATTGAACAACAGGAAGAATGTCTGTGTAAAGATATTTGAGTGGTCATGATAGGAAAAATCTTCCAGGTAACTTCTTAATGCGAAATATAAAAATTGGAATAGAATATAGTACATTCAATGTTTTTAAAACACTTTTGGAATGAGAGAAATCAAAATTCCAGAAAAACAATTTTGTATATTATGAAATTTTAGGTCAGTATATACTAAATAACATTCAAGGGAATTCTAAACAGTTTTTTTAATAGTTCCTTAAAGTATTTTAACTTGTTCATGTCAGTGTTTTACCAGTTAGAGTACTTTTCATGTGTAAGTTGTGTGCACTCTGCAAAAACTCACAACCAGTGTTCTGCTTGGAGCCTTGCACACTTGCAGAAAAAAATGGAAGAAATCTTCAGATGCTCCCTAAAAGAGCTGGCAAGGAGTTTGCATTTATTTCTGTTTGGCAGATCTGAGACTAAAGCTTGTTCCCATCCTCTGGTGCTGGTTGAGTATCAGTGTGAGAGCTCTGGAGTAATGCTCCCCATCTGCCACTTGCAGGGTCCTCTTTGTGTGTTACATCCAGCTCCCTCAGGTGGATGTTTTGGGGATGTCTGTCTCTTCTTGTTCTCTCCTATTGTACCCAACAGGATTTCTCTGCACCAGCTAGTATGAAAATAGTAATTTACTTTGGCCTGTATATGTACAAAGACAAAATACTGCTCTTTTGTGTTCATAGACAGTTTTGTTCAAACAAATATTTTATGTGCTGTATTCTTTCTTATGCTTGCCACTTATTCAGTAGTACCAAGAGAGATTTTATCAGACCCTTGATTAGTGTTGATGGGATACTGTAAATAAATAGCTGCAAGGCAAAGTAAAACAAAGACATCGTTAATAATGTAAAAAGTGAGGAGCAGGTTCAGAGGTACAAAATTTCCTCAGAAAAGAAGTTAAGTAAACATAAATCTGTTTATGGATTTTTCTATGCCTGAGTTTTGCAAGCTTTCACTGATTATATTTCTATGACTTGGAACAAATATCCAATTTAAAAAAAGGCACATTTAGGAAGTTAATGTGCAAATTGCAGAAATCTTTTTCCTATAACTGGAATCTGGCTTTCAAGCTTGTGAAGAAGCCTCTCATCTCGTACATGATGTTGTTCAATTGCGTTATTTAATCTGGTGATAAACCTATATATTCTGTGTGATAGGAATAATATGGAATCTTCATTATTATTCCAGTCCACCTGCAATATTTAGTACCCCTCCACTTCTCACACTCCTTTCAACTTACTCTGGAAATTTACAGTCAGTACTCTCTACACACAGTTTTCATGATGATAGACAGACTTGTAAGTGGTTTAGTGCGGATCACTAATAAAAGGGCGGACATGTATTATCACATGTGCTAAAATGTGAGGGTGTGCTCCTTCCCCCAAAACCAGCATCTCAGATCCTGAGCAAACAGCAGGAACAGAGCTTGCTGGATGAAATGTCAGGGTCATATGTTGTGTTAGATCAGCCTCTTGGATCATCCATATACCTGAAGGGATGTTCACTCTTTGGAGTCCTTATAAACTGTTTCCTACCTACCTGCTTTTCCTACCTACAGTTTTCTTCAACCATCAGGTTTTACTTCAGCGATAAGCCAGGACAGGTTAGCGGTGCCTGAGTCTGAGGGAGAATAACCCGACAGTTACATCATCATAACTGGCAGAAGCCTGAGTGGGTGGGCAGAGATGGGAAGACTCTTAAGTGCAAGTACGATATCCCTGAAAGGAGTTGGGGCCATCTTAACGCTTGAGACTACGGATTAATTGCTTTCAGGAATTGATAACCCTAAATGAGTAAGATACGCTAAAATCAGGAAGTATTATTTAGGTGTGGTAGTGTTAAATCTAGTGAAATGTGTTCAGAAATACAAATTCCTTGCCACAGTGATATAATACTACCTTTAGAGCAATGATGTCGCCACCTTAAAAAAGTATTTTGACTATCCCTAGTATTTGTTTCATAACAAAACACATTACCTATATTTAAAGGTAAAGTTGCTGTGAACTAGAGTTGATAGAATTTAACTTAAAATATTTGAAAAAGGAGTAGGAAAGTGATCCCCCCAACTTTATAGTTCGGCTTCCTATTGCTTGCTTAACTTCATTAGTATTCCTTGTGTTCCACTGATTACAGCGTATTATAACATACTAGGAGTCTTGCTGCGACCAAGTCCTAAATTCTCTTACGTCCTTATTTGGCTTCTGTGGCTGAGTCTGTAACCACAAAAGCTGTTTTCTGGTTCACAGGCTGATAAGGCAGATTGTATTAACTGAAAGATTGTCTCAACTCCCTAATTCAGTCAAAGACAGAGGAACTTGTAAAATTTAGCAAGGTGGACAGTTGCAGAATACTAAAGTTAGTGGTTATCGTAGTTTCCTTTCTTTGGCAGGACAATCTGCTTGGGGGGCTTTGTTTGTTTGTTTTTAAACAGCCTAAGTAAAGTGAAATAAACTAGTAGTGTGTTACTATCAGTAGTATTATTACTGTCTGCAATAAGAGATAAGCTATCTGGGGGGGAAAAAAAGCCCTTTAACTATTATAGGAAACAGCATGAACTCATAGAACATTTTATGGCATTGTTTGATATCAAGTATTGAAGGGCTGCTGTCAGTTTTTAAGCAGAGTAGCTTTCAGAGTGTTTCAGCTATTAAACTTGACTTTAAGTGCTCGTGTTAATATTTGAAGTTTTGCTTTAAAAATATGGTAAGTAAAATCTTAACCAGATAACTAGTGCCTGCACCAAGAAAACTATGTCCAGATAAACAAAACACTGCTGATCACCTGCAATATGAATCTGAAAAAATAAATTATGATCTTATTTTTCACTCTTTAATTTTTTTCAAAGAAAAATGTGTTAACTTACGCTTTTTTACTGTCTGAATAACTGAATCTTTGCTAATGGCAAAATGAAATAGGAAAGTTCACTTATCTAAAAACAATCTTTTCAGTATCCCTGAAAAAAATCAGCAATGAGAATTTCTTGATTTCTTATTCAATATGAATAAGGTTCAAAACACTAATTTTAAACAACTCTGGTTAGGTTATCCTTTTCTTAGCTGTAACCAGCAAACAGCTACAGGGTATCCAGAGGACAAAAGAGGAGAACTTTTGCATGACTGTAATTGCACAACAAAATGTGGATAGGATTCCCATGTTTCTTTTTTGGAAATCTTTAATAGAAATATCAGCGTTTGGAGCATATGTACAGTGAGTCTACTGTATTAAATTACTAGTTTTTTATCTAAATAGATACAGTAAATCTGATGCAACCTAGGTATTTAATTTCCTGTACTTGTACAGCATCTATACCTGCAGAACCTCTTTATAGAATAGCTCTACATTTGACATCAGTTCAGGTGGTGAATGAACCTAGAAAGTATACTACCGTACGGGCAGTGCAAATGTCAGACTGTCCCCTTGGTTGCTGTTATCTTTTTCTCTGAGTAAATTTACATTTCACATGTTTCCATTCTGTGTGATCTTAGACAGATGTTTTTTATCCTTAGGATCAACTGGATTAGCTTTGCCATTAATAAGTAGATTAATTCTTTAGGAATTTTGTTTAGCCTTTGCATTATAAAATTGACTTACTAGCATGTTTGCATATTAGTATGCCTAATGGCAATTATTAATGGGTTTGAGTATTACGTAACCCTGGATTTGAGACCACAAAATATACCTTAACGGATCTCATGCCATTTGATAAGCAGTGCGAGATAATGAAGTTGACAGGTTTGAGGCAATGTGAGTAATTAAGGGTTACAATTTGGAAAGCATAAAAACAGTGCTGGTGGACAGAATTTCAGTTAATACAGGCCCCTATTTTCATAAAGCAAGCAAAATACCTCACTTACTTTACGAAAATGGAAGCAAGTGGAGTTTGTTTCTAGAAAAGATGTCTAGAATGTCATTCGTTCTCCTGATACGTAGCGTACTCTGCTGTTAAATAGTAAATGTAACAATGCACAACTTAATAAATTGTAAGGATTTAATTTTTCTCCCAGTGCCATAAATTATTACCTGTTTTATTGATATTAATTTTTCTGAGCCATTATTTTGTTTAAATTGTTTGAATCAACGAGCTCAACCTTTCATGGTCCATATATTTGTGTACCTGTTCTTAATGCCTTTCTGGAGAAGTCATTCTTATATATCTCTAAATGTGTTTTTATCTATTTTTGTGGTGTTTATTAGCTCTGATGAAGTCATACTGATCTCTGTGGAAGGCCAAAATTCAGCAACTGCAAATAATTCAGGTATTGAAACTTAACACTGAATTCATGTATGCTAATGGATATACTGCAGGATATACAGAGTACATCTAGCTTATTACTGGCTAGATTTTTTGTGTGTCATTTTCTTTATTTTCTTTTTTCTTTAATGTCATTAAAATACAGTTTTGATTCTGAAATACTTAAGGATGTGTCAGTTCTTTTTTTAAATCTCCTGTTGCTTTATGTAGCTGTTTTTTAATAAAGAAAAAGAACTACCAGGAAATTCAGGAAATTTCAATTATTTAAAACATATTTGCATTAGTATTCTTTTATGAGAGGGCACTAATGACAATTTTTACACATCTAAGACAATACCAAGCAGGGTGAGTTAACTTCGTAGATACTTGCTTCTTAGATAAAGGCAATACTGCACATTCTTGGTAAGTTTGTTATTTCCATGACTGTCCTATGTTTTTTGGGGGACAGACAGAGACTTACAACATTCTGTTGCTCTAACAATTATTTAAAAGTATTTTTGTAACAGTATATATTAAGACTAACAGACAAAATGTTTTAAACACGTGAAAACTATGTTACAGATATTCCAAATAACCGTGTATCTACACGAGCAGAAAAGTCAGCAACAGCTCAGGTAAAAAATAAACTTAAGCGTATTTTTCATGTTTTCCTCAAATAAATTGTAGTTGATGGTACATAGGCCACTTCAGTACCCTGGCTTTTGAGTTATTCTTAGAGCTAATTTGTATTTGAGTACAGCCTATATTGAAGCTTCTCGTGGTTTTGTACAGATAACGTAGGTATAGGCTGTCATCCCTCTTGCTTCTGTAATTTTTTTGCCGCCTTCTTAACGATGAGCTTACAGAGGAAAGAATAATATGTAAAGTGATGAAGAAATGCTGTGCTTGTTTTCCCCTTGGAAATGGAGATTGTGCCTCCTCCATGCATGGAGTTTTCCATGGTGCATGGAAAACTAGAGAAACAATTAGGTTAAGCAAATGAAAGGAAAAGAGGTATTGGTTGATTCTGAGCTATTTTAGTTTTGTAAGCACTTTTTCAGCTTCATTTGTTCCTCGTTTTGGATGGAAGGTGAATATTTAAGGAAAAGAAATAAAGTAGGTCTCTTCCAGCCCTGAGAGTTTATTCTAAATTACTTCTTGATCCCTTAAATAAAACCAAGTTGTTATACTTGCTTTCCTGACCTGCAGAAAAGAGGGGGAGGGGGAGAGTAAACCTGAAACTTCTTAGTGCTTCTTCATAGGATCCAGGAAGTGGTGAGTCTCACCCCTAACAACAACAAAGCCCATGCATGTTACCTTTTTCAAGCAGTATTAATTTTTGATTTTGTGAAAGATGAGTTTCTCAGACCTTCCTAAAGTGTCTTTGACTATTCTGAAATCCCTCTCCAAATGCTCCCAAACAAATTATTCAGTACCAATCTTAGAGTTCTGACAAGCTGCATTTCTTCTTCAAAGAGAGGTTTATCAACTAGTAGTCTACTGGAAGAAAAGTCTAGATACAGTTTAAGATAGGATTTTGGAATCCTAATGTAGGATTCCTGAGTCGAATGTTGACATCCCTACCTACAGTTGATGTTGAGATAGATTTGTAGCAATTCAGTATTTGAAATATTCCTCAAAAATATTTAAGTGCTAATCACATTTTAAAAATAACACAGAAGCCTGTAGACTAGAGTCGTATTGTGGGCTCTAAGCTGGTTCATGCCATTGATCCAGGGCCACATGCTTCAGGTGTTGAAAAATTTCATGTTTTGTGATTATGACGTGAAATCCAAACAGTGGCAGGAGAGGCAGTGCTGGTGGGATTGGAGCAGCTGCTCATACTTGATTGGAAGGGTAGATTTGGCTGGAGGTGTGTTTTTACTCTGAAAATATTAATGTGAAGACATTTTTAACTGACTGGTATAGTCTCAAACTTAGCTTCACTTTAACCATTTACTCCAACCTAGTATTCTTCAATTTGCCTATGATGCCATCTCCCTACTTAAACTACAAGAAAGCATAATAAAGTATTTATAGTATGCATATTGGCCAACTGGAGTTCATAGCCTTTTTATAGACTGCATTTTCGTTCCTGTTTTCTAATTTTTAAGGATGCTTTTGTTTTACACTGTGCTCAGAATGCTTTCTGAGGAGTTCTGAGACTGAATCAGCAGTCTTTCTTGACTGCCTTTTTTTGATTGAGGAAAATAATCATAGGTAACTGCAAAAATCCAAGCATTGAGAAGCATGTCTTTTTACCATGGTAACTTGTAGAGATCATGGTGGTACTGAAGTAAACTTCTTCCCCTGGGAGAGCAGGCAAAACTTCATAAATTTAGATTCATGTAAAGCTACTATAAAAACACATGATTTTTAATGATGTTTAATGATTTATTAGGTTTATCAACTGAGTGACTTTTTTTTGTAAGAATAGCAGAGAAAATGATATGATACAATTTTGGCTCTTAGAGCGCCTGTAAAATTTATACTGATATGTCCAGTCCTAGGCCCAGTTGTACTAGAAGGTGTCCTAAAACAATTAAATAACTTTCTAGAAAGTGACCTCAAATGACTGTTTAAATAGTTTGTTGTAGACCATCAAGTATTGTTTTTACTTGCTTGAATTTCTGCATATCCACTATGTGTGGCTCTATAACTTTATGGGTTTTTTTTAAGAATTTTTTTCATTGTGTAGGGATCTAAACTTACAGATATGTTCCGTTCTGCAAACTGTTAAATAGTCTTGTAGTTACTTGATACTAAAATTGAAAGAGAAACACTCAAGTGATGTTTTTTTCAGAGTGAAATAAGACAACTTGAAGTGATTGACCTAACAGAAGAAGAAAAGCACAACTCCAGCAAAGGTAAAGAGACTATTTTGTTAACTCACTTTTTAGCATCTCCCTGAACTTAATGGGGTAGGTGTAACTATGAATCACTTAATTTACTTAACTTTATTCTAAGGACAATCATAAAACTGTATCTATTTCTCAAAGGGAAAACACTCTCCTATAAGCAGCTGCCCTTGCATATCTTTATGATAGCAGTGAATTATTTTGGCAGATGAAAAGCAGTATTTAAAGAATTTGCCTTCTCATAAAGAATGACTGTTTGTGACTACAAATCTCCCTATTCCTGTCACAATCTCTACTCTTACAAGGAGAAAACAGTTGCACTTTCTCATTAAGACAAGCTGTTACATTGAACAGCCTTTTTAACTGCTTGGTAATAGTTAGTCACACTGTGTCCTTCTTAAAAAGGATACTGCTCAGTATAAACAAAAGGGATTGCTGTTCTTCATTCAGCTAAGTGGAGACTTGTTCTCAGCATGATAGGAACTGCCAAGATTTGTCTTACTCATACTAAAATAAGGCATTTCCTTTCTTAGTTCCTCAGAGATTCACTTTGAGGTAAGGTATGGGATTTTTAAGGTTTGGGAGAATCAGATTATACAACTTTGCAATGAAAATACTAAGATTGATATGAAGGAAGCATGAATCCATGCACAAAAGTACCAGAAGAAAGTAATGATTAAATGGAAAGAAAGAAACAGAAAGTGTAAAGTGTCGAAATATAGAATATATCATTTGGGGGGGGGGGGCAGATTACATGCAGTGACCAGACAGCAAGAAGAGAAAGAACATACTGAAGCTGTAAGATAGATGACAGGAAGAAAAAGAACAGCTGGAGCCATAAGAAACCTAAATAAGGAAAATGAAGGACAGTGTCTTACTCAGCAGTTTTATTGAGGACTCGCAAAGGGTAAATAAGATACTGAAGCAGAAGTCACAATAATTTTCCACTCCTAAAATTTGAAATTATTTACTATTTTTGTAAACCGCCACATCAGTTATGTGCCATTCAAATGGTTTTGCCATTTTAATAACAAGTAAATAGTTATTTGAGAACAACTTGAAAATTTGATGACAGAATTTTGCCATTATTCCTGTATGGAATTAAGTAGTAGTCACGTAATTTCTCCAAGATTTGAAGACGAAAATCAGTGGTTACAGAGATTCAGGATGGACTCATTCTGTTCCAGTTTCACTTTCTGATAATCTTGCTACACTAAGATGAAGCAATTGTCCAGTTTAAAGAAATTTGCACTTGATAGATTATTTTGTAAAGATAGGGAGTCCTGTAAGTTGCATCTTACAATAGGGAAGGACCCACAGCATGCAGGGAAAAATCATTAATATATGAATTGAGGATCTTAATGCAGCTGTTTTTTGATAGGTAGAAAAATAATCTTTAAAGCTTGCATCTTGTTTGCAGGCAAAACAGAAAAAGATCAGAAATCTGTATCACATGAAAGGAGTTCCAAACCAGTATGCTTCAGTTCAGCTCACTTAGCGCTAACGGCGGAAACATCAGATGAGGTACTCTTTTGGTACTTTTTTTTTTTTTTTTCCCCGACTTCCATACTACATGAATTTTAAATCGTGGATTTGGATATTGCGGAGTAGTGTAGAACTTAAAGGAAAAAGACCTTTTCAAATGGGAAGGGAACAGTGTTTAAACCATTTGACTTTAAAGGAGTAAGCTTTTGTTGTGCCAGTAGGAGGCAGGATTGTAATGATAATAGAACAGTAAAGGTTTTGCAAGAAGTAAGCAATTAATGCTAGGAGATTGTGTGGCTAGAAACAAATGCAAAAAAAAAAAAAAAAAAAAAAAACTTGTTTAAGTCTTTCCATCTTCCCCCTTCTTTTCCTCTGCCAGGGCTTTCTCTCCTTTTCCTTGCTGTTGTACATGCTCTGTCTCTCCAAATTTGTCATGCCTAAAAATGTTTGAAAACATTATTTGCTAACAGGACTTAAACAGTTTTTATGCTTCCATACGGATACTTCAAGTGTAAGTAAAACTTCTTTCAGCAGGAAAGCTTTTACTTAAAATATATGGCATGTCTAAAGTATTATCTTAATACTCAAAAAAGAAAATACAATATTTTTTTTCTGCTGCTTGTTGATAATACATAAAGAAGGCTGAATCTGTGAAGCAGTACGCATATGCTTTATATGCCTAAACATTTATCTTAAGTCTGTGTTTAATATTTGTTAAAATTGATAATAGTTGAGTTTGAAGACATCTGCAGTTTTATTCATCTGTGCAGTGTATACCAGTTTTAAAACTAAGTAACAAAGTACATGCACAGGTTTGCTTTCTATCTGAACTGACCCCCCCCCCCCCAAAAAAAAAAACCTTTAAAAATGTCTAGAAATTATATCAGTGCACTAAAGATCCAAAGTAAATAAGCATCTTCCTAGATTTAATGGTAACCTCTGCAGCAATCCTTTCGATAGAACAAAAGTTGTTCTAAGTTGGTATTACTATAGTACAAGGAGTTGTTTTGTGCTTTGGGGAAGAGCATAGTGGATAGACAGAAATGAGGAATCAGCAATTTACTTAATCTTAATACATGGAAAGCAGATAATCTGTAACACTTCTGCTAGCTTAGAAACTGTACAAATAGTAGCAGCTCAGAAGTTTATATACTTGCACAAAGCAATGTTAGTATGAATAAAAAGTAACGCGTTTGTCCGTTGTCGTTGTCTAAATAACAGCTGTTTCTGTCTTGTCGCCTAGGCTCCCAAGCAGTTTCCACATCTTCCTCCGCTGCCAAGGATCCCTCCTTGTCCAGAACTCGCTGAAGAATTCAGAGACACTGTCCCTCCTCAGAAGCCTGAACTAAAAGTGGCTCAGGTGCAAAATCCAAAGGGGATTGGACTGTCATGGACCCTTAAGGAAATAGATCCAAAGTGTGCTCCTCTAGACAGTTATCACTTGTACCTGTTCCGTGAAAACCCCAGGAACACTTCTGCATCACGTTGGAAGAAAATAGGCAAAATAAGGGCTTTGCCACTTCCAATGGCTTGCTCTTTATCACAGTTCACTATCCCAGAGACATACTACTTTGCCATTCAGTCAAAAGATGTATGTGGACGTTACGGACCATTTTGCGATATACAGTCTATTACCTTAAGTCTTTAAAAAAAACGCTTGAAGACCCAGACTACCTCAGCAACTGGTCTGTTGTTTCAGTGAGAAGTACTACATTCTTACTTGCAATAAGATTTGAATCAAAGTGTTATTTGTACTGCAGACAGCGTTAACTTCCGTATGTTTCCGGCTTGTTACCATCTTTCTTACATTACAAACTTCATTAGTTTTGTAAACTTATTTCTACAGCCTTAAAGATGAAGACTTTTTTAAAAAACTTACTTCCGCATTTTACTTTCTTGCATCTTTACTGTTACATTGGAAGGGATTATGGGCTATATGAAAGAATTGAAAATTCTAATAAAAGTTTCTTCATTATTTTGAGTGGCATTAATGAACCATGATCTAAACTGTTTTGAATGCTGGCAAAGGGATAGGCTCACCTTTCTTACTCCTGTTTTTAAAACATGTAGGAAGATTTCTTTCATTGTTCCTAAATGGCACAAGCTTCCCAAGTTTAAGTTTTTAAAGATACGTTAGTTCAGACAACATTGCTGTAGTATCTGTTATTTTGAAGCTTCTAAGAACCACGTAAAATTGCCTGTTAATGTAGCTGTGATAATAAAATAGTTAATGCTTAAGAGCACAGTTCCTAACATTTGTACTTTTTTTTTCTTGTATGTTACCAAAATATGGTAAATTAACTCAAGTATATTGATGTAAATGTTCCAGACTTCTGTCTTGCAATGTTATTTCTGGTATTTACAGTTTATAAAGAATCTGAAAATATTTGTGGAGGAAAAAAATACTATCTGGATTAACAGCTGCTATTGAGTATTCCAGTGGTTTGGGCTTCTCCCCTTTGTTCCTATGATTAGAAGGCAGAAGTTTTATTGCTTTTGGGAGATTGTTTCTGGGGAGTGGGGGAGGTTTGTTTTTGGTCTGGATCAATCCAATCTTTGATCTGGACACTCATCATACAGATGAGTATCTGTACTGTTGTCATCTCAGTGCAAACCTGAAGCTTGGACAGAAGCATATGCAGAAGTCACTGGTCTGTGTCTAACATTAGTTCTCACATGGTCAGGCTTCTGAAATCAGTGCACTTGATCTCTTAAAATACACAGCTGTTCCTGCAAAATAGGAGAAGAGACCTTACCAATAATCTACTTACCACACGTCTGTGGATCTTTTACATTACTCAATAGCTATTCTTGGGGGACCACGCTCTTAGATGCTGTCTTGGCTTACCTGCAAGGCCTTTATTAGAGGGCAAAAATAACCAGCTTGTGTTTCTAATATGGGCAGGAAGAATTTAATTTTTTTCTGTTCACACATACACTCAACTGTGTCTCATCCAACATTGTGTAAATATATCCCAAGCTTAACGACAAGGTAAGACTGCTAAACATACTGAGCTTGGTATTTTTGTTTTAACTTTATTTTCATGTACAGTTGCAGAATATATATAAAGCATAGAAAACGGTATATTTTAAAGGTTTATTAGGTAGAAAGAATATCCTAAAACATCTTTGTCTGTTAAGACTCTACTTCAAACTTTTTTGGCATTTGTTTTCTTGGTATACAGAACATTCACATCTCCTCTGTTTTATGTGGCATCACGTATACCTTGCTGTTTGTACAATGTGGAGTATGTGTATGCTTTTCACTTTTAATTGGGACAGCGCTTTTACAGTGGAAGCAAGATGTGCACATGTACATATACATCTTCGTTTTAAATAATGCTCTGTAAATGACCAAAGCAAGAACCTGAAAGAGCTTCTCTTCAAAACAATGGCACAACAGCTTGGCTTATAATTTCATACAACTGTCTTTTAGATATAAAGTAGTATTTTAAATCCAAATATTTGCTTTAAAATTTCCCTATTTGATGTTTGAATAAAACTTGCAAATACCTAGCTTACAGTCTGTCTACTTTCAGCCTTAGGCCTGCATCTGTTTGTTCAAAACAAATTCTGCTTGCTAACAAAATTTAGGTTTTGAGTGTATTTAGCAAACTGTAGGAACACTACTTTAGAGAAGTGGGCTGTTTATTTGAAACTTAGAGAGTTCCCACTAAGAGGGAAGAAGCCTGAAAAAATACTGGCATCATGCTGAAGCAAAAAAAGCACTTTGCTCAGGCTGATTTTTTTTTTTTTTATTATTTGTTGTCTTATTTGTATAATTAGTTATCATTTCCTGGTAGGCTTTATTTGCTTGCAAAAATCAAATCTTGCATGTGACAGCATGTTAGGCTATTCAGGGAATACTGTTGTTCGGGTGAACAATATTATTTATGCTGGAAACAATTCTTACACAGTTAGTTGCCCAAACTTCTACTTTGTAAGAGATCAGGTATGAATTATCTGAAGATGAATGGGTCAAACCATTAGCTGATACATACTGCAGCATCAATTTCAATAGAACTATAGTATTTTGTAGTAATGTATTTGTTTTGCATTAAGTGTAAAAGCTCATTCAAAACCTTTTTTTATTGCCTGTTATGGGTCCAGCTGTAGTGAGTGTACTGAAATAGATACATGGTTGGTGCTTCTACAAAGTCATGTCTCCATTTAAACAAAGCTGTGACTAACCAGAAAAAGACACTTCATTCATTCACACTGGTCTCCAGACTCCTAAATCACCATCAGTCAAACCTAATATTACACTGCTGAGCATTTAAGCTTGGTATTACAGTACAAATTTAGCTCATTAAATAATTTAAAAATAAAAGTCACCAAGTCATCTTGTTTTGAAAACCATCATGGAAATCAAACATAGTTATTACACCCCAATTTATTTAGTAGAAGTGCTTGGTACAAGTAAAATCTACAAGGGAATTTAGAATTAAATTTTTAAAGGCCAATTCCTAATGGGCAGATTCAAGGAATGCTTTCTGGAAATGATACATTAAACAAAGTTACTATATCAACATTCTGGTGTAGTAGATATGCTGAGTTATTTGGCCATAAAAAAAACTAAATTTGGTATTGCTGAATCTCTGACTTGCTTAAAAATTTGCAGGTGTAGGTAAGGTAACTATTCTTCTTCAGAAAGACTATGCACAATGCAAAAACGAAGGGATTAGGGATTGAATGGGGTATCTCTTAGCTGAGGCTATTCCAGTCCCAAGCTATGCAGTGTTTGGTAACTTCTCCTCCCAGAGGTTCTGTACATTTGATTTAAATATGAAAGAAGAGAATCATCTTCTAGAGTGAAAGAGGAATCATTTACTTCTGTGAAGCAAGTGGTTTTAATAAAAGCTTGATGGCACTTACTGCATATTACAAATAGCAGAAAGCTAGTCCCCTGCTAAAACATATACACTCAGTGCTGCTTTGGGCTTTTATAATTGTTTTTACACTGTGATCTGGGCTTCATTTTTCCCCCCTGTATTTATCCTATCCCAAAGGAGTAGACCTGGGACAAGAATATGGTTAGTATATTGCTTGCAAATTAATAACCACTGGCTTTATTTGTAAGCTACTAGAGGCCAGAAATAAACTGTTAATGTCTAGTTATGGGGAAAACATTTATGATGATGAAATATGTAAAGGCCAATTTTACAAATACGTAAAAGCTAACAACTTGTCTTTGTATTGCTTAGATCCCTGACCTGTAGATGCCAAGCATTCCAATAGACCTGCAAGGTTTTGTTCTGTTTCATATCAAGAACACAGTACATTTTTAGAGAAACAATAGCTTTACTACAAAACCATGTAAATGATTATATACAAAATGATTATTGAAATTTGGTTTTGTACTGTAGTGACAAACAATTAGCTGCTGACATTTATTTCCGCTTCCTTAGTACTAGGTACATAACACCACTGATCAGAGTAAAAGCAAATGCAATCCAGGCTAAGATGAAGGAATAGCCATACTGGCCTTGAGAAACTTCAATATTGTATTCATTGCTCTTGTGCAGTTCTTCATGCCTATCTGTATAAATGGAAGCTGCAATCATAACACACAGACCTGGAGGAGAAAGAAAATAGTAAAACTTAGCATCTTAAAACAACTTAAATATGCATAACAACTATTCACTGTCTCTTCTGTCAGCTCCTGCCACTTGCACCAATATCCTTTTTTGTAGAGAACTCATTTTCCATACCCAAACTAAACTGGGAGAAGTTCAGGACATGCTTTTCAGTTTTTTGGGCACGGATTAAATTTTAAAGTGCTGCTGTGTGCTCATGTTATTTGCAATGAAAACAATAATTCTAAGCATCTGGATAGTAAAGACTAATAAAAATTATAGAAGTACCTGCCTGTGACAATCACAAAGTTGTTCAAGAAGTTTAGAATCTAATATTCTCTCCCTTCAAAGTTTAAATGACTACTTCTGAGCAGTAATAATGTTATCTATGTTTTAACTGTGTTTACTTGTATAGAGTAGAAAATTTTTAAGCGAATACGGGGCACAAGCTATGACCTCTGGAGCCCTCCCACTTTCTCATACTCCTGGTTGTTACTGAAACTTTTTCCTCTTCCTTTTCCTACTTTAAGACAAGCATCACTGATGTAACAAGTGTCAACAAATCACTCACATGACAGGAGCTGGATAATAGAAGTTAACACAAATCTTTCTCCTTGTTTTAGTCGGAAGAGTTGAAGAATGAAAACCAGAAATGCCACACAACAGAAAATAGTAGACAGAATCATGGTAGCCTGAACAGCCTGAATTGATTGATAATCTGCAAAAATAAAAGCAGCCTTGATTAAAAATGCAATTCATCCTTTTACCTACTCCTGCACTGAACAGAGGCAGAGCAGCCTAAGCTCTGTAAATTCATCAGATACACCTGTTTGCAGTATGTGCATTGCCTAGGATGGCTCTTCCCTGCTTTCTTTCTATTAATTCAGCCAATGGTTTAAGGACTTTCAAAAGCCTTTCCCTCCTCCCCCCCGCCCGCCATACCACACCCTCTGCTTCGATCTATATACTAAAAGCATAGTTAAACTGCCAGGTGTCTAAAAGGGCTTACAAATGCAGAATCATGCTGTTCACATGACTTGGAGACAGCTCTAGCCAGTAAGATGTAAATGAACATGACTGCCGAACTCAGCATAAAACTTCTATTAGGTTCAGATTTTCTCCTGTCAGTTAACTCTCTAACCTGGAGCTAAAATAACTAATTTAAAAAACACTACATGAAGCTATCTTGCAAAACTTTGCTGTAATGATATGGACAAGTTAAGCTACTTAAATATGTTCTTTTTAGCTGCTCTCATCTGAGATGGCTATGCTGCCGTCAGTAGGTCTGTGAATAGCAAACAAATATCTGAGCTGTTTTTAATCTAGCTAGTTAACATACCTAATTTCCATGAACACATAACAATAAAGACATCAAACCCAGCTCAAATCTAGGTTAAATTCAAGTTATCTTTGACATGTCTTTGTGAAATGTGATCATCTTACTAATTGCAGTAACAGATATACCCTAGGGGCAGGTTTAGCTCAGCTGGTTAGAGCGTGGTGCTGCTTATGCCAAGGTTGTGCGTTCAATCCCCGTACGGGCTATGCTGAGGGTTGGACTAGATGACCTCCAGAAGTCCCTTCCAACCTCACCATTCTATGATTTCTATGATTTAAACCAATTCCATGTACCTAAAAAGTAATGATTGTTTGAACATGGCTGTTTAAATCATCTACTCTTTTTTAATATATACACCAAGACTGAAAGCATATCATAAATGTATCAGTTAAGAAAACATTTTTATTTTATTTTATTCTGATAAAGCAGCAGAGATTAGACTGTGCTGTATGTTGTTGTATTCCCTATGTTAAAATTTTAGATTGTATTCTGCCCTCCTTTTGCCCCTTTGCCTCCCATTGGTACACACATTTTTAGGTTCCTCTTTGAAAGTTAAATTATGACAGTCATATTCTATCACTTTAGAGCCACTTGCAAATGACTTTACTATTTTTACCTGGTTTAATTTCTAAGCATTGCAGGTTGTTTGTTTTATTCTCTTCTACTATGCTTTCAAGTGCATTTGGTTGTTCTTCCTGTTTTCCTCTTACAAAAACTGTTTGCTTGTTCAAAATGAAAAGCAAATATTAAAGGTTTTACAAGACTTGAGTAGTTAAGGCATATAGTTTTTTGAACAAGTATGTTACTGCCCCTGCAAAATTTAGCTGCAATTTCACAGTATATCCTTCTAAAGGAACTATGAGACACTCACCATTGAATTGATCGGTAATAGCTGTACAAGTGGTAGTATTGGTGATGCATGTTCTCCAAACATCTGTAGAAAAATTATCTCCTACCCACCAGGCCTGCAAAACAGAAGTAAAAGAATCTTGCAGAAGAAATAAAACAAAACCCTGCTGGTTAGACAGGTCAACTGGAATAAGCTTCTGTTCATTTTTGCTACTTAACTTTTCAAGTTTTCAGATCTAATGGACTCAAAAGAAATTCTTACAGGCTAAACCTTAAGGAAAAGAGCAAAACAGAGAGGAAACTCTTCCCTATCTTGAAACGGGTGTGAAACCAGAGGCCTCAGGGACCAGAAAACACTTTGTGTTCCCAATGCAGAACTAGAAGTTTCCATTGCCACCGCTCAAGATCGGGACTTGGGAACTAATAGGCCGAGGGATGGGAGCAGAGGCATTTCTAAGTGTTTCCTGGTACATCTGCTATTGACTTATTTACTGAACAAGAACCTGAATGTTGCATCAGTTGGTATCTGTTTGGATATAAGTTAAAACAAGAGAACTCATAAAAGCTTGAACTTTGTGCTTATTTACTAGATGTTTTGAAGTAAAGGGTATTTTCATTTTAGACCTATGTGAAGTAAAAAAGAGAATTGGCAGGGATTACTCAATAGATAAGGTACACAAGATCTACTTTGTTCTGTTGCCGATTCCAGCGTACTGTTCTTAGCAGCAGCATCCGGACCCCATTTGGAAAATGCAACTCTCAAAGGCACAACATTTTTTAACTTCTGGGAAATAGCAGAGTAATGTATCTGTGAAATAGAAGCCTTGACTATAAATTTCCTAGTTCCTGACATTAAATGAATCAATCTCAGCTTTTATAACATAGCTGTACTTTCAGTGTGTAAGTGCAGGATGTATATCCTATGGCATCCGACTGGAAGTGGCTATTGGCTCATTAATATCCCACTGTACTACTGCTATTTCGATGTTTTAATATTTAACACAGAACAGTATTATAACAACTGAACAAATTTTTATGGCATCAACCCTGCAAATGCTGCAAGAACTCCACACAAGTGGTATTTCCTCAGGAAATCCATTCCAGTTACAATAGCTACCCAGGCCTTTGTTCTGACTCAAGTTGGAAAAATACAACTTTTAAATATGAATTCTGATAGTATCTGCTACTGGAAAAGATATTTGAGAAACCTTACAGATCACTGTGCAGCTTTTCCAACAGTACAGCAATAAAAAAAATGTAATGTGACATTAGGAGTATGTGTCATAACACTGGAATATCAGGTTTAAGAAAAATCATTACTTTCCAGAATGAACTAAGTTACTCATTTGGATTTTGCAGTCCAAGTTCAATACATTTTTTCAACTTTGTATGCTGTATAATTCTTTCAGCATGATACTCATGACTATATAAACCTCTAAACACCACAAAATCTAACAGAAGGTGGTTAAAAAGTTTAAATGTTTAAATGTAAATAAAGACACGGAGTGCACATTTGGTTATTTCTACAATTCTATTTGTATGTAGAAGGTCTGATCTTGGAATAATTCGCTCTTCCACTATCCTAACTCTCTAAATATTCAAAAGGAACAGGTTAAAACAACCTGCTTTTAGTGCTCAATTAATGACCTAATTCAATGCAACAAATCAACCAGCTGACTGAAAGATAACATCTGAGCTCATACAATTTTGCAGTAAAGAGCTTTGGGTAATATATCCTTTCACTTAAAGCACAGTCTTGGAAAAGAGTATGGGATTTGAACCAGCTTCACTGAATATAGTGAAGTATTTCCAGTACAGATTTTTTTAATCCTAAAAGCCTGAGCACACACTTTCTTAGAGAAAGACAGACTCTAATGAGCAGTTAAAAATATTCTCGGGATAAGCAGGCAGTTTTAGAAAGATGAAGATTATGAAGAGCTAGACATAAATATTGGAAGACACCTTTTCTTTGTGACCAGAAAGAATTTCATCTGAAAAGCAACATGATTCTATAAGTCTGTGGTGAAATTACTTCAAGTAAATGAAAATAGTTAAATTCTTCTTGTCCCTTTCATAATTTAATTAAGCATCTTGAATAGTCACTTCTAAGGAAAACACTTTGGCTGAAATAATCACTATGCATAAATCATGAGCTATTTGACTTCATACATGTAACATAAAAAGGCAAGAGTTTTTTCCCTTTTTTTCCTCCGATCTAGCTGAACCAAGAGCCATAGCTCCACCCTCCAAGCATGGTTTGTAAACACACTCACTGGCTCTGAATCGCACAGGGAAGAAGATTAGCTGCATAACATGGACTCATACACAATGCCAAATACAAGCATGGCATTTACTGGTATTGTCTCATCCAACTAAAGCAACAACATGAATGTTTCGGGTAGGGAGTTTTTTAGTTGGTTTGGTTAGGGATTTTTTTCTTTTTTCTTTTTTTTTCTTTTTTTTGGGGGGGGGTATAAAAAAGTGTAAGTACAGCTAACAATATTAAATGCTATCAGTAAGCAAGTTTAAGGCAACTAGAGAGGCATTACTAATCGGATCAAATTATAAACACAACTAAGTGCAAATAACAATTTTATTTACACTTTAGAACAGCTCAATTTTGTGTGGCCTTGTGGGAAATGGGAGCTCTGATAAAGGTATTATGAGTACAGAAAATGATACAACATAGTCCATGTAAGCTCACTGGTCCATTTTAGGTTGGCTTCAAGCAAAGTTGCCAGCTCTATTTTTAATTGCATAATTTTAAGTGTTATATAAGAAAAAAATTGCCTAGTCCTGAAGTCTTTTATACACTGCATATTCAAAACATAGTGTTTGTTCTGATAAAAAATAGTATCTAGAAAATCATCTGAAACTCAATAAGAAAAATTTGTATAAAGCTTCTGACAAAGCTTGCCCTACAGACAAACAGGAGAACTCAAACTTACATTGTCAATAGTTGAGATGAACAGCAGTGCTGCTGAGGTTATATGAAACACAATAATGAAAGCCAGAAGAATCAGCATCTTTGATGTGAGGAGGTTTTAATCTGAGACAAATCTGTTAAAAATAAGAGCATATATGATCAGTCTTTAAAACCTGTTAACTGAGCAACCTGTCATAACACTGTCTTCTCGTGGCCAGGAGGTAGCAAGGTCATCCTCAGCGTATTCCACAGCAAGGAGCTTGTCAGATTTGGTACTGTTGGGTGTACTTTGTACAGGTTTGACTTCAGAGCACTCATTCTTTTTCCAGAGATAAAAGATCACATTTAAGTCAGACTATACATCAGCATAACAGCTTTTTGTTTTGTATGGTAATGAGCTAGTACCACTGGCATTAAAAGGAATCTCAAAAGTGAAGCCAAGAGGTGCACTTCGTAATATGCCATTTGGGTGGCTGCAGTGTTACACACAAAGAAGTTTCTCTTGTGAGCTTCTCCAGCAAGAACATCAAACTTATTTCCCTGCTGACGTTTAGAGAACTGCTTTTCAAATCACAACCTCATTTGCTCCCGGATTTGGGGAAGTCTTGTTTCAACCATGCTTTCAAAGTGGGAAGAAATGCAGATTGCAAAGGAAAGGATGCTGGTAGAATGAAATTAAGCATATCAAGAGCTACCTCCTAGATTTAGGAACGGCTATGACATATCTTAGCTTTCATATAGTTTGTCCTTACGGAAAATAAAGCTCAAAAGTTTTAACCTTTACTAAATAACTTAAGGCTATCGTTTTCTTTACTATGCTGCTCTGACAATTAAGGTTGAATAAATGAGTCAGTTGCGTCACACTCTAGTCAGTCATTTTCAGTCACACAATACTCCTTCTAGTCCAGATATTATCTTCTTACCTTATCTAGCCCAATCAATATCATTTCATGTCTCATACGAAAAAATTCTTATGGAGAAAGAAAGTTGCTGGATGCAGACTCACAAACTTAATTAGGATTTGAACTGGAATCCCCAGGGAATCCACAGGCAGGTAACAAACACTTTAGGGGAAACTCCTATTAATAATGTATTGAAATGTTCATTTGCTTGGTACACTCATTATAATCATCTTTTTTTTTCTTTATCTATAAAGAAAAATCTATAAATCTATCTATAATCTTTCTTTATTTGTATAAAAATACTTGCCAAGTAACGTATGCTATATTCTATACGGACTGATATTTTCTTTGCATTAAATGTGTACCATTCTGTAGTATTATTGATCACCAGTACAGTAATGGTTTCTCCACTTCCTTAACTTTAAAAATTTTCTCATGTCAAATGATCATATTCATGTAACAGAGCAAGTATCTGAATGAAGAGGTAACTATATGTTTTTAAGACTTGCATGATTTTTTTTCCATGTCTAACCTCTCTGCTACTGTTGTGTGCTAAATTGATTAACTACACATACTGTTAAGTAATGCAGATGGAGAATTCAGCTAAATAAAAGGATCACTTTGACAGCATTTTTGAAGAGAATAATGGCACCACTGGCATTCTCATCATTCCAAAACACAACTACTCTGCAAAATTTCAACAAAAAGATAACAGACAGCATATAAACATATTGAATAGAGATGAGAAGTTCCAGACTAATCTCTCATGCCTACACTGGAGTACAGCATTTCACTGCAGTGCAGCATCATAACAAGGACAGAGGCAAACAAACAACATTAAAGTGCTTTAGAGAAAATAAGAATTAATCTGAAAAACCTTTTTCTGTATCTATTTGGAGTGATTGTATAGGAAAGGTAAGTCCAAATCCTGAAAAAGGGAAAGCACCCACTCCGTGTTTATTCCTTCCCAATTTCTCAATGTTAAACTTTGCCTTTTTAGCCACAACAAACAGAAGCGGCAGTTTCCTCCAAAGAGTCAATACTGCCAAATGACTCAAGATCCTCTGAACCTTGCAGCCATGTTCTGTTTCTATAAATGTCATTCATGGCTGTCGAGTGAGCCTTTCTTGAATGAAAGGAAGGAAGAAGGAAAAGATATTTTGTGGTTTTGTATAATGCCACATGAAAATATTTTCACTGTAAAATGTACCAGTCTTCACACAGTACCCTCTTGTCTAGTGGTTAGTTTTCTTTCCTGAGTTTCATCTGTTGCAGAGATGGTATCTAAGCAGACAATAATGCAACACTCATCCGCCATACAAGGAGAGAGAACCAATCTGTACTCCGTATTATTTTAAGGCTAACAGTACGATTTCATCCTATTGAATGAGGCATCGTAGAGTAAGACAGACAAAAAAAAAAAGTAATCTAATCAAAACCAATCTTGCAAAAACCAAGATTTGCCAGCCCAGAAAGATCTATTTAATCTTCAGTCAAGTGAATATTTTTGTTTTACTGCCTTGGGGCATAAGCAAAAGAGCTTCAAAAAGAACAGATAAACATGTATGGGTGATGAGAAGACGACATTATGTATCTTACCCAAATAAAGTCAAGTTTAAATGAAAGTTTTCATTCTGATGTAATGAAAAATGATTGAAGTCTTGATACAATTAATTTTCTACAGTCTCAGTTACTGAGCCTTTATTCCAAGAGAAATGATGTAAGGCTGTGAGAAAATAAAATGCAAGTAAAAATCAGTTGCAGGTGGTATTGCTACTAAGCCACCCACCACAGTAAAGGCTGCTAGGAAAGCTTTGATGCCTCTCCACTGGAAAACCTTAGGAACAGACAGTTTTAGACACTTCCCCCTGATTTGTTGGCAACAGCTACTTTCACAAGCTCCCAGCACTGCCCTGCAGTGCTACTGCACTTCCACACACACTGGTACTGAACACACTGGAGAAAGCCAGGGGACAGCCCAGTTCCAAGCAATCCACACCAGGAAAAAGACAACAACATCTTGTTGCCCAATCCGTCCTGCCTGAGCATGGCAGGGATCCCAGAAGGGCACAAAAAGATCTGCGGACTTCAGTCGTTCCTAGCAACTTTCTCTCTCCTTGGAGACTGAGGAGGAGGCTCTTGTTCGTCACAGACGCTGCAAGGAGTAAGGAGGGGAGAGTTTCCCAGCTAAACTCTGTATAACTGGGCACAGAAAGCAGTTCTCTTTTGAAACGCAGCCAGCGATAGCACAGAAGCTCCTACAGAATCTGCATCCCTCTAATGGCAGAAAGGACTTTGTCTCTCTGGGGGCTGTTAGCAAACAGTCCTCCTTTACTCCAGGCAGGGCTGGGATTTAAAACTTCATTCTGGGGAGTCAGGCTCCTTCCAGCCCTTGAGCAAGGAGCTCTTGCTTCCCAGTTCTTCCATAAGCAGCCTACCTGTGTACCTTTTCTTGCATCAGGCAGCTCCCTCCCTCTCTCTTTATGAGCAGGGAAATGACACGATTAGATTTTCACACTGAGTATTTCTGAGAACAATGTCTGCATTAACACTTAGAATACTTAGTATTTTAATTATTTATTACTAACCAAACACTTTGATAGCATCCTATTTTGCATACTAACTGTAGTCCTCTTTGTTTTGTCACTCATTAACTGCTCCTCAAGATTTCTCTTCGAGTTCACAACTGTTTGCAGTTCTTTTAGCAACAGCTTCACTCCCTGTCAAAGCTTGCCAAACCAAGAGCAGACATCGATTACACTGCCAAATGGCATGCACTGCCTTGCTCTTTCAAAATGGAGGGCACCTGCAAGAACAAATAAAGTAGCACTTCTGTTTACCTGGCTGAATTAATTCTGCTCTATAGAAAAAACAGAAATTAATCTTTAATTAAAGGATTAAGATACATTTGTGTAGCCATAAGAAAATATTGCTTAAAAGTGTTTGCTAATAAGAACAAAAAAATATATTTTCAAATCACATACATTTGGCACTCTAACAGTGTGTATTATTGCAAATAAACAAGAATCTACAAACAATTGTCCTACGAAGATGCACAGAAATGATCAGACTTTTCAAATAAAACTTAGGTATGAATGTGTGACAAGTGGTTTTTAATATTTATTTAATTTGCTGTATTGCAGATTTGGAAGTACTGCTCTACTTATCAGTGCTAATCCATGCTGGAATGAAAACATTTACAAGGACTGCTCAACTCTTTTGTTTTAATCTCTTCATTATAGTAAGTATATTTGTACTGATCAAAAAAGCTTCCTGGATAAAGTCATATTTCATGTTCTATCATTTGAAGCAATACACACTATGCTCTCCAGTCAAAGTATTCACATTTAAGTATACTGCCATTAGGCACGGATGGAGACTGCAGTGATGCAACAGATACTGTTCATCTTTCCCCAAACTAGTATGAATTCTTTTAGTAGTTTATACATGCAAAAAAAAAAAAAAAAAAAAAAAAAAGAAAGAAAAAGAAAAGAAAAGAAAAGAAAAAAAGAAAAAAAAACACTGTAGAAGCAACAGTCACAAGTTACAGCAAGGGATATTCCAATTGTGAAAAATGTTTTCACTACATCCAGTGAGTGTGGTTAAGCATTGAACCGTGGCCCAAGAGACTGTGGAATCTCCATTCTTAGACATTTTCAAAACTGACTGAAGCAAGGCCCAGGGCATCCTGAACTAACTCCCTGCTTGAGCAGGACACGGGACTAGCGACCTCCTGAAGTCCTTCCATCCTCCACTGATTCTGCAGCTATTTCAGAAACCTCTCTGTACCAACCTCCAACAAAGCTAAGAGAAAAAAGGATATCACTAATAAAATTTGACTTATTTTATCACATATCACATTTTAAAAAGATATGGGTTTGTAGTAGGAATGACACTGGAGCTCAAAATGAATTCTTCACTTGCAAGCATCAGCATTTAATACCACTTTACAAAATACGTTGTAAGACAACTGCAAAGATGCAACCGAGGTAAAAGTGCCTGCTCCCTCTGAATTCAGACATAATAAGCTATTAGTATCCTAATGAACACATCCACATATGCTGCAGTAATAAGATTTCCTGCAAATGTTAAGTTGCAGAACACTTACATAAAACATACTGAAAACAGAAGGCCAGTTATATTAACATTTTTCCAAATAATACAAGAGAGTTGTTTCTGGGTAATACTTTACAGCTACCTTATTTTATATAGGGAGGATAAGTACAGCATTCATTTATACTTACCTTTAATCCTTTCAGTAATGGAGCCTACTGACAGCAATAATTTGCACTTTTGTTATTAAAGCCTGAGGGGCTTTACAAGATGTGGCTAAGAACCTCTGCCATGATCTTCAAGACATGCAGAGGTAAGTGTCTTTTTACACGATCTGCAAGATAAAATCCTTTTCAATGCCCAGCAGTACAAAAAAAACCCAAAAAACAAAAAACACACTATTAGAATTCTTTCTGCTGTTTAGTACAGCAAGCAAGCAAGGAACTGTCTTTGACAGTTCTTAACAAGTTTATCACTACTTTCCAGTACAGATGGGATCTCTGCACCCATGCTTTCATTTCTTCCTACAGGGTTAAATTCTGCTGTCAGTTTGTTTCTCATGTTTGCACATACTTAATCCTTGCAATCCAAGAAGCACATACACCGTACAGTATGTTCATGCTGCGCTCACTTGCACTAAAAAGGCTGGAATTTATCCACTTTGTGTCCTGCCCTCAGTTCCTAAGATCGAGTCCATTCTTTTTATCACCTTCATCTGGGTCTATGTACGTAGGCAATCTCAATACAGACACTCCTGGCACATAGTCCTGGAAACACAGTGAAAATATGGCAAAACGGCTTCTGCTTTGCACACACCAAGGCCTGAGTGGCTGTTGGTGCACAGGCTGCTAGTCACCCACACCAAGGGTGCTGTAAAGACACACCCAAAAGAAGGGGGAGAGGATCCTGCTAAACGAGTTGGCATACCTGCAGCTTTCTGCACACAGGATTTTTCATTGCAGCTAGAACAGCAGGTCTCCGGGCCATCAGTAAGGATTTGATTCAGCTGAACTTCCTTGAGATCACTGGTGCAAAACTGTGTCGAAGCAAGCCTTTTTAATTATCAATTCTTCTGCCCTTCCATGCTGTAATTAAGACTATATATCTGAAATTAGAAGAAAAAGCTTGTATACTGGTGGCATGTGAAGTCTGTCATCTTGTGATACATCATAAGATGTTTGTATTTACAGGATAATCACTTCACTTTACTCAGAGTTCTTGTGCCACATCTCATGGTGTCTTATGACATAGCACAGAGCAAACTCATGTTTTGCCTGTGCCATTGTCCCTAAACTTGGATAAGATTTCCTAGTTCACAAGGAACAGGGCAATACTGTTAAACTACTATTTTTTTTTTTAATCAGATATGAAGGGTTCTGTTTTTCTTGAATGATTCTCAAAAACAGGAAAGTGAAATAAGTTCAGACAGCAGTTCTTCCCAAACTAGCAAAAGCTTTGAGTATTTCAACAGTCTAATGCCTAATCAAACAACATAAAGAACAAGAAGTGCAAGTAATTTAAAACCAGTTGAATAATTATACCAGTTGAAACAGCTCACTTCAGTTTCATTACCCCTACTTCCCAAGTTAATTCAACAATTGGGAATACCAATATTACAGGATATAATTTACTGAGTAACATTCCTTAAAATGAGGCAGATAATACCTAAATTCTTATGCTTTCTTTCTACACTTTTCAATATTTCTTTAAGCTGACTAGCGTATAAAACTGGGCATCATAGTGTGTTTCGTGCTTGATTATCTGCTGACTAGTACTTTGGGCAGTTTCTTTGTTCTGCAGCAGGCTACATTAGATTCTTGCAGTCATCCTTCCTCACCCTCCACTACTCAGCATCTGCTTGTCAACTGCATATATCTGTTTTAGTTGCACCTTGCCAGCTGTTCTTTCATTAAGTGATACTAAATCAAAACCTCCTTGAGATGCCTAGAGCACTTCACACCATTCATATTGTTTGATTCAGGTTAATTCTTCTAATACCAGTTACACTTCTATTTTCAACCTTTAATGGTGTGCAAAATGCTAGTGCGCATGACTGCATTTATGTTGCACTGGCCTTATTCACAATCTGTGGTATCTGTACATTAATCCCTCCTTTGAGTAATTTCAATTGGATCATCTGTCTGTTGTGTTTGTTGCTGCAGAATTAACCAAGGCAGCTAGCACACGACTGAGCTCTGTCAGGCTGGCCTGACAGAGGTGCCTGACACAGCACCCCTCTGACACTGTCCTCAGCATTTCTGCACACCCCCTCGGTTGGTGCGGGCATTTTTCAGGGCTCCTTAAGCTGTGACACATTTGGATCCTTCCCAAGTCAGCTACAGGACATGACTCCTGCCATGCAGGGAGAAGTATGGAAAAGTACAAACACACTCTAATGTCTTTTTTTCCTTCTTCTTACCTGTATCATCACTGCAAGTTAAAAAAAAAAAAAAAAAAAAAAAAAAAAAAAAAAAAAAAAAAGAAAAGAAAAAGAAAAAGAAAAAGCACTAAAGCACACTAATACTATTTTATGTGATGACTTGGGAGCCTTATTTTAAGGAATGAGAGCTAATTCTGAAACTAGCATTGCATGTAGATTTATTAACTGCATGTAAAGACTCTGCTGCCAGTAGTCCCTGAAAAGCATATTAATAGTTCTCTGATGCATTAGAGTTTGTAGGTACACAAACTACATAGAAAATGAGTTCTCTTTTACTAATGTCTCATTATGAAAGTGTAATTTGGCAGTTAAAAATACATATCTATCAACAAATGTGGCAGTCTCTGTAGTTGTGCTGAGTTATTCTCTGTTCTCAGTGAATTTAATATAGCGTAAAACTAGGCAAAAGTGAACTGTTTAAACCTGAAGATTGTAAATGCATATTTTTATGGATTTTCTATGCATGGACCTAAAGGGCTTAACAGATGTAATGTACATATAGCCTTGCTCCCTAGGAGAAGAACGGACTTGAAGAACCCTTTGGTCTCAAAGTGCCTGAAGGGCCTGAAGGTCTCCAACGACACTGACAGATCTAGTCGTCATGCTGAGGGGTCAGATTCAAATTCTGACTTACTTTTTGTGCTCAAATATACAAGGGCTACAAATGAATAAACAAACAGTATGTCTCTTTAGCCAGCTAACAAACCTGTAAGAAGTGCAGCTGGTTCTTGGTAGACCTCTACAGTTTTGAATGGGAATCTAGAAGGGAAGTTCAAAATAGCAGTAGCAAACTAGGCAGCAGAGGGGCTCCCATTCCATTTCTTCTGGTACAAAGCTAAGTATGCAGTCCAATGTATGCTCTTCAAGGAACAAAATTTCAGGCCCTCAGCTTGATGCTGGACTTGGATGGAGAGGGCAAAGCATAAGGTCAGGCCTTAGAAGCAATGGACACCATCAGTTCTTTTTGCTTACGAGCAGTGGTAAGCCCCCAGCAAGCTGGCAGCTGAAACACTCAAGCCTGCAGCTTTCTGTGCTATTTTATGTGGAAGGAAGACTCATTCATACTTCCAGCTACATTTCAAAATCCTTCATTGCAAAGCAAGGAAATCAGGAGGAGATGAAACAATGTTCCCTATATACAAGTACTGTATGCAAGCAAAAAAAAAAAAATAAAAAAACTAAAGAAAAAATAATTCATAATGTTTTCTATAGTTCTACTTGAACTGCAACTTTTATACTTTAATTCAATGGTCAAAAATGAAATTAAGATCATTCTGATCATCTAGACTTTTACGGTGCTCTGGCAACACACTGAATTAGGACTCAGCAATCTCTAGTACAATTAAAGCACTTAGCTTGTTATATTTTGACAGTGAAACACACCAGCTAGTGTGTTTGGATACAAACTAGCAAGGCATGGTATGATCTAGTTTATGTCCACCTTCTTTCAGGAAATCTTGCCTTGCAACCAAAACCCTGAGGTCTGCTTTTTGTGTACGTGAAGATGACTATAAGAACATATCTATAGCTTAATAAAGTCTTTTGTTATAATGATGGCTGGATGTTTGCTCCTCCTATTGGTACTGTCTGAGGAACAGTGGATCTACAATGAATAATCCCATGTTCTTGGCCTAATCACCCAAATACGAGGGGATACTGAAACACCCTTTCAGAGCTCTGCGAATCTATTCCACAAAACCTAAATCTCAGCTCATGTTCAGAAACCCTGCTTAGCTGCCAAACATAGAAAAGACAGTGCCTACAGTGATGTCTGGCAGTTTTTCCCTGGAGCGTCTCAGCTTCATGCTCATCCTGTCCTCACACTAGAATGGCGTTAATAAGCTAGTACTCCAAAGTCTGGGAAAGTAAAACCCTCGAATGCCATACAATCCACTTAAAAACATAAAAAAAAAAAGAGAGAGAGAGAGAGAGAGAGAGAGAGAGAAAATGGCTAGCTTCCAGCTTTGAGTACTGAGGTCCAAAGAAGCTGACATTCCTACCATCTTAAAAATGTTTTTATGGAAGTTTTGATGGCATTTGGGATGAAGCTACAGATCCAACATTACTGCCACTTCTGTAACTCTGTCTGTCATTTATTTCTGAAAAAGTTCAGACTGGGTTTAGACTTGCCCTACCACTCCTTTCACTATGGCCCTACTTCATGCAGGGCAGAGGGAAGTCGCTGTGCCACTGAGCCTTTGTGGGTAGAGTGAGAAAACAGGTCAGGCCTATGGGAAAACATCAAGACAATGCCCTGCCTTGGGTGGGGAAACGGCACCTAGGGGGAAAAGGGGCTAGCCAGGTCTTACCTGAACGTTCTAAAAAACAGTCTCGAGCCTAAAAGATTTGAGATAAATATATTCAAATACTCCAGCAAAATCTCAGAAGTATAACAGCCACCATGTACTTCAATAACAATTTAGTAGGTACAAGGTTGCATAGTTACAGAAGCTAGTTACCTACTCCAATAGACATGCAATTCCACATGCACATCAGCAGTCCTCACTGAGCCTTCATCTTTTCAAAACGAGCTCACTTTGGAGGCTTTTGCATGTTCAGCAGAAAGACAACATCTGTCCTCTCTCAAAAGCATGAACCATCTCCCTCTGAAGGAAATTTTTCATAAACTCTCTTCCCTTAAAGACATCTTGTTACTGCACTTTTACTCCAGGTAATTATACTCTCAGATTTAATCTGTTCTATGTCTGCTTCTAAATCCCAAGAGAACCCACACTAGTGTAAACTAGATGGCTCACCCATTTATAAGACGAGCAGCTACAATGATTCCTCAACCTTCATCTCTAGCTCTCATCACGGTTGTTGCTTGGAGACTCCAGGACATGCTCATTCACCTACTTTTTTATGCTTAAAAAAAAAAAAAAAAAGTCATGTGCCCTTGGAAAAAATGCTAACAGAAACTGGTCTTTAATGGAAGATAACCAATGGCAGCAATCAGTTCAAGACATTAGTTCTCAGAAGGCACATACTGTTTGAGAAAAGCCAGTAGTAAATTGAAAGAAGAAACAGCTTGTGCACTGTAGTTTTTGGTTTCTCACAAAACACAAATATATTCTTTTAATTTTCAGTCATCTGCAAAACATTTTACAAAACATTTGCAACTGGAAGCATGTGTATGGATAGAGCTTAATTGTATGCTTAGAAACTGAAACACATACACTTCATTTCAGATATTCAATACATCCTTTCCATTCAGCCAGTTTGGTTTTTAAGTTGTACAGCAGATACTACTTCACTATAGACAAAATTGTAGTATACATTAAAACTTCTTAACAATCAAGCTGATCTAAAAGAACTAAGTTTGTTTTGCTAGGCTAAACACAAGTACTTTTCGTTCTGACTTGTTCATTTCCAAAAAGGAAGACAGACTGGGGATATACTTGCTGTTTACAGATCAGGGTAAACACACCTAAGTAGAAAGAACTACTTAACCTAAAGACCAGAATAAATGACTATAAATCAGTTATGAATATCTTTATGTTGGAAATTAGAAGAAAGTTCCTAACCTTTAGAGCTGTCAGGTTCTGGAACAACCTTACAATCAGCACAGTAGGCAAAAAAGAGCTACCAATCTAAAAATGGATTAGCTGATACAGTGGTTGTGCTAACAGCAGAGCAGACCTGACTACTCACAGGTCCTTCCAGTTCTTTACTCCTGTGAAGGTTATTCCAACAATTCGTTTTATGTTTTGCAAGATTTTTTTGCAGGATCCACATGCCCTTGGGACTCCGCTGAATTCTTTCCTATCTTTCACAGACTTCAGGTAACACTGGGAGCAAAGCTGACTTTTGATCTGTACAACACAGTAATGCAAGAAGTTATCATGGGATAGATGACACACAATCAGCTTTAAGGAAGGATTTGTTTCTCAGGTGTGTGGTAAAGCTACAAAGGACAAGCAGCACCTTGCCCTTTTCTGCAGGTGATCTCAGGCCACCATTCCCTTCCAGCACTGTATAGCTCTTTGCAGCCTGCTGGCATAATCCTGGCTCCCTGGCCCAGACATTATTAGACAGACATTTAATGAAGCTAGGGCAATGATGTGGGGGTGTACTAATAAGAGGTTCTCATAGCTTGAATAGCTTAGGAACCTGCTTGTGAAGCAAATAACTGAACTGAGGTGTGGCCTGGCCTCACCCTTGCTCAATCATTGTGTGGACACATTTTGGTGTCAGGGTTGTCCCCGTTCAATACCTTGTTAGGGCAGGGAGGGACAGACCAAGTATAATGCTAGACCTTTTCATCAGGTTGACAGCTTAAATGTGTCCCCAGTCTGATTCAATAAAAAGCAAAAAAAAAAACACACCTGCAGCATTAATTCTAGATATTAATATAGTTCCATGAGTTTCTCAAAAATCGAGCTCTACTAGTTACAGCCTGCTGTTTATTCAAATGATTATTCCAGATACAACAGAACAGCTAAAGTGATTTATGTTGTTCCACCTAATTAACCAACAAACAAAGGCAGAAAAGGTCTGTCTTTCCAGATTGAAAGCGATGCATTTAATTCAGTAGAAATGAAAGCCGATACTGTTTTAACTTTGGCAGATGTTCTATGGAAATTGCCAGCAATTAAATGTGTTATATTCACTGCTGTAAAACGTTCAAACTGCTTGTTTTGATTTGGCTATGAGCAGACTAGTTCTGTATTGAGAAATACACACCATGCACCAATAGCATGAAAATATATCTCTATTGACTGTGTAAGAGTTGGCTACAAAACGAAAAGAGTAAACTCTTCCACTGCTACTAGTGTCTTCTTTCACATCAATACTGTAGCATACGATTTACCACCCAGTTAAATAAGCTATCTTCACAAAGTCATTTTTACATTTGGATTTGTAATTGATGCAATTAGAAGTAAAACTTAACGGTTGTCACATGAACTTTATCAGTTCAGAAGGACTTCTAATCAGCTACCCCTCTTTCTTTCACTATTTTTTCACTGTACAGCTGAGCACACAAGTTGCATTGCCCTTCTAAGCTCTGGCTGCTACATGGAAGTAGAACACTCTTCACCTCCTGCTACTACCTGCGTCAACTCTGGTCTATTGTACAGTTTCACCCTGATCAGACTGGCTGTGCTAATAGTGCTTGGTTCACTGCAAGCCATATCTTATTGCTAACAGTGCCCAATTCTGCTGGGGACTCTCCAATAGGACTAGCTGGTGTGTTTTCAACAGATGTGCTACAAGTAAAGACACTGTAAGCATGCTGGCATGTGACAAATGGGCAGGCTCAACTGGCTCTCTTCAGTTCTGCGTGAATTTCCTGGAGCCTCTAGACTTTGGTTTGTTTCTGTGTGTACATTAAGTTGTTGGTTTGTTGTTTCTGAGGATTGAGAACTGGCAACCTTAGAACCCAACAAGACCGTAAACTGACTGCGGAGATCTTCATTAGTACCCACCATAATGTGGGTATCTAGGGACTTTGGAGGGTCATTTTCTGCCTGGAAGATGGATGTAGATTTATATCTTTCAGGACACTAAACACTTGCATTAGACACCTGATGGAGGGTTCATACTGCCTGCCTTTGCTGTCTGGGGCCTCTGCGCTTCCAGACACAGCGTAGTATCTAAGAATCAGAGAAGTAAATCATAAATATATATCCTATAGCTATCTCCAAGGGGTGCTCAAGTCAGTCCACTTTCTGCCCCACCTATAGACTCCTGTGAACATCTCTGTATTGCCAGAGGGTTGTATTTTAAGGTCACACCTAAATTATGAGGCTTCACCTGGCATGCACGTACCATCATTAAACCAGCCCATGAAACTCCATAGGCAGAATAAAGACGCATAATTACATTTTCCCTATTCACTGAAGACAGAATAATTCCTTTGATGAATGAATTCAGGCCATTGCCTGAAATCCCACCCAGTAAGATTTTCTAAATATTGATATACCTACCTTTCTGAAGAAGTCATGAGCATCAACTGACATAATGAGATTTTACAAAATTATCCTCCCTCTAGAATGTTAAAGTCTTCAACAAAAGTAGTGACTATTGAGATCCCACCAAAAAGATTGCCACTGTGCTGCGAGCATCAAAAAGACAAACATCTCAAATAAATGTCAAACAGCTCCATGAATGGAATTTTAGTGCTACAGCTTGTTTCCCCTACTTTCCTGCTGAGACCAGAGTGCTTTCAATAAAAGCTGTGAATTCTTTTTCTGCTTTCAAATTTGGCCTGCATGAATTTTATACATAAAGCATTTGGTACATTAGAATAAAACTCTTTCTTATTGTTTCCCTATATAACAGCCTCCTATTCTGTTAGGTCTTCTTCCAAAAGAAATATGGCAGTGGGACCACATCTTTGCAGATCTTGCCCTCAAGAGACAAGATCTTATCTCTTTAATTAAATGCATTTTGGTACTAATTTAGGGGGAGTTGAACATGACATTCAAGATATAAATGGAACATAAAGTGTAAACAGAAAACCAAAACACACACAAATCACCAAGGTGAAAAAGGAAGGGTCTCCTTGTGCTTTCATCTCGTTGTTTTTAAAATGGATATGGAAACAGCATTAAAGGAGACAGGCCGTTACTAACGAGCTTAGCAGAAGTGGAGGAAGGTCTCGGTCCTCTAAATATAGATATGGGACTCATCAGTGCAACATTCTCCTGATCATTCTATAAACTTCAACCTGAGATGAAAAATAACCTTGAGATATACAAAACAAAGTAGAAAGCATGAAAATGGAAGAGATGTGAGGCAACTGCAAAGCAACAGATTCTAATCAATCAGGAGGGTAAAGGGTACACTGATGGAGAATGACTGTAAGATGAAAGTAGAGATGTTAAGCAGTGTTGACCAGAAACAGTAACTAAGGCACCTAAGAACTGAGACAGAAGTCTTTACCCACATGGGTTTTTAAGTGGCCTTCAGTCTTGACTTGCTCTGTCTGTTGAACAACTTCCTTTGTCAGCAATGTTTTAAACACCTTTGTTCTGTGTAAGCAAACAGAATACGCTGTTTTCCTCACTGGCAGACCTGCAGCACAATCAACACTCTTCAGACACTTACAGCAGAAGTCTTTCCAGAAAGCACAAATAAAGAATACAACACCAGCAGCATCTTGTCTACCAATATTAGGTTGGTGTTTTGTTTTAAATGATATCAGCAGATTGTTTTCCTTCCCACATGCTAGGAGTATATCAACAAGAAATTGATCATCTTGTAAAACTATTCATGGCATTCCTGTATTTCACCTTAAGTTAATGTTGATGGTTAGCCAGTTAGCGGAATAATTCTTGGTTTCTCCAAAACAAGTCCAGCCTGGCACGCAGCTGACATGGTAAAACATCCCTGCTCAGCACAGAGGATGATTCCTCCTTTAAGTACCCCAACAGTCTGTTCTCCAACTATGTTCTGCAAGTTTACAACATGATGCACAGGATAGCAAGGGTTCTTTGTTCCAGCACCTTTTGTGGTGACAGGTCAAGTCTTTACACCTTACTCTAAGAAACTTGTACCAGCTTCTGCAGAACTTACAAGCTTTTCATATACCTTTGTTTCTAGTTTCACTTCGATTTCACCACTAGTACTAAACACCAGTACAGTCCTTACATGGCATTTAATTTGTCACACACACTATTACTAAAAAGCAGCTGGACTCGCCAGTGAACTGCAACTCAATTCTTCCCTCACTGAAACTCATGCCCATTGCCCCGCTGTTTACACAGATTACTGCCTGTCTGTCTCTGCAGCCTCCTGCCACCTCAGTCCTGCAATCCAGTTTTACAGTTCTTTTCTTCAACAGGTTTACCCTACCTGGGCAGCCAAACCTTCAAAATCAAAGTTGGAGAGCAGGTCCGGACATAACACTCGTGACAAAGTATTTTATTTGACATCCCCCCCTCCTCCCCCCCCCAAAAAAGTTTGCTCAGGTAGACAAGAGGGCTTATTTTAAATAGCTAACATACCAGCACCATATAGACTGAGTCTCAAAGCAAGTAAAGTACTGCTTTTTTTATTTATTTTAAATAGAGACTAGCCAGCCACAGCTGTTTATTTCTAAAGCTCCTGCAGAACTCTTTAGGAAAATCAGGTGTGTATTTTACAGCTGTGGGTTTCCTCACTCCCCCGTACTGGGTCATAAGATGCTTCTACGATTCTCAGCTGTAATAACGACTGTTCCTTTACATAGCAGCCACCAGTGTTGACAAAGAGACATCCCTGCACCGTATGAACAAGTTGTTTCTGCCAAGAAATTAACAGAGAGGCCAAACTGCAGATCTCTCGGTAGCAGCGTGCTGCGAGTAGGGAGCAAGCCCAGGGTAAGGCAGCCAAGCAAAGGGCAGCTGTGCCGTACTCCTCCCAGAGATGTCCAAACAAGGAGCTAACAGCCCAAACCCCTCGGGCTGTGAGCAATGCACGTTACCGAGGGCTGCCGCTCTGCTATCTGCCAGAAAGCCCGCGCAGCTGGGACGCTGCCTCTGGAAAAGGCACAGGGCCGCTCAAACAGGCAGCGCGGCTCTTCAGAACTGCGGCCCGATTCAAGAGGGAAAACATCTAACACGGGAAAAAAACTCCATAAACCAAAATCTGCACTGAATTATAGAGAAATATACTCTCCTCCCGCTAGAGGGTGGTCAGCCGCCAAAAACCGACCAAATGCTGTTGCGGCATAGTCAAACTCCCCTCAAATCACGCCAAAAAAAATTTTAAAAGTGCTGTGGAGACTGAAAACTTTCTGGGAGCGTGCGCGGCTGGGCGGCAGCGCCCAGCCCGGCCCCAGCTCCGGCCCCGGCCGCGCCGGGGGTCGCGGCGGCAGCGCCGAGCGGCTGCCGCCGCCTCGGGGCCGGGCCGGGGCGCGGCGGCCCCGGGCAGCCCGGCCGCGGCGGTGCGCAGCAAGCGGCTGCTCCCGCGCCCGAGCACCATCTGCCCGCAGCACCCGAAACCCCGGCTCGGTGTCGGCGATCTGCGGCTCCCGCCGCCCCCGGCTGGCGGAGGCGCCGCCGCGCCCCTGAGCAGCCCCCTGGCCCCCGGCAGCGGCTACTCACGGCGCGGCGCGGCTCTGGCGGCGGCTGCCTCCCGGACGAATGATGTCAGCGGCGGGCTGGGTGTGGAAGCCGAGGAGTTTTCGAAAGTGCCCCTCAGCCGCCCGCGAAGGCGGAGGCGCGTGCGGGTGCGCGCGGGGGGGCGGGCCGCGCACCACGGCGCTACCTTCTCCCCGCCCGTTTGCACGGCGGGCGGCCTGGCCCCACAGCCGCAGGGAGGCCGTCCGGGGGGGCAGCGTCCGCCTTCCCGCGGGGCCCCGCCGGGCCGGAGCGGCAGGGACGGGGCAGGGCAGGGCGGGACGGTGCCTCGGCGGCTTCTCGCGGCGGCCGTGAGCGAGGGGCGCCCCCGCCCCGCCCCGGGGCGTCCGCAGCGGAGCTCCGCGGGGGCGGACCGCGAGGCGTCCCAGCCCCGCCGGGAGCAGCCGTCGCGGGCGGGGCGGCTGGGAAAAGGCGCCATTTCCACTTATTCCCCCCCCCCCCCCCCCCCATTCGCGCTCTTTAAAGCGGCCACAAGGTGGCAACACTCCCCCCCTCCCCCCGCGCGGGGCCTCGCCCGAGCGCTCCGTAACACCAGCCCCGCGGTCGGCCCAGGCGCGGGGCTCCCGGCGAGCCGCACGCGACCGGGACGGGGCGCCTGCCGCCTCGCGGACACCGCCCGTCGGCGCGGCGCCGGGACCGGGCGGGGCGCGGCTCCCCTCCCCTCACGGCGGCGGCCGTTAGGGCGGGGCGCGGCTCCCCTCACGGCGGCGGCCGTTAGGGCGGGGCGCGGCTCCCCTCACGGCAGGTGGCCGCCCGGCACCTGCGCGCGGCCGCGGCGCTGTTCTGTTCTCCCTTCCCTAAAGAGAGAGAGGGAAAAAAACAACAAAAAACCCGTTTGTGTATGAAGAGCTAAGACAAACAGTGTAGAAAACCATCACCCAGGCACTTCAGGTGAGCCCTGGCTGATACATACTCGAATCTCGCAAGTTTTCTCAAGAGATTAGATTAACTGCTGCCACCCCTAGTAAGGGTCGGTGATAGGCTGCGTCCTCTTTTGACTTAAAATACATGCTGAAATAGGTAGTGGCTATTACCAGCTGCGTGGCACAGTCTTTACCGCTGCTTACAAATAGAATGAAGGCCTTAATTCAACATTTTGGTTGTCATGCAGTTTTTAATGTCAGTACAGTCTGTTAGCTTCTTCAAAGGTAAAACCTACTGCTCAAAATTATCACTGCTTAAAGGTGGCTAGGAAATTTGGCTATTCTAGTATAACTTTTTCTTCTTTTAAGCTGTATTTTTTTTTCTTTTGGCTTTCTTTGTATGTTCTGTTAGAAATCTCCAAAAGATATTTTTTTAACATTTGCATTGAATGTTAGCAAAAAATCTAGATCAGGACCTTTTGGATTAAGACTGAGTGTACAAATTCATGGATGGTGTGTCCCTGTCCCAGAGATCATCTTTTTTAGAAAAAATATGTAATGAATTCCTGCAACAGCATCTGTGTTCTAAAGACATTGGTACAGCTATTAGGAATCCTGTGTTGCTAAAAAGCAAAAGTGTGGAAGCACTATGAAAGAGTTGCTTTTGCAGTCTAACCAGCTCCATCAAACATTGCAAACAATTTGGCTGGAGTAAATGACATTCCGACATAGTAATCTCTCTTACTGTGGCATTTTCATTCTGATACAAGCCTTAATTCTTACAACTCTTGAATATGTCAGAAGAATCTTGTGTTCATAAATCATATCAAAACCATACACAAAAATACTCAGACCCATAAACAGTCTCATCTGTGCTCTAGAATTTTAGATTTCTATACCATCATGTATTCCAAGTTTTTGGTAGGACAGTTTGGCAAAGATCTGTAATGGCTGCTTCCTTTGTACACCAGATTATTTTTTAGTGATTGCCTTGCTGTTAGACTGGAATACAAAGTGGCTCTAAAAGGAGGTGCTTATTGTTTTGGGACTGAAGGAGGAGAAGCAAAAAGAGGAAATTTGGGAGTGTCAGTGGAAGAAGAAGCTCTGCTTGTCAATTCCAAGGGATTTCAGGAAAGAGAGTGTACCATAGGCTGAGCCAACTATTTATAAGCATAAGCAGCCTAACTTCCGCTGGGTCAAAGCGTTAGAACTGAAGTCACTTAAAACATGCCCTTCATACATAGATAAATGTGCTAGTGGAATTGTGGTATTAAACAGAACACTTTTTTAAAAAAAAAATATGTTTTTGCTTACAACTTACATGACTGGGAAGAAAAAAATTAGAATGTTCTCCTTCATCATGTATTACATTAACGGCATTGCTAGTAAACTCTATAATACTGTCACTATAAGAAAAAACTGTTACATTTGCTGGCAAGAACATCCTTCTCCTTTCTTTTTCCTCACTTTCTCTTGCATATGTTTTTAATTGTTGTATAGTTGCTATCCATACTTTATTCTTAAATAGAAGCTGAATATTTTTAAAGCAGAATGGACACAGTGCCAGATGACTTCAGGCTTTCACCAGAGCTGATCTATACAGGTTTTGTTCTCCAGGCTTGTGTTGGACTGATGTGCTTTGAGTGTTTTTTTAATGCAGTGCTAAGTGTCTAAAAGTGATGCTAAAGCAGGTGATGCCTTTTTCATGCTTCTTCCTTTACTCACTTGCATGAAGGATGACTGTGAGAAGGAAAGAGGTGGCATATCCAAGTACCTCCTTCTATCTTAGAAGGTTTATGTGAAAGGATAATCTACTTAAAAGCTAAGTTGTTGACAGCAGAATTCACAGTGGGCAAACAAGACAACCATTCCATACCAATTCTTCACTTGTTTCGTCTTATTATGAACTGCATCTTTAAAACTAGATGGAATTCAGAAGTGAACAAACATGTCTCTCCCACTGCCCACTACTAGCTATTATGCTGTGCATCAGCAGACTCAATTTGCCTGTATATTTCCAACTGTTTCCAATGGTTGTAATTCCCTTTAAACTTGAGGAGCTTTAGGAAGTAGGGTCTGAAAGCACGGGCTGATCTGTGATGTGATGTGATGACCAAGAGAGACTATGTAATGGAAAATGTTGATCTCAAGTGTTGGTCTTACTGGAACATGTGTGAAGGTTGAAAATTTGATGTGTTGCCTGCTTGCAGGCAAAATGCAGATATGTAAAGTGGGACAATGGTGTAAGTGTTGCTCTCATTAATTTGTGAGAGGAGTGGAATACAAAGATTTACGTTTCATTGATTATGCCTAATCATGTATCTGGTGATATTAGTAAACAAGTTCAGTATTTAGGTGGCTAAAGGGGAGCAGGGCATGCTTCCTGCTCTGTAGTAGGGTTTGTAAGTAAAAAGCACAGACTGATAAGATATTTGGATTTACCTGAACAGGAGTAGGAGGGAACCTGCAAGAAAGGAACCCCCTGATTGCCAGTAACTCCAAGAAAAAGAGGCCTTCAGACTAAGGGAGCTGCTGATAGATAGGGTAATTGGGTAATTACTTTTCCCAACCTTAAACATACTCTGTGAAAAATATCTCCACCTAGAAAGGCTTGGCAGAGACTTTCATGGCCTTTGGCATTGCCTTTTCGTCATGCCAAAACTTCTAATAGAGATAATTGAAACATCCTCTGTAGGCAACCTTGTAATGCCAGTCTGTTTGTGAAGACATGCCAGTGCAAAACTTTTAGCATGGTAACAAAATTGACACTGTATGTTTCTTCAAGAATCTGTGTAAGCATCATCCAGCTCATTATATTCAGAGAATACAACATTAACAGACCCTTTTAGAGTTTACTTTTCAAAAAAAAAAATACATTTACTGGCAATATTGGCTATGTAGATACAAGTAATCATAATTAGCTAATGCAGAAAGTAGTTTTGTTTTCATCAATCAAACTGTTCAAATGCGGGCTTGTATGCAAGAGAGTGCATCTGAGACTTCGATTAGATTGTAATGGAGTCTGTGTACACCACAAAACCACCACTAAATCTAAAATAATTGAGAGTTTCCATTGAAGAAAGGCCCTGGTTGAAGACATGAAAACAACAGATACATTTTAAAGTATTGTATCATGCACTTTTTGTGCTTTTTGAACATTGTTGAACTTCATGGATTGTCTCAGTCCCTTTTTGCAATCTTTCGAGGTCCTTCTGATTAACAGCCTTGACACCTAACTTAACTACTTCTTTCAGCTTGGTGTAGTCCATGAACTCTCCGAGTATGCAGTCTGTACCATCATCCAAGTCATTAATAAAGACATGAAACAATATTGGTCTTAATATTGCCCAAAGAGGGATGCCAGAAGTAAGCAGCTGCCATCTGGACGTCTCAGCACTGATAACAATGCTTTGAGCCTGGCAAATCCAGCCAATTTCCACCTATTACACAGCCCTCTTCTGCAGTCTATATCTCACCACTTTGATGATAATATCCTTAAATATATCATTAAATCAGTTGAACCAGTGGGGTCTTTCTCTTCCATTAATTGTCTCCGCCATTCCTGGTTATTTTTATTTTACTTTCTACTTGTTCCACGTTTTGTGTTCAAATATAGGATGATTACCACTATTAGACCTGATGATTTGCTCGTGTACTATACCGACAAACTCACATGGATTCATATAAAGAGTGTGTATGAGATGCCCTAAAAAACTTGGTCTCTTTCAGGTTGATTTTATATTATAAGGCTTTTTGTAAGACACTTCTGTTTTTCCATCTGGATAAATAGAATGAAATTCTGAATATAATGGCCTTAGTTAACAAACCTGGACCTGTTTTCTCAGTATCAGCAGATGGTTTGTGTAATCCTTAAGGTATTAAGTGCATTACAGTCCAATAAGACACTGGGCTCTCACTCATCTATTTTCCTCTAATGTCAAAATTCAGACCTGCTTGTAACTTCTGATATTTTCCTTTGTATTTTTTTCCTAATGGCTGTTGTGTGTAGAACAGTGAGAGAATAGCCCATTCACTGCAATTTGTCTCATATGTTGTTTTTGAAAATGGTTACCTAGAAAGTAGACTGTAGGTTGTCAGACTTCTCTTAGTTTCTGAATCCCAGCAGGATGGATTCCAAATTACTACAGAGTCATTGCTTCCTCTAGTTGTGAAGAAAAGCTGTTTGAAAATGAATATTCTCCTGCTTGAACTGTATTTTTCCATTTAATTTTTCACAAAAAGAGGAAGTAATTACCAAACAGGGAGGTGTTAGTGTGAACTTGAAAGCATTCTTAAGAGTACTGATGAAAGAAGCTTAATGTGTCCAGGTACAGTAGCACAGAGAAAATTAGCATGCAAATTTAGGTAATTGAAAGGTCAACTCACAAATGTGTCTGCTTTAAAAAGAATAGTCATGTTTTAATACTTTGTCCAGCAGTTCCTGTAACTGGTGAAATGTTACCTACAATTCATAGTGCTATCATCTGTAGAGCTTCTTACATTGCAGCTTTCGCCCTTCCATTCCATGTCATCTTCTGTTAACATAAGTTCTAATAGACAAAATGCTTTGCAGAAATACTGAGGTCAGATTCATATTTTATTTATTTAGAGTTAAAAATTCTTACAGGAAGTTCTGTAAAATAGGGCCTGGAGAGTTCAAAAGTAATGTGAAACATAACAATAAATTCCCAGCCTTGAAAAGTTTGGAAATCTGGAGCTGAAACTGTTTAAATTGCTTGCTAAGAAGCATCCGTGCCCTATCATATGATGTGCATAATGTTAGGGACAGAGAGATAGAAATATCACTCCATTTATCATAAATATGTATTATATCTTTAGGAGCAAAATCAAACTCTGCTAACTCAAAATCCAGATGAGTATGATTTCTTCCTCTTGCAGACTTTATGAAGTATGCTGTAGAACAGTTTCACCTTTGGATGGCTCTATGAGGAGAGGAATGGAGAAAGGAGTGAGAAAACAATGAATGTAAAATAGACTTTTCCTGTCTCTTGGCCCTTTAAAAGCCAATACAAAGGGAGCTGCCATGGGAGACCTAGAACATCATCTCAGTAATTTCATTAGTCACCTTACAACCCCCTGAGGCACATCAAGGATCTCACAACCTTGTCCCCCTTACACTCCTCATTGCAGCTGTTAGAGAGCTCTTTGCTTTTGTCCCTGAGAGCCCTGGAATACTTGTGAAGTGTCTGAGACCTCTACAAACTTTAATGTGTCCTTTATAAACAAGCTTACTCACATACCCCTTCCCATTCCAGTTTTGGGAACATTTCCTGCTCTCTCTCAAAGGAACACGATGAGATTAAATAAGAGCAGCAGCTTCCCAGCAGTCTTTAACTCCTTGAGAACTGAGTCCTTGTTTAGGTTTGTTGAGCCTACAACAAGATAGTTGGAAGGAGTTGAAAACTTAGGAATCATGAGATGAGGGATATGAAGATGTTTCCTTTTCTCATTCCCCACTTCCATCTCAGTTAGCACACTTCTCTACTGCCTCTTATTCTGCTGCCACCGTCCAAACCAAATGATACTTAAGACCCTCCCTCATCAAAAATGTGCCGGAAAATGAATGCCCTTAGGTAGCTGCAGTAAGGCTTTGCTGAAACAAGCAAAAGACTTGTGCCTAAGTAGGACAGCATGTCAGGGTACTATGTTCTATAGTTTATGCATAAACATGTATAGGATATATTAATTCCGATTTTCTTTACCATGCTGATCTGCAAGACTTGTTAATCTGTGGAGATGGCATTAAATGAAAGGGAAGGGCTCACCCTTCCTTCCCCACTTTTGTGTGTTCTGTTGAAAAAAAAGTTCTTTTTGTTATAATATTACTAATTACTTTAGAAAACCACTAAAAATTCTGACAGAAACACGCCAAGACAAACTGTAGCACTGCCTCTGGAAATGTTATTACTGGACCTGACAAAGCTATTTGCTAGTGCAGTGATCTCATTCTTAGAGAATAATTTTTTCGAAGTATTTTAGAAAATGGTTACAGATGATGGTAGCATTGATTGAGTCTAGGGGCCTTGAAGTCAGGAGGATATTTTGATGCCACTGGCTAGCAGGTCAGGTCTCTTTAGCCCGTTTGCAGAGTTTTTCTTTTTGCTCAAAGGTTGTACAGGCAATGATAAACTAAAAATGAAATCTGTAGCTGGATCTAGCTATAAAATAGTGTTAGGATATGACAACTCTAGCTTTGTTTTGAAAAGGAAGGAAAACCAACTGGCAAAGACTAAAGATAATCCACAATAAAAAATAAATTGTGGCGTTTCTGCAGTATGGTACAGTATGTCAGGACTTCATACATTACAAATAAACCTGTACGTTGCTTTCCATGTGGCCAAAACAATTGCAACAGCAACCCAACCCTCTAAACATATTAGCTTTACAAATAAAATACATAAGAAAACAACTGCTAACTGGTCATTGTGCTAGAGACACAAAACAGGAGACAATCTTGTTATTACATAGAGGAGTAATGAACTTGGCCACAGAAAATTTATCATTGTTTGAAATTGAGTGTGTGGTTCAGATCACAGGATTCAGATATCATTGTGCAAACAGAATCCAAAACTACGTCGAGGTGCCTACAATTAAATTATTTTGAAAAGTAGCCACTTATACTGCTTAGATGAAAAATATATTTTATTTTTCTGCTGATTACAGACTCTGTTTCCCAAAAAAGCACAAATCTTTAACCATTCACAAATCACTAAGAGTGAATTAGAAAATATACCTGCCTTCTCCCCAAGAGAACTGCTTTCACTTAGCACATTTCAAATAACATCAAATATTTAGAATGTAAGAAATAAATCACATTTTTCACCTGGTCTGTAAAGTAAAATAAGCTGATTAGCACTGTTATTTCTTAACAGTGTCCACACATGTAAGGAGACTTACCTATTTGCAGCAGAAGTTGGGTGACAAACAGCTCCACCAATGAGGAGACTCTTTCTATATAAATCTGTTCTGTAGGACACATCTAAATAAACAGCTCTACACTCTACCTCCTTTACAAGATAGCTCTGCTGCCCTCCCCATGGAGCAAATCACAGCATTCCTGTAGCTTTCTCACTTAAATACTTAATTGGCAAGCGTGCTGTGCAGATGCACTTCCCTCCATCCCCATATGCATGCATACACATGTACGCTTCCAAATATGTACATATGAAAATTGAAATCCAGTAACTGGATCATCTGAAAAGAATTTTTAAATTAATTTATTGTCTGAGGGTTAGCATGCAATACAAAGGCTCTTCTTCCGTACAGCATTTGAAAATTAATCCATCTTTGTTTATTATTATATTATGTACCCATGCAAATAAAGTGCTATCGGTTTCTAAGCCTGTCTATTGGAAACACAGAATAGTGATACTCCTACTGAAGTCTCATATTAATGTATTTTAATCATCACTGTGCTAAATTTCAATAGAAGGCCAGTACAGAAAAAGGAGAATACTCAGCCTCTATCCATTTTAGCACTCACTGAAGTCAGTGGGATCTGCATTTAACTATTTCTGGGAGCATTTGGTTGCTGCATGAGACACAGACTCAACAGTGAACCAAATTCTGCCCTTGAATGTGCACTTGTTAATCCCATTGATTTAACCGGGTGTTGCTACAGACAGGATCTGGCCCTGTATAATCCCTAGAACTAGCCACAATAGAAATTATATTCACAGTGGTTGCAAGAAGTCATACTGAATGGGCATAGCATGAGCCCTGCTACAAATGAGAACTAAGTAGCTTTTAGTGAATCACAAGCAATTTACTAAAAAGCATACATTGAAAGTATTAACAAATCTTACAAATTTGACATTTTAACTCTACTAAGTAGACAGTGCAGACAGTATCTGATAACAGCACTGTTTTGTAATTCTTACAACATTATTACGACTCTCAAGGCAGTTAATGTTTTTCTCAAAGACTGTCATTGGAATATGAGAATACCTTTTAGCCTCATATTCAAATAAAAGGTAAGGAAATATGGCATAATTGTCACCTAAAAAATGCCTTGAATTCATATGTTGAAACCTATAATTCTTAAGCCAATCAAAAAATGTATTGTGACCTGACACTTGGTACGTACTTGCCAATACCAAGATGTTATCATACAGGTCTTAGTCCAAAAAAAAAGAATAAAAGAATAATCCATAACTCCACACCTTTAACATTTTAACATGCTGACTCCATGTCCTGAATCCCATAGACCATAAAATAGGTGAAGCTGCCTTGTAGTATGCAGGATGTGCATATGCACCCTAATTTTAAGTAAAACTTTGGGAAGGAAGTTAATGTTACAGCTTAGCGGCAAACTGTAAAAATTAGGTTGATATAAAGGGTATGAACAAGCTATACTGTTTAGTTCAAGCAAAAAGACTACTGAGGAGCAGAAGAAGGTTTCAAACTGAGAAGGAAATTACTAATGAGACAATTAGGTTTGTCTGCGCTGTGCTTCCAGACCTGAGTGCATTAGCCTTCTTCCCTTCTCCCTTTGATCCACTCCCTGTTTCCACAGGAAGGTAACACATACCTGTAAGTCAGAAGGGAGTATAAGTATGTTCCAGCAAGCTAGCCAGTTGTCCAGGACTGACATCTGCCCTTCATTGCAGACATTCACTTGGTCAGCAATTTGAACATTGTCATTGGAAGCAAACTGGACAGTGGTAGGATTTAGATCATGGAGCAGGACTTTATGAAGGTAGGAGTATAAAAATTATAAAATTTTAAGTGGAAGCCATTCAAGTTGTATCTTAATGGGTTTTTTTCTTAATTTAAAAGAATCTAGTATGACTAGGATATTCAGAAAATAAGATAAGGCAAAGCATGGGATTTGTGCAAATAAGTTTTAGATAACTGAAAGGGCATCAGAGAGATGCCTACAAAAGAAGGGAAGAGCAACAGTTAGAGGATAATATGGTGTTTTTACTAGAAATATAAATACTCGAGTGGATTTAATTGCATAACTTAGGCAGTAGCTGTACTCAGGTCTGGCTTTTCCACCTGATCTGCACATACTTGTGTTGAGAAAGAGGGAGATGTATTTGTCTAACAAAGATGAGAGCAAATTTAGCTAAGCTGAATTTCCCCACTGACAGGAGGTTAAGTCTCCTCTGGAACCAAGTGCATTTTGGGGAAAACTGTTCCTCCCTCCCTCGCTCCTCTCCCCACTTCCCATTCCAGAACTTGAACACTTGTAACTGTTCCCTTGCCAGGGGAATGTCGTCTACTACACAGCTGGATCCACTTCTTTGCTTCTTGCATTTATCCTGCAGTCAGTCTAGACTTGTCTAGCACTGCTTTGCATTCCTGGCAGTTTTAAGGAAACATATGTTTTGCTGGCTGCATGTAAGCTCCTCAAACTGAGCAAGATGCGACTGGAATGCCCAGGCTGGCCTGCATTTGCAAAACCACAGCAGCTTCAAGCCTGTTCCCCTTAAGAATTCATTCTTAATTGTGTTGTATTCTTCTCTCCACATCATTAAAACAGTTAAGACATCTTGTTAAAACAGTTAAAAGATCATGTAGGACACTGTTTACAATCCTGTGTGTGGAAAAATGTATTCTCATATAACACGTAGCCTTCTAGTTCTCCCTCTCTCATTTAAACTGAGTGTCTTATAGCTACTAAGATTCGATGAGGGGCACAAAGAGAAAGTAAGAGAATCTGTATTATTCCCTGCACAAAATCAGTTTGTTACTGTGTATTCATAAAGATTTAATAGCAGATAAAATCCAAAATATTTCAGAAGGAAAGGAATAATAGGAATTCACATGACATTTTGCAGTTTATTTGTGTGAATCACATAACTCACTTGACAGCCTATGAAATAACCAAAAGGGCCATGTGCATCTCTTGAAGCTGTCCTGCAGGTTAAAAGTTTGCTAAAAGAGTACTTTCAGCAATGACTGGAATCCTCAAATTCAGAATTTTTCCTTTCTTTTTGAGATTGCGCAGGTAACCAAACACCCCCTTTTGGTATGAGCTCACTGAACACTGCAAAGGGTTTTGGATGTTGATTCTCTGCTACTGAGATAAATTATTCTGTTGGCTAGAACACAAGCACAAGACTGCAGAACTGGTCTTAGCTTTGCACTTCTTACAATGCTTAGCTGATCACATCATTTCTTATCTATAAATGGAATTTATACTTACCTGCCACCTAGACTTGTTATGATACTTAATCAGCCTGTCTTCAAAGAATTTTATGAACCTTCCAAGACAATAGTTATGATTATTTCCATTAAACAATATGGTTCCATTTGTAGTTCTTTTGCCTATTTTTTTTCTTTTGCTTCATGGTGATCTGAGATTCACTTACATCTGAGGAACGATAAAATTAGAGAAACGTTGGTTGTTTGTCAGATAAGCTTGTCTAGCTAAGTGTTTAAATCCTCCAATGGTGGAAATCCCACCACTTATGTTCAGGTGGAACTTCTTGTGTTTCAGTTTGCAAAACTTCCTTAAGGATTCTCATACTCAACTTTTGGTTGATTACAGTAATCCCTCTTGGAGGAGATTTATTGCTTAGCAATCATGTTTCAGTACATTAATGATCTATGAAGTACAAAGTCACTAAATACATAGACAAGATCACTAGATAATCATGACAGGGATAGTAAGTGTCGGACTTCCAGTTCAGTGTGTAATTAAGAATGCTTTTTGTCAAGAAAACTTGTAAAAATCTATGTTAATTAGTTTTTCAGTTGCATTCAGGACTCTTCAATGGTAACATTTTCCACCTACAGGTCTATTCAAGAAGCTCTTTAATTATTAAGCTGGTGCACCAGCTTAATGGAGAAAAATAAGGTTTTTCTCCATTTCTATCACATGCTTTCTTTGTCTAATGTGATGATTTGCAAATAACTGTGAACTTATCAGTGATAAATCACAGTTCCCAAATGTGTGTGTGTGTATATATATGTATGTGTATTTATATACACTATATACATGTAAAATAGGAATATGCTGTAGTTATATACAGTATTTACAATGTAGATAAACACTGGGGAAGTGTATAATCCCAGTCTTCAATAATTTAATCATCAGATTTTGCATGGAGAAGCAAAAACAGAGAATACCATAATATATTTCATGTTGGAGGAGTGCAGAAGTGCACAAATATCTGATCACAGAGCAAGATTCCTCTCTAGAGAGCAAGACTACGTAATGCCTGTTCTTCTGTTGTGTCTGACAGCTGCTGCAGACAGACCACATTGTTGAGCAGAAGCTGGAATAGATAGATTAGACAACATTGAAAGTACATAATAAACTGAAGCATTAAATAGTTTAATATTTTCAGTCATTTCCCCCTTCTTCCCTTTTAATGGAGAAATGAACACAGAGAATGTTCTAGACATCTCACATAATTCACCTCCTCATTTATTCCCCTCGAGGAGATGAGGCTAGTCTGCGTACACAAACTGAGGGGGAAAGTATTGCTGGAAAATCAGACTGCATTGACATAAAATCTAGTCTTTAATAGTGCAATAAATGTAGAATTTTTAAATACTTTTATCTATATATCCTATGGCAAAATGCCTGATTTTAGTAATGTTACTAACATCCTGTTAGTTATACTATAGTTACTACTGCAGTTACCAGCTGTTACCAGTTCTACTCCCACTTGTTCCCCAGGGTGTAACTGACCAGTGCCAGTTTGCAAGGAAGCAACAGTGCAGCACACAGATTTTCCTTTAACCTCCAAAGGGGCAAAGTTCTTCCCAGTCTGAAGCTGGCAGGTCAATATGCCATTCAGAGCTCTGGCTATTTTTTATACCTATTTTAAAACTGCAGATATTGCTATTAATAGAATCATCTAACCCATTTCTGAGTCCAGCAAAGCAATAAGCATCAGTGATGTTTTGTGACAGTAAGTCAGCTGTTCATGGCATAAAGGTGTTACTTTCTCCAGATATTAATTTGAAATGTTTCAGAAGTACATTAACTATGTAATTCACTAATTTGTTTACTTTTATTCTGTACTGCCTTACTTATCTTTTTGGTGAGCTAAAGAGACTCATTCTTTTCAAGTGTCCTCATTCAAGATGTTTCCTGTGCCCTGATTCTTGTTGCCTAGCTCTACATTTTTTCTTTCTAAGAGCTTGCTACTGGGTAACAAAAGCTGCAGTGAAATGATTGTATGATGCCTTTGAGCTTGCAAAAAGATAATAACTTTTAAAAGGTGTGAGCCTTTCCTTTTCTTTTCTCTTCCTCCTTCTAAAACTGCCACAGATTTTCATGCAGATAAATGGATGCCTAGTTTAGAAATTGGCACTTAATTCAAAGAGAGTATTTTCTTTTTAAATCTTCCACCTGTTACTTAGCCATTTTCTTCTTTCTAATTTCTTCCTTAAAGCGAATAAAAAAAATTTGACTGAAAACTTGCATGATAATAATCATTTTACACTCCTATGCACCAGTTAGTGTTCATTGTTCATCTTCACATGTGAGTCTGCAATCTACAAACGTATGTAAAAAATGTGAAGTTGCAATGTGAAATTCTACAAAGAAACCCTATGAATATGCTTGAGTCAACTGATGCTGTATTTTTTCTAATCTCAGTGCTTGTTTACATGGTAGTTGTTCACATATCTCTGTATGGTGATTTACAGTAGAATTTGTAGAATTCAGGGAGAAAATACATCTTGGCTACAAATGAAGTCTATCCTGAAGATAATTCGTATTTAAAACAATGGCTGAAGGCAGTGAATGACATAGCTACAAAAACAAAACATAAACCCAAATCATGCTCACATTTTTTTGTGAGAGAGCTAATATGTGAAGAGTAAAAACATATTTCAGATATGACTGGAGAATGAGAGAAGAGGCATGTTCTCTGGAGAACATGTCTTCTGAGCAAGCCTTCACTCTTCTGATAGAAATGCACATCGGCTAAGGAAACAAAGACATGTAGACTATCTTAGGGAGTTTCACACTTTTTTAAGATGCGTAGAATTTAGAATTGCGGTGTTAAATAGAGATACAGGGAATTTACCCTTACTTAGGTTGTTCTAGTGATATTAAATAACATTGTTTTTACCAAAATACCAGCACAAATCCTTGCTTGTTTTCTGTATTTATTACCAATCCATTAATTATGAACAATCCCATTTTCTGACTTCTTCCTTTCACCCTTATTTTTTTCCCCATATTTTCAAATAGGATACAAAGATGTCACATATTTTTGGAGAAAGTGGAGAGTTTTTGCAGGACAGAGTTTTCTAAAATCTAAGCATAATGCAAGGACAAAGTAGTTTGATGAAGTGTCACTTTAACCTAAATCAAGTTAGCCCAGTAACAGAGCTGGACTGACATTCAATTAGTAGCCTTAGCCATGTGTAGAGGATGCCAAAGCCAAAAAGACAACAGATCATATGTGCTGTTAATATAATAGTATTAATCAGATAATTTTTGTAGGAGGTTAGTGTACTCATTCTCACTAGCAGCTGCAAGAGACTTTTGGAAATTACCAACTTTTGGTAACTGAAAAAAGGTCCGGTTTAATTAGGGGCTGAAGCAAATAATTAAAAAAAAATGTATTTGGGGGGATGTTTCTAGGGAAGGGGGGAGTTCAAGGAGAGTTACTTTAGATTTTCACTCACCTTTGATATATTTTAAGACCAAATTTGGAGTGTTTTTGTTTTGACTCTATCAGTGTTGGCCCACACTGTCTGAATTGAACTCAAGTTCATGAGTAATTTTGGATGACCCTTAGACTACAGCTTTACTCTTTATTATATTGTTTATTTATCCAAAAATAAAACATTTGTCCAAAATACTAAAACACTTCTCTGGCCTTTAACATCAATATTCCTTTGTTTTAGCTAGCTGCAGCTTATGGCACTGCATAATTCAGGCTAAGGAAATTTTTCTTGTGTGTAGAATTTGGTCTGGAACACAAGTGTATTTCTTCTAAGGAAGTAGTTCAATGGAACACATGTGTTCTGCGTTAGGACTGCTGTCAACTTACTCTTATCTAGGGTGCAGTAGCTCAACTATATTAAGTAAAAATTGTAGTGAAGGCAATCTCTCTCCTCCCAAAGGTGGCAATATTTTAACTAAGATATGTAGGCTGCTAATGATGGCAGAAAGAGGAAAAAGCACTTTCTTTCTGCCAGTCTGACAGAAATATTTTTGAGATATCACATGTAAATATGGAAAAACAATACTTTTGAGTTGAGAATCACCAAGAACCAGAAGAAAGAGCATGTATGGATTCAGTTCAGCTTTGTGCTGTTACTGATAAACGAGCAGCTGCTGCATGGAACAGGTTTCTAGCTACTTCTTTCTAACGTGTTTTGAACCTATGCACAGTATTTGAGCTCAGATGATCTGGTTAACCACAAAATGCACTGTAAGAGTGTTATTAAAATAAATCTTCTAGATAAAATTAAGTAATATTTTAATCAGATTATAGGGACTAGGAAAATTAGCTGGTACTCTTTGGTGGTGGTGTAGTGATCTGTCCCTAAGGTTCTTTCATTCAGAACTTTGTGAATAAAGAACTAAAAAATAGGAGTTGCATGCTGGTAATTCTGTGTGTAACTCTGCAGGTTTCAGTTTTATAAGCAAAACAGATGTTGCAGTACAAAACTAACTCATTTTCGTTTGCATCCTGCTCCTGTGTTTTAGAAGAAACAAGTCAGGGTGAGTCCATCAGCCTCAGAAGTTGTGGGAGGCAAATATTGAAGAAAACATCTGTTTTAAACAATGATTCAGATTACAAGCACAGCTTGCAATTACTGTACTCTTGCTTCAACTGCTTCTATCAGCTTTTCTTTCAAGCTCCGCAATTAATGTTTTTTTTCAAGATTTTTTTTTCACTCTCTCCAGACCTGGGGAATGCAAATTCTATTATATATGATTTTTTTTTCTTTTATACTGTATTTACTAAACAGCAACTTCAGTTAGAATTAGATAAAAAAAAAAATACTGCATACTTTTCACGGATCTCCTACAGAAGCCTTAAACTTGGTAGGTATATCCTGAATTGTGGAGTTAATGTCCCAAACTCGGGAGATATTTTGATTTTTCTCTGTCTTTCATGTGTGCTATTTTTTTGCAAAAATTTCTGATCCACTTAAGATGTCTTGGGAATGGGTTTTTAATTATAAGCAGTGATACAGATAGTATTATAAATGTTTTAGGCACATAAAAATGCCCTTTTACACTGATATCCATGCAGTAAATATTCCTAAATGCACTGCAAGTGGAATGCCAGAACTATATGCACCAGTGATTGCTCTCTTTAAAAGATGGGGCAGTATATCTTGTTCATACATGCAAAACTTAAGCTTTTAATCCATTCACTTCTAGAATCACACTAAGCATGAAAAACATGAGTCCACAGAGTCTGTGCAAGAGAAAGGTGTTTCTTAAAAACAAAATGCATTTTGTCTTTTAGCTCAGAATCTCTATTAAGGCCACTGGAGTAATAACCATGCTCAGTGTATGCCATTGGAAAGCTTTATTTTCAGAATTTTGATCATGATTTTAAAGATTGTGTTATGTTTATGCTTTGACTTTTTAGAATATTTAGTTTTAGAAATGTATGAATGAAAGTTTCTGTTTGATTGTATCTACTTAATGTCTTTTATCAAAAGAGATGGTTTTAGAAGATTTTTTTCTACAGTATCTACTTGTAGTCTCTTCAGCTGAAGCAGAATGAGTAAGTGATCTGTTGCACAGTGGGTCAGAGGAGCCAGGAATAAGAATCTAGCTATTTTGGCTTGCCTGCTTCAGATCTTGGAACTCCCACCATGTAGTGTGTTTGGTGCTTATTTTATCTATCCTTTAGAATCCTCTTTGTAGGAAATGGAGAAGAAAGGGGAAAGCGATGTGCACTGCTAAATTGCTCAGAACATGCTATAGATACTTTGCATCTCATACCTGCTGAGAACATGAGATGTAAGAGGTTCAGACATATACCTGTTCTATTATGCTTAATACAAAACTGAGGTGAAGTCTTTTGCTACTATGTGATCCTTAGCTTTTGACTTACTTCTGTTCTGTCTCCTCCTGACCTTTCATTTTCTGACTTTTTAAGATATCAGGCTGTCCATGGTTGTGGCTTTTTTCTCTGTTCAGTGTGTCATCTGGGCTGATAGTTGCTACTTTCCATTCCTGCTTCTGAATGAGCTTTTTTTTCCATAGACTTTCCTTGAGACAAAAGGCACTGATTAAGATATAAAGTTCATCTTGTTATTGCTTGAACAAATACACTGTAGTCTGTATTGGGTCATTTCTATCACTTGTAGGTCATCTCTGTATCCAAAGCAGACTTTTGGCTTTCCTACAAAGCTTTCCTTGCTCACCATTCCTTCCTCATGCCCTCCCTTTCTAGTTTATAAGCATACTTTTCAGTAGTGTTGGCCTATGAACTGTAGCTGAAAGTAACCTGAAATTCACATACTTTTGCCAGTCTCCACTGGCTTTTCAGGAGTGTCTTGATATATTTTACTTTCCCTATGAATTTATATTTAATCTTCTCACCATCATTTTCAAGGCCTGAATAAGCCCGGTTTTGTCACCTGCTTTGAAAAGGGGGAGGGCTTTTTAGGTGATATTTTGTGCTAGAACTAAAACTGTTAATTGTAACAATTTCAAAAGATTAGGAGTAGGATAAAACCCCTTCTATCTATCTAGAGTACTAAGTAGCTACTTTCTTTTGTTTTGTAATGTTAGTTCTACTGGGATGATACAATATCTTGCTGATTCTTTATTCCTCAGTAAATAATATTAACATAAATAGTTCTATAACACAGGCAGGAATTTTTAGATCTTCTGTCACTAGTATCTGAAAAGGTAAATCTTCTGTAATCTAGAAATGCAGTTGTGAGGCCATGCATGAGGCCAGTCCTCCTCAGTTCTGCAGTAACATGGACATTTGCTGTATTGTTGTTTGATTTGTCTCAGCATTCACCTAAATTAAATCAGAAGTTTGGCATCTATCATCTCCTCTCAACAATGGTGGTGCAATATGGCATGAAAAAAATAGCTGTTTTTAAAGTTGCCTTGCCCTAACTTTCCCCTGAAAGGACTCATTTTATTCTTGCAGTTAGAATATTTAAAATACAGTCTTATTCTTCCTAGAATAGTGATAGACTATAAGATAAACTTACACTTGCACAAGAATGGGAGGGTGGAGGAGCTACACCTTGGATAAACACATGTCAAATACTATTAGTTTCTTGAGAGCTTTGTTGTTTAGCTTGAGCAGAAGAGAACAGTGAGAACAATGTCAAAACATGTCCACAGTCAAAGCTGGTATCATTAAGAAATTAGGTATTTGGAAGATAGTGACAGGTAATCCCAAATACTGTTGCACTTCCTCTTAAAGACAAATAGGATATTCTCCTGTCCACAGTGATCCCCTGTCCTGCTAGCTACAAGACTGTATTGTACACCATTAGCATAAAGGGAGAAAGTATTCTTTGCCTTCTTATTCCCCTATTTAGTCATACAAGTTAGAAGTTATTTCCGTATTTTCTCAGTCACTCTGTTTTTCCTATTCTCCCACAGGATAAATTAGGCTTTTTCTCTACTCTTCTACTGCCTTGTAGGACTATCAATGGATTGCCCTGGTCTCGGGGTAGTGCTGCTTTGCAGGTGGTATTAGAAGGAATAAGTCTACTCCCTGGCAGCCTTATATATAAGGAAGTCATTGTAATTGACGACTTATTTTCCTTTTATTGGGAGCCTGTTTTATAGTCTATTAAACTATAATTGAGAAAACATTCCAATATTTTCTTGGTTTTCCATTATTAATTAATTGCAAACATGTTGCCACCGTAACAGCTTCTTTTTCTAATTTTCAGTAGTAATATATAGTAATATATATTCCAGTAATAATATATAACCATCCACACTCAATCCTAAGAATATATATTCAGTTTTCTCTTGTGTTTAACTTGCAACCTTTGTCTAACCACCTTCTCCCAGGTCTGCATCAATTAGTTGGTGATTGCTTGACCCACTATTTATGGCCCAGGAACAAGGTACTGATTGCAGCTGATAATACTCAGCCCAGATGACTATTCTTGAGACTGGGTCTGGATCTGGACAGCTCAAGCAGCTCTATATCTTTCTTGCAGAACCAGATTTTGAGCTGGCCCTGGCAGCTGCTTCAGGGTAAGCAAGGGCTGTAAAAAACCCTGCAGCCCTGGGGCAGGACTGACAGAGCAGGAGACCATTGCTGGGACCACTGAGATACAGAACACTACTCATTTTCTGCAGCGAGGCTTTACTATAAACAAGGAGCTCCTGCTGGCTAGGATTCTTATCAGCATTTTAAAAATCAACCTAATTTTTGGACTTAGCCATACTTACTACTTGCTTCAGGCACTAACATAATCAAAACACACACAGCAACAGCTGTTACCTCTTTTTGCAAACTACAAGATACTGTATAGTGTCAGTTCCTTCCTCAGCCCAAAGCACTCTGCAGTATGTTAGCAATATGCACTGGCAAATTATTGCTTACACCTGAGAAGAACAGTGACTTCAGTTACTCCACTAAAATGAAAGTAACATACTTTTTTTCCAGCCGTATCAATATCACAGACATGTAATCTGTTGTATACTGTGTCAGCCAGTACTGTTACAATGTTTCCTCTCCTTTTGTACCTAAACCAGGCTCAGCCTTTCAACCATTCCTGTAAGGTGTTTGCTTAAGCAGTGTTCCTCTCAAAAGAGCAGCCAAGGCTATAAGATTTTGATACTTTATTTTGTGTGTGCTCTAAGAATATACTAAAGTCCATTGTAATAGCTGCTACGTGAAAACAGAATATTACTCAATGTTTGTAAATTTGAATGGTTTGACTTTGTAGTGTTCAATGTGCGGTCCTGACATTCTGTTCGTTTTTGAGATTCTAGGTTTTGGGGTATTTTTTAGTCTTAGCAAGATGGTATTGGAGCATTCCATCCCATGCAAGTTTTAACAGTCATATTTTAGAAGTTTCTTCCTGTAGTGTAAGGCCTTCTTATCTACCTTCACCTTGGTTTTTGGCAAATTGGATTAAAGCTTTTACTTGCAGCAAAACGTAATTTTTAAGTAATCAGCTGCCAATAAACCTGTTGGCAACCGCTCCAGAATATACATGATAGTTTATAAATTACTAAGACTTATTGGCAGTGTACATTGAATTCTTCAAGAGGGTGGAGTTGGAACCAGAAAAAGTGGGTGTGCCACAGGGAACCAGGAGGCTGTGTGGATGTGCATCTTCTAATGTGTTCTAATATCTAACCCTGAACCTCAGGAAGTTCTAATTTTCATTCAAAACCCTGATTGCTGAAAGCTTTGGATTTTGTCTGTACTATACGTGGCAGCAGCATCAGCTTTCCCATTAAGTCTGTTCTCAAATTTTCTGTGTGACTGACATGACAGGCCCCTTCTGCTGCTTTGTATTCATGAGAAATTAAGCACTTTTGACTTATTCTGTAGCTTTGCCCAAAGAAGGCAATCACAAATATGTGCCGTAAGTTAAGGTATAGTGTAAGGAACAATTCTTAGATGTTGAATTGCTTGTGTTGAGAAAATACGTGTTCCCGTCATGAGGACTGATTGAGCTGGTTGTGGAGGCAGTGCTGGAGAGTCATTCTCTTGTTCTTCTTGCTCATACGCATGCACAAAAGCCAGCCTGACCGGTGAGAAACCTTTTTTTTTTTTTTTCCCCTTGCTTTGATAGTGCCTGCAGCTCTTCCAGGTGCAGGGTGTGGCAGCATGGGATCTGAACTGCCTTGTGCCAAGTTCTTTATCTGAACTGCCTTGTGCCAAGTTCTTTATCTTTGCTGGGAAACCTGCATTTACCAACCTATGGCAGGGATCTTTTTTTCACCAGTGGTGAAAGCAGCCGCATCTGCTGCCGTGGAGCTGCATCTGTTAATGTTGAATGATTGAATGATTAAACCCATCATTTTAAAATAAAGATTGGTCCATTTTAAAATAAAGATTGGTCCCTTTGTCCCTTTGGATTTATAAAATAAAGATTGGTCCCTTTGGATTTTTTTTTTTTTTTTTTTTGTTTCCTCCTGATGAGTAATTGTAAAGGTAATAGACTCCACTAAAATCTGGTGGATTGGTCCTGTCTTCCAAAACTAGAATTGTTATTTCATGAACTTCCTATATTCTCTATTTGCTAAATATTCAGAGTGAATAGTGGGTGTTGGTTGGTTTTTAACATCCTGCAGAGACGTTCTGTTCATTTCACAGACACACAGTCAGTGGTACAGCGAGCTGAAAAGAAATTCATCTGTATTAAACCATATACTAAAATACTTCAATAATATCACTGCTGAGTCAGATATTTGCATGTGCCCATAGACATTTCAATGCAAACTCTTATTTCATAAACAAATGCAGTTGTGGTACAAACAAGTTTCTAGTTTTAGAAAATCTTTTTTTGTGTTAATGGGTTTGAAGACAACAAACTTACTAATTTGTTTGTCTCTTTTGTAAGCTCTGAGGGTTTTTTCTTTTTCTTTTTTTCCACTCCCTTCACCTTCCATCTCTCTTTTCACCTCTTCTGGAAGGTAGTGTTTCAGGAAAATCGATGTTTTCATGTAAGGAAAAGAAAAGAAAATTAATCTTGTCTGGCTTTTCAGAAATGTAAGGAAACCAGCCTTATGGCTCATTTAGTAGGTAAAAATATATAAAATAGATTTTCATGAGTGACTTTATTTATAATACGGAGAATTACAGAGGCCTGTTTCTTTTGAAATCTTAAAGAATACAGTACTGCCTTTCAGATCTTTAACTTGCAGTGGAATACTAATATAAGCTTTTCTGGGGAATTTTCCAGTGGCTTTGCATAAAATGGCTGCTTTACATAAAGTACAGGAGGGAAAACACTGACTTGTTAACATTCAAATTATTTTGTGGGCGCAAACCTTTTCTTGGCCTTTTTGTCAAGGAAGGACCCTTCTTCCTAGAAGGAGAAATACCCCACTACGTGTTCCACTGTCCATTGAATTTGGCTATCTCTAAGTCTCTGCTCTGACAGGTAGGTTGGGAGCCTTGCTTGGCAAGTTGTGGTCAGTTTTTTGTTTTCCTGCTGAAGTTGCTTCACTTCTCTGTTGTTAAACATCCTTCTGCACAGATCTCAGATTGACTCTGTGTAGAGTATGTTTAGGGAACACCCCTGGTTCAAACACCTGCCCTGCTGTTCCTAACACGTCAGGGGTCTCCCCTGGGAAATGTTTGCCAAATTCGATAAAATTAATTTCATGATTTAACCTTACCTCTGAGCAGCATGTTTCTGAGGCTGTTTATCATTCTAGAGTAGACTAGCATATACATGTTTCTTTCACTCTTATCTTTCATTAAAATACTTAGAGTCCTGCATTTCACCCAGACAGAGAGTAGTGTACACCTACCACATGGCCACATACCTACCCTCTCTCCTTAAATGACCCTGTTCTCTCCCCACTCCCCCAAGTGGTCTTGTAAAACTGCGTGTAAGTCTATGTTTTTGAACCCCATCATGGGATCAGAGCCTTGAATATACAAACTTTTCCTTACAGTGCTAGTTTTCAAGTTCATAAAGGTAATAGCTAGTGCTGTTTTTCCTCATAATTGAAATTATGTTGTAGAATATGTTGAAGAATTTAGGTCTGCCTGATACTTCTGCCTTCCAAGCAAGATGCAATCTGTTGGCAGTCTGTTGGAGTAGTTTTAGACTCGTCGTCAGGAGGGCCTGCCAATGAGCTGTTTTATAGATTTCAACATTTCCATTTTGCAGTTTTCCTTAAGAAGCTGATTTCACTCCCCCCTTTCTTGGATAAAAATAAGTCACACACTTGAAATGAAACCAAAGCTAACAAGTATTACAGCTGACTGGAGCAGGAATGTCTGCATTCAGTTTATTGCTTCTTGTTCTGATCTTGAAATTTGAATCAAGATAGCAGCAATCCTGCAAATCAGTGTTTTGTGTAGCTATGGCTGTTAACTCTTCTTTGAGGAAGGGACCACAAATTTGTCCCCTATCAACTCTCTTTTAGGGGTTTTGTTTAGTTCAGGGAAGATGTTTGGTCATCAAGATTTTAGTTCTCTTACTTTGCTTCATACAAAACAGGGGAAAAAATCATGTGGTTCTCACTAAAATTCACCAAGGATGTGGTTTTTTGTGATGAAAAGAATGAAGATACTAGTTTGAAAGAAAAGAATTATATATGGTCAGTGTCTCTATACCCCGGCACTGCTGTTGTGAACACACTGGAAAAAATAGATTTCAGAAATTACTTTCTGTGAATGCAAATTTTCTTACTCTTAATGAATAGAAGAAAGTCTCCTACTTTTTTTTTTTTAATTTGGACTTGAAAATTAACAAGAATTTTTTTTTTTTTTTTTTTTTTTTTTTTTGATATTCAAAACTCCATCTATTCTGATAGCAAGATTCTTCTACTGCACTACGCAGTGATTACAAGTGGAGAAGTTTTGGGAGGAGATTCTAAAGGAATGTTTATATTTGTCAAAAGATTAAGGAATCCCACAAAATTCTACACTTCCTTTCCTGTTAACAGAAATCTTACTTGGGGGGATCATTCTTAAAAAAAACTTTTTTGCTACTTTGACTTCTCTGATGCTTGACAGAAGGGGTGTAAATTATTATAAGCAGCTAAATATAAAAGAATTCCAAACATATACTCCTCCTTTGGTGTATAAAATGACACTTGACTGACTGACTCATCTTTTTCAGTATTTTGACAATGTTTTGGGAAATCTTGAAACTTAAAACAGAAAATGAGTTTGGCTAGAACCTATTACAGCGTGCTTACAGAAACTCCTTCTGCAAGATAAGCTCATGCATCTGTCGGAAAATCATTCCACCCTATTTGCTTTTAGACAAACCCATGCCTCGCTGCTCCTCACGCACTCTAACCACGACCAACTTTATCAAGTCTTTCTTTGTGCATATGGTGAAACTCGAGTGCTCCTATTGGAAGTGGAGAATCAGAGAGAATCAGCTCATTTTCATTGTAGTCAGTGCAAAGTAAGTCTTTGTAAATTGATCTTATACTAAAAATCATCCAGGGCAAACCCTGCCAATTTTCAGGTTCTGAAGCACATCCGCAAAAGCAAGGCTAGCAGGCACTGGGTTGCAGTATTATCAGAAATCGTTTCTCCCTAAATTTCAAGTGGCAGTTTTAGACGGTACGACTTATATTTGGGCTGAAATGGGAGCTGGTGTGGCAGAGTACTGATGCATCTGTTAGCTCAAAGCAACTTTTAATTCTTTTGGAAGAATCTGCTTCACAAATTTTATCTTTGACTGAACTGGATTTCCAGTGTTCAAATCTTACTCTGGTAGAAAGTTATGACATGGCACTAATTTAAACACTTTCTGGGATCAAGACATGTCTTTTTTGCAAAGAAGGCCTTGCCTGTTTCAGCTCTGATAATTCTAGTATCACTATCTTTCCCTGAGAAGAAGATGAAATAATAAAGGTCAATGTTTGAGTTCTGGAATTATAAGTTATTTGGTGTCAGGTGGCTGCAGATACTGCAGTGATATTCCCCTTGTCTTCTCCCCCCCACCCCACCCCGGATTTCTAAGAATAGAAGGTCATTGGAATTCCTGCTTTCCTCTAACTGCTGTAAAGAAGAACCTGCAGGTCAGATCTGTAGCCTTACTGGGTAAATTGCATGAAGCTTTTACTTTGACCCAGTTGCTGTTAACACAGAATTAGATTTAAAAGAGAAGTAAAATTGCAGACATTTAACCATAAGTATCCTGTTGTGCAGTATATAAGGCTATGAACAAATATAAACAAAACTCACATACCTGTAACTATCCATTTTGCCAGCTATTTTGTCATATTAATTTTTATTGAAATTGCTCACAGTAAGCAAAAGGCAGAAAGGCTGGTAATGACTGCTTGAATATAAGGTGTAGAATGCAAATAAGGTAGCAATTGTCTGAAAAGATTAAGAGAAGACCTTTAAATTAACTCATTCTTTTAGACAGTGCAAACTAACATGTTTGGTTTGAAGTGTGGGTGGTGGATTGTTTTATGTTGTTTGGGGTTTGGTGGTTTTATGGGGTTTTTTGATTTTTGTTTTTTGTTTTTGTTTTTGTTTTTTTTTAGTCTCCATCAGTCAGGTGGATTTCACAGTATTGTGAGCCGTCTGCCATTTGTACTCTTGGTACTGTCAGGGTACTGATGGGGTTCCCATCTGTATTTAAGAGGCAGTGTCTAGTGTCTAGTTTTGACTGTGGGAGTGACTATTAAAAGACTAGCTTAAACAGCATGTATGCAACTTGTGAAGGAGAGAACAGCACTATCAGCAAGACTATTACTGGCTGGTTTCTAGGTAATAACCTCATGGCAACCATTGCCTATAATTACAGGAAAGCAAAGAGTGAGCTTCCTTGCTGTTGCCAAACTCCCTCAAAACACTACCCTCATAACTTTCATACAAATATTTGTTCAAAAACTAAGCTTAATTTGAACCCACAGTAAACAAACTTAAGCCACATGTAGCAGTGCCCCCTAGTGATTTATGTCAAACAGTAATTTGCAATCCTTGGTTTTCGAGATTAACAGATTTTTATTCCTGTTGTCTTGAGTCTTCACTGATTCAGAAAACATATTACCTCTTTGTTGTAGAAAGGGTTTTAGATGTGGTTCTCTTGAAATCTGTGTCAGAATATCTTCTTGAATGAAAATTTAGCTATTGCATGATCTGTTGTTTCACTCTTTGTTGGGGGTAGTGAAAATGTATTTCTAAATAATCGATGCACAACAGATTTTTTCCTTTTTATCATGTTTAGCTTTTAAAATGCAACAAACAAGCTAGGATGGAGCCAGCCTGATATTATTCTTGCTCAAGAAGTATTAGATTGGTAATATTTCATAAGATTATTAATGAAATAAAATAGCATTTATTGTGAGCAAAATTTGTATAATTTTTTCCTGCTGTTCTACATAAAACTCGATTTAGGAGGTGAGAAGTAGAAATAAAGATTAAATTACAGGTTTTGAACAGTAAGTGGATTATCCTCCATGATGATTCTGTGAAGCAATGATTTTAAACTTGTCATGGCTCTTAGCAAATTGTTATAATTTGTAGCTCTCAGACTAACAGATTCTACATGCTTTTATTGCTGTTAAATTCTGACTTAGAATAGCCTTCACAAGTTAGAGCTTTGTTATTAGTACAAATAAACAAAGCCATGGAGTGGGCTTTTATTCTCACTATAATACCTGCAGGTTTACTAATGAAATGCAGAGAAGTTTATCTGGATTTTGACCAGCTTAAAGGAAACAGATTTAGTTTTCTGTACCTCTCTAACCAAATGGAAGTTCAACACTGCAGCTGGAGCTGCTGGGATGTGCGTTTTTTTTTTTTTTTTAGATTCCTAAAGAAAACCCTATCAGCCAAAGTTAGATTTAGAACTTAAATGTGCATAGGATTGGCACTGTCTGGCATTGTGACTTAACTGCTGAAACTCTTTTCCAGTTTATAATCTGAAACTCTTCTCCAGTTTATAATTGTTTATCTAGCTATAACTAGTTAAATAAATAGCAGAACTCCTTTGAGGCCCACCCGGATTGAAATACAGATGATGGAACATGCAAGGCCCTGTCTTGAGGCAAGGTACGCTGATATTCCCTCTCACCATCTGCTCATCCCAGCCAAGGGAGAGGGAAAGCTCTGAAGATGACATTTTGGAGGAAAGACCTGAAAAGATCCAAAGATTGTGGATCTACCACTAGTTGAAATCTGAGTTGAGAATTTATAACATATTAATCCTTCAAATGTTGGAATATTCTGTTGCACAAACATCAGCCTGCTTAAAGATACCTCCAGATAATACGCCCTTCAATCCTTCCTCTGAAGAGAAAATGAGATTATAATTGTTCTAGTGCCAAGACTTAATGTCATTGATATAAGCAAGGTGAAAAGGAAGTGGACATGTGTAGCTGCTCTGTCTTGTGCAGGGAAACCTCATCTGTTCCTCAAGAAAATCAAAGACAGGACCTGAAGCATCCTGAAGCATTAGGCATCCTCTGGATTATCTTTGTACTTAGCAGGTGACATGAGAAATGTATTTACGGTGCCTCTCCATACACAAGGGTTTTCTGGTATTACAAACCTCAAAAAAAAAAAAAAAAAAAAGAAAAAAAAAACTTTCTTAGCAAAACAAATGGGAAGCTTAGTCATCTAATAGATTACCTACTATTTCTTTTTATCTCTTCTGCTGCACTACAGACTTTGCTCAGTACAGTCCTTTACAACTGAGGTACAATGGATTCAACCTCAGCTGCTGAGCAGTACACATTGCTGTCCTTTGCAGTGAAAGGATCAAAAGGTAATCCTGCAGCTGCTGCAGCTTAGAAAATGGCTGCTGCAAGCTGCGATGAGAGAGCAGTCAAACGATATTTTGAGAGCAGCTCCTCACAGTGTCTCTTCTGCAGTGATTGTTGGGATTATCTCATTGCTGATGAAGACTATGTTGCATGCTGGAGACTGCAGAACCATCTGTATCAAACCTTCTTGAAATGTTGCATAAAGAATGCATGAGGCTGCGCTTAAAAAAAAAAAAAAAAAAGAAGAAGAAAAAGAAAGATTCCTTGAATGATTTCATACCATTTCATGTTTCCTTAAATATTACTGTCATTGAGCCTTATAGAGAGTCCTAAATGCTGCTTATGTAAATTAGATATCTGTGGGATTCCTGTGGTGTTCCTCTAGTTCCCGTGGCATCTTCTCCTTTCCCTGTCACATGAGACAGTATTTGAAATAACAGGCATGTCGCTTCCTCAGACATCTGCTGTTCTCTGGAAAAGGCTATAACCAGCTAAAACCAAGTAAGTCTGAAAGGCAGAGCTCAGAGGGTCATCATCAGTGGCGTGGAGTCTAGTTGGAGGCCTGTGGCTAGTGGCGACCCCCTGGGCTCAGTGCTGGGTCCCATCCTGTTCATCTTCTTCATCAATGACCTGGATGAGGGATCAGAGTGCCCCTCAACAAGTTTGCTAGTGATACCAAGCTGGGAGGAGTGGCTGACACACCAGTAGGCTGTGCTGCCATTCAGAGAGACCTGGACAGGCTGGAGAGCTGGGCGGAGAGGAACCTCCTGAGGTTCAACAAAGGCAAGTGCAGGGTCCTGCACCTAGGGAGGAATAACCTTAGGCACCAGTACAAGCTGGGGGCTGACCTTCTGGAGAGCAGCTCTGCAGAGAAGGACCTGGGAGTGCTGATGGACACCAAGTTGACCATGAGCCAGCAATGTGCCCCTGTGGCCCAAAAGGCCAATGGTCTCCTGGGGTGCATTAGGAAAAGTGTTGCCAGCAGGTTGAGGGAGGTGATCCTGCCCCTCTACTCAGCCCTGGTGAGGCCTCATCTGGAGCACTGTGTCCAGTTCTGGGCTCCCCAGTCCAAGAGAGACATGGAGCTACTGGAGAGAGTCCAGCGTAGGGCTACGGAGATGATCAGAGGGCTGGAGCACCTGCCCTGTGAGGAATGGCTGTGGGAGCTGGGCCTCTTCAGCCTGAGGAAGAGAAGAATGAGGGGGGATTTTATCAATGTGTACAAGTAACTGAAGGGAGGGTGTCAAGGGGACAGGGACAAACTCTTTTCAGTTGCCCCGTGTGACAGGACAAGAGGCAATGGGCAGAAATTGAGCCACAGGAAGTTCCACCTGAAGGTGAGGGAGAATTTCTTCTTTGTGAGAGTGACGGAGCACTGGAACAGGTCACCCAGAGAGGTTGTGGAGTCTCCTTCTCTGGAGATATTCAAGGCCCACCTGGACGCAACCCTGTCTAACATGCTCTAGGTGACCCTGCTTGAGCAGGGAGGTTGGACTAGATGATCTCCAGAGGTCCCTTCCAACCTTACTGATTCTATGATTCTATGATTCTAAGTCTTGCATATGCCTCAGTGTGACTTTTGTTAATTTGACCTTGTTTGTCTTTGTTTCTAAAGCACTTTGATCAAGATGGTTTCATCTCCATACCTTTCTGAATTGCATCTGCCTAAAGAAGAGTCTTATTTAAGCAGTTACCAATTGAGAAAATGCAGAGTATTTCTGATTGAACTGAGCTCAATAATATGGTACATGTTTATAGCAATCGCTTAATATAGGCAGCAGCTTCAGGGTATGTTCAGGTTTGTGTAGTTTTTTTTTTAAAAAGTTCATGGCATGTATACTTAAGCTGTCTTAAGTTCATGGCATGTGTACCTAAGCTTAGCTTAAGCTACCCTGTACTGGTGGTTCTGAACTAATGTTACCAATGGCAGGAGCATTTCAGAGTGCCTCTAGCATTGATAGACAGCTAAGATAGCTGGCTTTGAAGACCAAATTTGGGTGGAATCTGAAGTATATTGAGAGCATACCAGGAGATGCGAGGCTTTTGCTGTTGATAAATGTGAATGTGTTCGATACTGTTGTGTGATCTTTACACAATAATCATGTATAGTGGAGAGAGATGGCTTTAACGCAAAAGCAGGTGATCTACTTCCGTTCTTTTCTGTTCATATGCTTCTATGATGTGTAGGTGTTACCACAAGCTAATAGGAGAGATTTGAGGGGAGTCCTTATTGAAATGTTGACATTGTATCATAGGCTCTTTTTTTCCTAGATTGTGCATTTAAAAAGTATGTCAGTTTTAAAAGTACAGCAGAAGTGGAAATACTAATGGCAATGCCTTCCAACACTACAGTAGCTAACCTGGTTTGTTTTGGTGCCACAGTCTGCATTAGATCCTCTGCAGACCCCTTCAGGGCAATCTTCTGCCACAGTCAGCAAAGCCAGTTAGCTTTGGAAGGTGATTGCTTGAAACCCAAATCGTGGCTTTGCTTTTATTCTCAAGAGGCAATCACATCAAATGGTAAATGCACTTACCTGTTTCTTTTAGATCCAGAGTTGATTTGTGGGTACCAGACTGAAATACACAGTAAATAAGAAATATGTATTTTGGCCCAAGGAGTATGCAAACAAAAATAAACAAGTTAGTCTTCCAAAAGAGTCCAAAATCATGACTGATAATTACTGTGTCTGTCACTTGCTTTGAATGATCACTGTACCGTTGGCAGGAAATTGTAGGAGTTATCATGAGCTGGCATTGTTGCTGAGGGCTAAAGTGAAGATTTTACTAGGTGGAGTATAAATAAAATGCTTATTTTAATATTAAGAAGAAACAAACCTCCAAGGAAGGCTTTTGGGAACCTTGTGATTTAAAAGGTTACCAGATGGTTGGGCACTCCTGAAAGCTAGAAGAATCTTTTCCATCTACTTCCTTCCAGATCAGCATTCACCACTGTCCATTTAATTCCTGCTGGGTGTTTTGCTTTGTTTTTTGTTTTTCTTCTGCTGTTTGATTTAAAGCAAAATATCGATGTAATCTTGTAGGGCTTGATTATTTTTGAGGATTTTAAAAGGAAAGTTCAGATAGTGTTTCTAAGTCTATGTAGATAGAAAGGACAAGTGTGCCTGTGATCAAGCTGAATCAGAGCAGGGCTGAATCTTTGAGAGAGTGACAGGCTTAGAGCAGTGAGCTTTTGTGGAACTGTTATGCATGCAGGCGTATGGATTATATTTATTCTCTACTAACTGCAGAGATGGGAATAAACAAAAGGAGAGAATGCCAGTACCTAGAGTGCATCTCCTTCCTGTGGCTTTACCCCCCTCCCCCAGCTGATGCTCTAATAAGAAGCGTTTATAAGACCTAATGCTGACTTCAGAGGGAGCTGCCATAATCCCTGCCCTTGGCTGATCTCCTGTTGTCTCAATTGAGCCATGTCCTGAACAGTTTGACTGTTTTAAATTTTTCACAGTGAGCCTAGCTGTGGCAGAGACACTGGGTCTGTGGACAGATTAAGCTGAGTATTGGCTTGAGTACTGGTATTGCCAAGACACAAAAATAAGAGAGCGGAGTGATGAAGCTAGGTAACTTCTCCCTCTCAGAATTGGCATGACTTGCTTTCCATTACCATATTGTTAGTCACAGCATCTTACTTTGAGCTGCTGCTATGCATTCCAGTTGGATGTAATTTAACATTCAAATTTTTAGTTAAACTTAACATCCCTAGAGGCTTTTGAGTTTGAAGGTGTTTTTTTGTTTTTTTGTTTTTTTTTTTTTTGTTTGTTTTTTTGTTTTTTTTTTTTAATTAAAGAATTATGATGCCAGGCAAACAGTATTTTCCCAGGCTGTCTGCTGATGATGAAAAGTGGCATGCTCTGTTTCCACTTAGCATAGGTTAATGCCCTACTGAAAGAATTGCACAATTTGATGGCAGAGTCTGTGAGAAGCACCTTCACTATTCGTCATCCATGTAATGGGAACTATTTGAAGTCTTGGCTGCAAGACCAAAGAACTACTCATACACGTGTGCATGCATACACACACACACGCACGCACGCACACATATGAATAAAGAAGCAAAGCCAGATATGATACATTAAGTTAAAGGCCCAATCTTCTCTATTTACACTAGGAACATAAGTAGCCATTTGTTGATAAAATAGACAGAGTGAAAGTATTTTGACTGCTGTGTCATGAATTGATAACACAACTGCATCTCCACTTACTTTAGTAAGAGTCAAGTACAACTGTTCATTGTTCTGAGTACAGAAGTATCACACTTCAAATTCCTGGAAAACACTCAAGGTTTTGCGTGCTGTGCAGAGGGAGTTAAAATGAAATCTGCTGCTTGTTAAAAACAGCCTATCCTAGTTCCCTCTACTGAAAGCCAACATCTCTGAATCATCAAAGCCAAGCCATTACAGCAAGAGAGGGAGAGTTCTAAATCCTGGAAATGTGTGTGCGGGATTGACACATAATGCCATATGAGAAACTGCAGTGAATTAAACATTAAGTTCAATGCAGAATCTCAATTAGCAATGTTTCTGCACAACCCCTTTGTGAAAGAGGTGTTAGTTTACATAGTGAGAAACAGATTGTGTGACAGAGTCCAATCACTGAACAAAATAGCAGGAACGGAAAATAACTCCCATTGTTTAATACAGTGTCTTACTACACGTTCATTCTCCCTCAATAGAAATTTTGCTGAAAAAAATGTAGCATTGCCCAAGTGTGCATAAAATGCAAGATAAAAGAAGAAAAGAAATGGAAGTTAATGGAAAGTATGGAAACACACATGCATATATCTGGCTAGTTTCACATGTCTTGAGAGCATGTTTATGCTACTAGAGGTGGGTCAATGTAGTTGAGTCTAGAAGAACATTTGTGGTCAGTCTAGAATTGCTGCAGTTTTCCTTGCATCTTCATGGGGTTAACTATTTGATTGCTCCTGTACAGGACAAAATTAACATTTCTGTGGGTAGTTCATTTTAATTTTAATGAAAAAAATATGGCATTGGACTTAAACCTTCTGGCACATTGCTGAAAAGCCCTGAAGTGAACTTGCTTAGCATTTGCAGGAAATATGAATAAGTACAGTGATAGAAATATGCACAGCATTAATGATAAAGTCAAACAGATTTTCACGCCTTTGTTTTGTTACCATATCACATCATTAAAAACACAGGCAAGGTATGTTTGGGCAGCGGCAGCGAGAAGTTCTCTTCGTGTAGGTAGCATCAGAAGTCTTCTGACAGGCAGTCATCCGCATTAACAAAGAAGGCAAACCTGTATAGAAATGTATGTTCTAAATGAGACTCCCTAAGTCACAAACAGAACACACATGTCAGTTAATGGTGACTATTAATCCACTAAAGGTGGCTAATTTCAGAGTGCTTTCCCATGATAGTGAATGCTCTCATTTGCCTTTCTGAGCATCTTGTGGAGGAGAATGAGGAACATCGTTTGAATGTTGGATAAATCTACAACAGACTACAGCAGAAGAATAACTTAAAAGGTTTTTATTGTTTTTGCTTGCGATACTTCTGGACAATGTGACTAGGTAAGTTTAGGAATTTTCATGACTATTCTGCTCTAAATTTATTAGTAAATTTTCACTAATAGATTCTCTTGAAGCTCTGAGGTTGTTTAAAATGTAAGTAGCTCACATCTTTTAAGATAACTGATACCATGCAATAATAAAATGTCTGTCTTCATGGGTGCTTATCAAGGAAGCAATAGTAATACTAACTTTAGGTTTTGAACTTGGACTTGTGTTTCTGTTTAATGTTGTTGGTTGACCAGTGAGTAGTTTGATTACGCTGATGTATGATATATGTTGAGAAACTGTGGATCTTGTTCCTGAAACTAGGTCTTAAGTATTTCTCAAATTTCATCATAACTTTCCAGCAGATAGCAGTGCAGAGAATTGCACAGAAAACTGCTGGTAGCTTATTATTCAAACTAAATGCATTCAAGTTCCAAAGGCACTGATACTGCTGATACTGCTGAATCTTATATTTCTGTTGATTTTATGGCAATGCTGTGACTCGGGCTGGTTATTTTGAGAGAGCTCAGTCTGGGCCTATTGAGACCAATAATAGATTCATGTTAATTTACTAAAATCTATATTCAGCATTCAAGTGATCTGGGAGATGGAGGGAAACAGAGGATAAATTAGCTAATCTGCATTGCAGAGCAACCTTGAAAAACAAACTAGATTTTGAGAGAGGTGGAAAAAAGGAGAAGGAGGCTTGTTTTACTTTTTCTGCTTCTTAGAAGAATTTGAGCAATAGCTAATCAAAAGAAGCAGATTGCTGATGTGACAGTATTAAATGATTTGTCCTGTGCATTTTATTAACAGAGATGATACTTGAAATAAGTTTTGTTTGTGCTGAGAAAGAGACTGTTTAGGAATTGCAGTGAAGACTGTATCTTTACAGTCTGAATTCCAATTTTGCATCTTTACAATCCCGTGTGATGGGTCAGAGTACTAAAGCCTGAAGCTAAAAAGTTACATTCCACTTCGGTGTGAGTGTGGAAGGAACTCAACTGCCAAGAAAGTATCTAGGACTTATTAATGATGGTTTACAGGAGATCATTGGTAGAACAGAAGTGGTTCCAATTAAATTCATGCACTCAGGATGATTTTGCAATCAAGCTATTGCTTTAGTCTTCTGATTTGGGCTAGGAGAATTTGGCTGGACTTCATGAAAAAAAATCAGAAGCTGAGAATGTCCCTATTGCCCTGCAAAGTCCCAAGAAGATTTGGCTGAAAGACACAGGCTATTGGAAGTGTGCCAACTAATGGAATGAAAGGCTATCTGAGGTGGAAACAGGGAGCCTTCTGTGTACGTGCTACTATCCAGCAGCCTTGTCACCAAATACACTCACTATCAGAGGTTCTGACAAGTCCTGCCAGCTCAATAGCTTAATAAGAGAAGTTTGCCTTTAACAATTCTCCTTCTTTACAATGTTTGGACATCCTGTGTTCTCCTGAATAAGGAGAAAGATGAAAACTTCTAATACTCCCATGGGAAAAACCACCACAAGTGCCAAAGCATTTAAATGCTTTATCTGGAAAATAATACTGTTTTCTTCAGTAGTAAGAAGCAGTGATAAAACTAACAGTGTAAATAAATCCAGCTGCTCACAATAATTACCCAGATGTTGTATTAAATCTCTGAAGATACAAAGCCCAAGGCCTGTGGAAACATATTAGAATATATTACATTTGGTACCCAAAATGAAGGAGCACAAGTGCTCAAATTCTTCCCTCTGTGCTCCTTTCTCCCTTAAAAATGAATTCTGACCTTGATAAATTGCCTCCATGTCTTATTTTTTGTTTTAAGCACTCAGTTCTTGTTCAGAGTTCTTGAAAATGCATTTTTAACACGACACTTAAATTCTTAAGAGCTGAAAGGAATGTATTGTTTTCTTTTCATCAGTCAGCATATTAGATTTACCTTTTAATTTCTATATTCTTTACTTATCCTTCAGATTTTATATTTCAAGTAGAATTTTATTATTTGAGTAATGTTTCTTCCAGGTGATACATGCTTTAAGGAATTATTTAGAAAGAGCTAATGTGATGACTGTTTCAGTGCCACAGTCTAATTTCTTTGTCACTGGCTCTGTATTGTGTTGCTGAGTGGGGGAGAAAAATATACAGCAGTGATTTGGATACCAAAGCCTTCAGAGAACAGCAAATGGGGGATGTGCAAGTCTGTCCAAGAAGAAACTGAAGGAAGAGGCCAAGATAGAAAACTCCAAAAGCAACTGAAATAACTTTACGCAATAAACCCTGAATAAATCACTGTTGGCTTGGTACCTAAATGGGACTCTGAACTGCAACTTTAAAAATCTTAATGCTGTGAACACAGACATATCAATTGCTGTCCGTTCGTGTGACTGTCCCCAAAAAATAAAAAAAGAAAAAAGAAATGTTGATAATTGATTGTTGAAAAAGAAAATTCAACCAATTGCCAGTGAAAAGAAATTGCAGTACAGTGAGATAAAACTTCTAAACTCAAAACTCCCTCTCATTAAAATTAATTAGTTGCTGACAAAAACCATCAGAACAGTGTGCATAGGCTGACTTAGGTCTCCAGGGCAATGGAAAGATTAATGGCCTATATTAACTGTAATAATTTTCATTGACTGAGAAAGAAAGAATGTTCTAGTTTTTATCAGAACTGTGATCCACCGCTTTTTATGTGATATCTCCCCGTGGACTCTTAGGCAGTTTCTTCCATCAGTCTTGTTCCGCCTCCACTAAGGAAATGATGTGTCCCGTTCCTGTCTCTTTCCTAACATATAGTTGTAGCAGATAATTCTCATATTACAACTAGTAGCTACATCACATTTTCTCAATAACGCTTTAAAATCAGTCTATTAACATGCATTCAGTGGCTCTTTTGCACTATCAAAGGTAGAAATTGCTACATACCAACCAGCATCCAGGGAATGAGTTTTGCAAGAATAGATATAACTTGTGGATAAGAAAGAAGCAACTGGTCACGTAGCTTTCAATGACAGGGCAAAATTCATTTCTATCACTTTTAAGTATAAACTCTTTTGCAGAAGCCAGTTAAACATAGCAGAATTGTGCCAAGCTATCTCCTCTATTGAAATTTCATGGTGCTTCTGCAAGTCAATAGAATATACCGGCTTAACTTTTGAATATAAAGAAGTATTGTGAAGAATAGTATTCAGGTTAGTAATAATACACTTAAATACTGTGGCTGTGTATGCTGTATAACATTACTTAATTGGTATTATCTACATTTTTAAGTTTAACTTGTTTGTATAGTTGTATAGTTCCTGACCTAACTGCTGTCATCTTTCCTATTAGTTCACCGGAGCAATCTCTTATTATGTAGTCATTAGCAATGGTTTTCAAGCGAATTAGGAAAGAGGGCAGGTGTACAAAATATTACTAAAAAGCTATAATTATTTCATGAAAGGTAGACAAGGTTCAATTAGAGTTCTTAAGAGACCAAAGTGCCATAATATTAAAAATGCATAACTCTGTATGTGCTAGTAAGGCATCACCATAAGTTTTCAGTTTGTAGGGAGCTGCCTAATTAACAGCAATAGAAATAGAACTGCAATCTGAATGAAAATGACTGAATGAGATAGGATGACCAAAATGATCTTTGATTTCCTGCTAGATGGGCTGCCTTTTGATCAAAAAGAGAAAAGAGATGGAATCACCCATGGAATGGAGCAGGTTTATATTCACAGAATGAGAGATATGGGTGGAAGGTATCTCTGTAGGTCACCTGGTCCAACCTCTTTCTTGAAGCAGGGCTATTGCTGCCATTAGATCAGATCAGCTATGGTTTTTGTCTAGCAGAAAACCTCCAAAGATAGAAGTGTTGATTCTGTGTGATGTTACTTTTCTCTCCTCCCTGCAGAGGAGAAAAGATAAGGGAAAGCAAAACACACCTTAATTTAAGGAAATTTCCTTAAACACTAGGGAAGGAACATGTATTAGCAATTAAGTCTATGATCTGTGTGATCAATGTTGTATAGTGACCCCTTTGAAGATATAATGTCATCCAAAAATGTGTTAGTTAGGAGTAGTACAGGAGTAGTAGTACAGGCTTGTTGTTTATGAGATGTAACATACAAAGTGCTGTAAGAACCAGAGGAATGTTACCCGTGTTGAAAATCATTTAAGCTGAAAGAATGTATAAAGACAGACTGTGAAGTAGGAGAATCACCCAGGCAGAGAAGATGTTAGTGTGATCTAAGCTGAGAACAAAAACATGTGGGAAAGAAATGGGTTTTACATGAAGTGAAGAGAATGGTAGCTTCAGCTCTGAGCAACCTGAGCAGAGCTAGCTCTAATTCCAGGATAATGTGAGATTTATTTCTGAAAATCAAAACTCAGGATTCAGTACAGCTACATAATGTCTTTTCTCATGTCCCCTCCTGAGACATTACTCAAAACTCCTGAGGCAGCTGAGAGAACTGAGCTGTTTCAAATATGTTCTGTCTCTTACATTTCTACGTTTTGTTTTTGATAACTCTTTATTTCCTATTTTGTAATCAAGGATGTAAGCTTCTGCTTTCTAGACTAAACTTGTTTGGTTTTTTGAATTTGCCTAATACTAATGATAGCCTCACACAGTTTTATTGAGTGTAAAGCATCTTGTTTTGTGTTTTTTTTGGATGTATTTTTTGTTGTTGTTTTCCTCAAATAGTTGAAGTTATTGTAGCATTGTAGGGTAAACTTGAAATCCAGAAAAGGTTTGGAAACTAATTTGAGGTGAGTTTTCCACAAGCAGAAAGACTTGATTTGATAGCCAATATCACCATAAATTGAATTACAGAAAAGAATGCAAGCCACTAAACATATCCTCTTATCAGCACCAGACAGAAAAAAAAATATTTCATACATATATTTCATTCATACATATATTTCAAACAGTTCCAATTCTGCGACAATATGTAAACCACATAAGTGGCAGGGGAGTGTCAGAAGGAGAGTAGTTGCTTGTGTTTTATTCAATAGATGATGTGATACCTTGGCCTGATCTTCTAAAATATGATAGGCAGGTGAACTGCCTATTCACCTATTTAAAACAGCAAAGAGGAGAATTGTCAGGAAAGGCTTATTGAAAGGTCTAGAGCTGTGATAGGTTTTAGATGATCCCATGAATGAAAGTACTAGCCCAAGAAATTAATCTTGTTTTTCCATCAAAACTGTCTATATGTAGACAAGTGTTATACCTCTCTACATTACCTTTCCATGTAATATCTATTAATGATGCCCTCAAGGAAGATTGAAAAGGAGCAGTTTGGAGAGTTGCAGAGAGGAGGTGAGAGAGGGTTGTTTGCATCTTCCTTCTCTTTCCTTCTCCCTTATTATTATTTTTTTTAAAAAAGATTATCCTCTAACCTCAAGATCCTGTCCAAGTTAAATGTACATGATTTTTTGTAACCTTAGCTGTTAACACTTGCAGCTTCCTCAGTTAACATAGATGGAGTGAAAAGAGAAATATACAGAATTTGGAAAGTGTGAACCAGAAGCAGGGAGAAGAAGCTTCAGTTCTTTAGAAAATGCTGAACTCTATTAACCATCGTAAGGCACAAGGTTCCATGATACTTAATAAAACTAATACAAGTGATAGTCAGTTAGATACCTAGCTCCTGCAGAAGAATGCCCATATAGCAAGCCAAAACAGAATGAATCTTTTGGCTTGTATCATTTAAGATGAATACAAACATAAAAAGAAAGAAAGATTTTTAAATGTGGAAAGTTAGGCTTCATTTTTCCTTTTGTTGATAGTCTTCAGCAGGAAAATAACATTGGAATAACATTGCCTCACAAGGCTATGATTTGTGCTGCAGCGCTTCTAACCTTGCTAGTGCTTGCTTGTTGACTTTTAAATCGGTAATATGAAGTATCTTCATGCTCAGAAGATCTTAATATCTTTTACAAATAGAACCTGCTTCAAGTGAACCTTGGCCAGAACTGCAAAGATAAAGGCAGATCAGAAGCATTCTGCAGTGTCATGCATGTATATAGAGGCTAAAGGGGCCGTATGCAATCTGAACATGTCATTTCAGGACATAGAATATCTTAAACTCAGGGCTTAGCTCTTCTGTTTGTATCGTTAAAACCAGGACATAAGCAGCCTATGTGCACCTGCTGCTGTGTTAGCTGAAGCAGCCTCTGTGCTGTTATGGCTGCATTTTTTACTGCATGGTCAGTTTCTTTTCCACTGTGCCCTTGGTAGGTGAGAAACAACCTCAATTTTGAGTTTGCTGCTACTTGAACTTAACAGTAATATCTGATTTAAGTTTCTACCTTCAAGCATTTCAAGCACATAGACATCTCCCATTTATAGCCCTGTGACTGTCATTGTTTTGCGTTAAATGATGCTTCCATTAAATCCATGCTTATTCTGTAGTTGTTTTTTGTCTGCATTAGCTTATCACAGCACCATTGAATTTGGGAGGACAGCCTAACTATACAAATAAGGAGGATATAGGTATATGCATACATATAGCTAGAAGGCAGCTTCCTGAGAGCACTGCAAGAACCAGATGGTTTGACATGGTTTTAGTGGAATGAAAAATGGAATACTTGTCCTCCCCAGTCTGAGAAAGAAAAAGTAGCTGAAATAATGAGAATTCTAAGATTTCTGTATTGAAACATTCATTATTACATGCTTCATAAGAGAAGTACATTGCTATAATACTTAATGCAGAATGAGTGAGGATTGGCCATAGCATATTGGTTCAGTATAAATCCTATAAGTCTTTTTTTTTTTATTCTAATAGAAGAGGATTTTTTTTATGTTTGGGATTTTTCTCTTCTCCCTTAGCCAACAGATGACAAGCAAGTCCTGGGATTTCTCTATGCTGTGCTAGAAATTCTTCTACTGTCACTAAGTTCTTGTCTAGTTTTAGTCTGACAAAGAACCTTTTCATAAACCTCACTGTGTAAAAGTAACCTAATAGCATAGCTGTTGTCTTTTTGAACTTACGCACTGTTAATAATTGAATTCAAAGAGGAGAAGATAAAATATATAGCAAGTAGAAGGAAATCACACAAAGAAAGTGAATGAAGAAGGCAGAGAACCTTCTGCACCTTTCTTCTGAATAAAACTAAATTAGTAGGAGATGCAGTGATTGTTCTTTCCAGACTGTGCCAGTTAATTACAAACTCATAAGTAACAGCATGATATTAGAATGGTAACTCAATCTCAAATAACAGCCCTCTCTGGAAGAGAAGAGGAGAATAATCATCCATCCAGGAAAAACAGACTTGATTTGTTTTGTACTTATTTTTGTTTTTAATTGTTGGTAGTTATTAACTTGAGTTTCCTCAACCTCTTACAGTCCTTTAAAGAGAGTTTAGCAAAAGAGCTGAAATGGAATTGCAGCTGAGAAGAGTATGTGGCAAGACAGCGAGGGCTGCCAAACACCATGTAATATCATAGCATGACAGCTTCCACAAACCTTCACTGAATTCAGCATTGGTCTAGCATAAATCCTTCAAAACAAATTTTAACCCTCATTATAAATGTGAAGTAGAAATGTGGACAAAGAACATCTTTTCTTTTGCTTTCCACCTGAAAGTGTCAACCTGAGAACTTTGTGGGTCATACCACCTAAGCTGTCTACTATTTAGGATAGTTTTTAGTACTCTTCCCTAATATCATGCTCTTTTTCTTTTTGATGAAGAGTATTGCATGGTGTGTGGCTGAGCTATATAGGTCTTCAAGATGTGCGTGAGATCTCAAAGACAGCAACGAAGGCCTGTAGAATAAAATTTGATAGTGTTAGAAGCATGAAGCCACCTGCAAACAATACTAATTTTTCCTCCCTCTTCCTTGTGTTGTGGATTGCAAGACAGCCAAGCAAGCATTCCCAAAAGCTCCCCTCAAAGTCTGAATCATTCGCAAACCTGTTTTAACTTCTTTAGCAGATTTTAAATGACTTTAGTTACTATACATCTTCCAAAGAATAAATTGGAATAGTTCATATAATGTGCTTTTACAAAAAGTTTTCCAAATTGGCCTCTCTGTTTTTTTTTTTTTTTTTTTTCTATTCCTGCCTGTAGATCCTACGTATTTGAGGGAGAAGGAGTGAGAAAGCAACATTGTGGCAATACTATATGTGAAATGCCATTGGAGTACTTATATTTTTCTCTAAACAAAAGAAACTGTTATCATTGTAAGAAGCCAAATTATAAAAAATGAAAACAGAAAACGGATTATTTCATGCTAGTTTAGGATAAAGCTTTGACTCTGAGGGGAATTTGATCCCTGAGGGTCCCCGTAAGTACAGAAAAGGATTAAAGTACCTAAAAATCTACTGATTTGAATTTCAACAAAAGGCCAACTTACAGTTTTATCTTTACAATGACCAGCTATTTGAAAATTGATCTTATTTTCCTAGCTGAGAAATATCTTTATGAGCTGCATTGCCTTCCATGTACATTTAAGTAAATTTCATGATTGCATTAACTAAATAGCACTATGTAAAACTGAGCACCAGTTTTAAGATGGGAAATATTTAAGATATTTATTTCCATTTCTTCCTGCCACTGTGTCTTTCCATTTCTTCCCATCACTATATCTTATGTATCCTTTAAATTTATGCACCAGGAGGGGAATACACACTTTGTGCTTTAACTTGAAGGGAGGAAGTTGCCTGGTCTTACTGAACTCACAGTATAGCCAGATTTATAGGCTATTCTTTATCTGCATTTACTTGGGTTATTTTCTGTTAGCCAACTCTATGTGTAGAGTGCAGTGTACTGATGATCTGTGCTTGTGATCTAACTGTATTATGATCTGATCAGGAAAATTAAAGAGTGTGAAAGTTCTTTATTTAAAAATGAAACAAGAAAAAGAGAATGCAAAGTGATCATTTGAAGTGAGAAAATACAACTGATTATATGCTGTATTAGGGAAGAAATGTATTTCCTGGAGTTACTACTACAAAGGGGTTATAAAGGAAGGGAGAAATCAAATAAGTTACCTGAACTAAATTGTTTCTTTAGGATGTAATGACTCAAATATTAGTGGAAAATTTCAAGTATCAGAATTGCAATTCAGAAGATATTTCTGAAATCTATTGAACCGTGAAAACTAGGTTGAATACTGACTCTATTGGTCCATGTTGGTAACTATGCCAGTGATACAGCAATAGGTAAAATGTGCTTCTCCCTTACTGACAGCAACAGCAGAAAACTTGGCTTCAACTGTAAAATCTTTAGGACAAGAACTCTAATTAACCTTCTGAGGCAACTGAGACTGTAGTATCATTGTACAGTGATCTAATGGACTGAGGGGATGTTGCAAATGCCACCATGCTGTAAATCACTATTCAGCCATGTAAGATAGGAGAGACTGGGAGAACAAGGATCTGGTTTAATGTCATGTCAGATGAATCAGGTGTGGGAGGACCTGCATGTACTTTTGTGTACCTCCCAAAGAACCAGTTTAATTTCTAGCTAAAAGTATGTCCATATGTTTATATAGTTTCAATAGAAAATCTGTGTTTCACCATTATGAAAAGATTTCATGCCTTTGATCTGTGCTTTACTCTGTATGAAGATAGAGGTGTCGACTTTCTATTATGCTGCTTCCTTGAAGAAGTGTGCATGCATGCACACACACACTTGCTGGCCTTGCTGAGATAAGGAAGAGGGGCAGTTCAGTCTGACTTCCAAAAATCTGGCTCCCATCCATCTGTCTTTTCCCCACCTAAAAGACTTTGCTGATTAATAAGCAAGTATATAGTTCCTACTGAGCCTACCTCATAATTCAGGAAGAGAAAAGAGACCTGTTGAACATTGACCACTTTATATAGCTGGTTTTCTTTAGGAAGACTATGAAATGCTCTTACTGTCTTTCTGAGATACAGTATTTCTACAGGTAATCTGCCTACCTGCTTTGTCCAAACAATGGTCATATTTTAAAGTGAACATTCAATGTGATTTAATAGAGCTACAAAAACATTCTCTCTGTATTTGTTACAAAGCTCTGCTTTACGTGTGGGTCTAGCAGCATTTTAATGAAAACTGCAGTCCATGGTTCATCATTTGGGGCGTTAGTAGCATAAAGTATGGGAGATGTAAAGTATGGCTCAAGGGAAGGCCCAGAAAATTCATACAGAACCAGTTAGGGCCAAACTGTGCTCCTTTTCTCGAGATTCAACAGCAGTTCAAACACTCAAGTATCTCAAAGCAGTGGGGAATGTGGAGTAATGTAATGAATAAGGTAGTAAAGTGAGGCTGAGGAAATGGATGGAGTTGATGCAATATAATCAAATAATGAGCAGTACACCCAGCTGGACACAGGTAGGCCTCATATATCTCTTTGCTGTGCAGTCAAGACCCTTGCTTCTGGGAAGATTTTACTGAAGCAATATAGCTGGCTCTGTATCTTGCAAATTTTATTAACTTGGGTTTCATACTGCCTTACCAGGAAAGTCCTTTTTCTCTGAGTATGACATATGTTGTACTGTATTCCTGTGTTTTCAAAATGGCAATAATGTAAACACATACAATGAGTTCATGAAATCTGCATGCTAACCACTTTTCTTTTTAAGTCTTTTTAAGGACAGATAAAAAGCTTTTCTAAACTATTGATGGACTTGTTTGTCAGGTGCTTTCCAGATGAGCACAGTCAAGATGAAGAAAGGAGGACTTCTGGTTCAACACAATCCCTTTGATTCCTTTCAAATTTCTTTTAAAACAAGTTTTGTGTTTTTTAAGGAACAAGAAGAGGAATCTTGGAGAGTAGAAGATTTCTGAGGGGAAGAGTTTTGTTTAAGTAGCATTGTATAAAAACATCAGGCATTTTAGTACCAGAGAGATGGGGAAAGTCCTCAAGGCTTTTGCAGATCCTCAAGAAGATTTAATTTTATTTTTTTAAGTAAATGTGTATTAGCTTTGCAACTGTGGAGGAATGTTCTGTATGTGAGAAGTCTGAAAATAATAAAATTGGCATTTTAATTACTTGCTTTGTGTACTTTTTTTCTGTGTCTAGTATGTAAGAGGCTGCTTGTTCAGTGCACTCTGGGAAGCAAAAATGGAAACAAGCTACTACTTTGTTTTCTGTTTACACCCTGACATTTCTAAACAAGAGAAGAATGCAGAATACTTGTGGAATAAATTTTTCTCCTAGTCTGCAAGAAATAACAAATAAGAAGTTTGATTATGATGATCCTGCTTTAGTAATCATATGGTTCATGAGAAAAATTCAAAACAATTAGAAATTCATAGAGAGTCCGACATTACAAACCCTTCTACCTAGAATAAAACCCAGAATTTTTCCCCTCTTCTGAATAGCCTGAAGCATTTTCTGTATGTGACAAACTGATGTATCAGCATTCGGCCTAGTGATAAATTGTCACATAAAGATTAAAGGGGCCAATGGATAGAGGAGCAACTAGAGAAACAATTAACTCTTCCTTTTCTTTCCTGTCCTGTCATTACAGAAAGTGGAACATGCAGAGTTTATTGCCGTTCAGCAGTGTTCACTGACATGGTGCCTAAAGCCTTTACCAAAAGCAGAATGTGACTTTCCATCCTGAAAGATGTGCACCCATAGCCATGCTACTGGAGCCTTTTGCATCCGTACTCAATATTTAACAGTCAGGAAGACAGATTTCTGTAAGTAATGGCTGACTGATAAGTAACACTAACAAAATTGTGACTGATTCTCATTGTTTATTTATCAGTGTCATTTTTCTCTGCTCCTGCTTACAAGGTAAGGATACAAGTTTCTTCTCTTTACAAATTGTGCTTTGTATGATTAAGTGAATGTATTACCCAGGTCTTCAGCTTCAACATAACTTTTGGAAATGCTTTGAAATTATCATACAGCTGGAAGTGTAAGCATCACATCTCCAGTTTGATGCAGCCTGATTGTATGGCTGTGAGGGAAGAGGCAAAAATAACTCAAAAGTTGGTTTTCCTTCAGCATACTTTCCATAAGTCTTTCCAAAGAACAGTCTTGTTCTTCTGTAGTGGTGTGTGAAAGAACTGCAAAACATTTTAACACAAAGCATCATCAGATAAGACCATGATCTGTATACTGTACAGAAGCAGAGAAGAAAGAAACCTGGAAGGACACAAAAAACATTGGGTTTTGCAATGAAGCTGCTTAGCATAACTGTATCTCACAGACTGAACTGCAGATCTGGAATATATCTCTGTCAGTGCCTGAGAGAAAAAAAATCAAAATTATGTAGTTAATACTTTTCTTTGCAATTCTTTCACTGTATTTCAGAGACAAGCTGAAAGACAGAGGTCACAATTTACTCAAGCTACCATTGCTGAATTAGGCAGGCAGGCAGGAAATGCCTGCTGCAAGAAAGAATCTGGATGGTAACTATTACACCCTCCGCTTTTAATGTTATGCATGAAAAACTATGCTGATGCTGGCAATTCTCTTTCTGAATATCTTCCCCTGTCTCTATATTCCAGCATTCTTTCTCCCCCTCTTTCTTCTACTCTTAGGTCCAAGTTACTCTTCCCACTTTCTGTGAGGTCTGTTCCTTTCCCACCACTTGTCTCTCAAAGCTAGCAGAGCATCACGTTTCTCCTCTCTTAAAAGGCTTCTCAACATTTTCTGTGCTTTGGGTGTCAGTTACTACTTGTTTTGCCAGGATCATGTGCCAGAGAGCAGGCAAATCAGTGCATGGCTGTGAGCATTAGTAATTGAGGAAGAATGTTTTTTTCATTGGATAGTGAAACAATTTGATTCATGACTATTAGCCCTTCTGTTAAATGAGTTAAGTCTCAATCTTGGCACTTGAGATAAAATGAGCTTGCCAAAGGTGCTTATGAGCAATTGTGGAAGAACAGTTAAGATTTGAGTCTACCTCAATGTCAGTAAGAAAATTAAATTTTTAAAAGCATCTACTGTTCTTTAGAATAGTAAAATGAATGGAAGCCATAAAAAAAAAAATCCAAGGCCCTTTATATACACACCTTAAGACACTTCCTGAGCCAGATAACCTTCCCTTGAATTATTTTTCCAAGTCAAGTCAATCTTCTTGCAGCAAAAAGCTAGCTAATGTGATGACAAACACATTTGAAATATCTAAGGTCTGTAGCTGTGTCAGTACTGAATTATGTAGTCCTTCATTTGTGCTTTGGGAATCTTTCTCCATTAAGTAAAAGAAAATAGATCAGTGCTACTCTTGTAGCCTGTACATGTTGATTGCTCTTTTTCAGCTGGAAAGAGGTGCTGATTCCAATGAAGGGGCTCTTAAAGGAGGAAGACTGTGTAGATAAGGAAGAAACGGTCTTTCACCAACATTAGCAGTCTGTCTGCATTGCTGTTTTAAGACTTGCACACATCTGCTTCTATTAAATCACAACAAGAACTTAGTTTTGGAAGTACCTCAACTGTGAAAGCTTAATCAGAAAACAAGAGAGATTTTAATATGTTACATGACTCCTGGTAGGGACCCTATCACCTGGATTCTGAGCTATTTCAGGAACTGCTATAAACTATTGTTCTAGTACTGGGTAGAAATTAGTCAGTTACTGGCCTTTTGAAAATGCTTTGTGGTTTAGTACTTCTCCTTTCAGTACTCACCACAGCTCTGTGTGAATTTGTGTTCCTAATACTGTTTTGTTTCTGAAGCTCCAGTGTGTTGGTGTTTTCCAGCTCTGATTCTTGACTCGTTCTTGAAAAATCATTTTGTATAGACAGTGTTACAGATGCAGGATTTTATTGTACCAGTTTGGTCTGTATTAGTATTATCAGTTCAGTCTGTATTAGCCTGTATTGCTGGAGTTTGGCGGGGGATTGGGTGTGCTTTTTTCTGTTTGTTTGTTGGCTTGTTTGGGTTTTTTTGTTGGGGGGGGGGGATCTTCTGTGGTTACTTATAAAGCTGAGAGTGCTATAAAGTTTTCCCAAAAATACCCCAAAAGGAAAGGTGAGAATAGGTGCTCTTTCTGATATCCAACAGCATCACAGCATGCTTGTTAGGTCATGCTATTATAGTAGGTTGAATTATAGTCAGCTGGGGCATGAGGCGGGTTTGTCTGTTTGCTTTTGGCATCTCTAGAATACCTGCAGATGGGTTGGGAGTGGCATTGTGGGATAAAATCTTCTGCCTCACAGTAACAGCCAACAGATTCTTCCTCTGATGAGCAGGAGTACTAAACCAAGAACTACCTGGCATGAAAAAAAGGAACTATGTCTTTTTTAATGCCTACAATTTCAACCAGAAATGCAAAAAGGAAAGAGAACCCAGCCCATGAAAACAGACAAAAGCAAAGACAAATGCAGACTTGGAGCTCTTTTGGGTTACTTCAGCCTTCACACTTCTGAGCTGATGGAAAATTGCCAGGAAAGGGACTAGGCAGCTGCTAGTAGTCCTTGCAGACTTATTCTGGAGTTCTTTTAGTCCAAACAATCTAAACGCAGAAGGAAAGAACATTAAGCATAAAATACAGAGCAGCTGTAACAACGTTCCACCACATATTGGAGAAGGTGTTCTGGTATGGGAAAGAGGATATACAGCATGATTCTGATTAAGTGACTTCTAGGCAGCCACCCAAAACTTGAAGGAAATAATGTGATATCCATAGGCCAGAAATCATTAGTGTCTTGGAAACAGGCCAAGTGAGTTAGCCTGTTGTTGTAATACTGTTCCATAAGCTGAGTTGCAAGATTCTTTGAAAAGCAATGCATCCTTTCTTCATTTTATCCTTTGGAAAGCAGGTGTAAAGGGAAACAGAATGTTGCCCTTGAAAATAAAAAAATAAATCCTGCTTTTCCTCACTCTCCTCTTTTAAAGCATATGGTATATTTTCTGAGTTGAAGTCTTAAGTATTGCAAGTTTTTGATCCTTCCCTTTGTCCTCAGACTGCTCACATAAAAGGTTGTTCCAACAATGACAGAAATCCAAGGTTCATTGTAAATAACTGGATATCTATTTGTGTCCCTAGGACTTCAGAGCATTTAAAAGTCTTTGAACTTCTCATTATATATTAGCTTCAGCCAGCTGCATTTTAAACCACTAGCTCGTATAGTTGGTGTAGTTCAGCTAGTACCATTAGAGTTATATCATTCACAGCTAGTGTACTCATACTAGCAGATAAAATGTGGGCCCTTTTGACTCCATGTAGAGGCTACTAGTGTCCAAAAAATAGGTTGCATGCATGCATACACACACACAAACACAGACGCATACACACACACAAACCCAGACACATACACACACAGAGTTTGCTGTGACACAGTTTATACAGCGCTTGGACAAAGAGCACCAATTTGTACCTAAAAAGGCTGGAGTTTATTTACTGCATTAGACAGTTACTTTCAACTGAATGGTCAGTTACAACAAATTGGGGATAACACAATCTAGCTAATGACATCAAAATAATTTAATTTTGCTCTTGCAGACAATTTCAAGTGCAAATAAAACCATTATCTCCTCTAAGGCAAACTTTTGATACAAGAACAGCAGATGGATGCTGGTGGGGCTTGCCCTGTTGTCAGTGTAACAGGGACAAGGAGGACATGGTTTGTTGTGACAAGATTTGAAGGTATTTATGCTTTATTCTTGCTCCAGGTTCAACTCAGCTGAACTGAAGAAAAAAAATATCCCAGAGAAAGTGAAGATGAAAAAGGAAAGAAATAGTAAAAAAAACCCTCATGTAAAATCTGAAACACCCTTTCCCTTTCAAAGATCCTTACGTTTTCATGGTAGCTACACTATATGTGACAAAGAACAAAAGAACATATACATAATATATGTAATGTCTGACATAATTCTTCAATATTTTTTGCTAGACAATGAATATATAATATAGGATATGCCATAAGATGTTGGTTCCATTACTAAAGCAAGTATGTTCTTTATCAGTGGAATATTAGCCATACATTTTAGTATCATGCCAAGGATTTTAAAATTAGTTTTAATTTATTTTCAGGAGTATAACTAGACTTGAATAAAATAAGAGCTCAGATACTTTTCTTTCAATTTTAATTAAGTTGGCTTTGTTATTTCATAAACTCAGAATCCAGATGACATCTCATAAAGCATCAGTATGTGCAAAAGTTTTAATATAGCAGACTAAATGGAAGACTAAGAACAAAAGCTTGTGGAGGAAAAAATAGTGGCAATCTGGAGAGAGCTTTCTGTCCTTTATCCTCCCTTTCTATTAAAAATACCCTGAAGCAATATGGATTAAAATTTCACTATTGAAAATAAACGTGTTGGATTATAGATTCATTTTAAATAAGCCTTGGCAGTTTCTTTTCCCTCACAATACTTTTCACCGCATTAGATTGCTTTTCAACCTTAAACTGTTACAATTGTTTGTAGTGTAATTGTTTGATTCTCTGATATGAATGCAGGATGCAGCATCTGTCACAGTCACCAAGGAGGGTTTTGTCAACAAGTTTGCTTTCTTAAATTCTTTTCATCCATCCTTTCTCAGTTGTTTCTGTTAACTGCTTTGCTTGCCTTCTTACCACAGGATTTGAAAAACAGGTGCTAGTATAATACAACTAAAAGCAATATAAATGGAGACTATATTATGAAGTGATCTATAGTATCTGTTTTCTTAGAGAAAAGGCAAAAGAGGCAAAAACATCACTCATTCTGGAGGATGTGTTCAAGCAATTCAGCACTGAGTAATTACTATCAGAAAATTACTGTCCTCTCAGAGGAAAAGATGAGGTACTATGGTCCCTTCTGCTTGTAGTAAATCTGTATCATTTTCTCCTCTTTCCAGTTACATTCATATCTGTAAATGTTCTTTCCTCAGAAGCTTGTTCTAAAGCCCTGCATTTGCTGAGACTAGAAGAAGAAGAAGAGAAATGTCATTGTGCTATCAACTGTTTTCTCTTTCCCTTTGAATATTCCCCAGTCAGAGAGCCCTACCTCTGCCTTGCTATAGGTATTACGTATCTGTGCAGCCAGGCCTTCAGTGCCGTGTGCCAGGGGGACTCTGCCAGACCGTGACAGGTTTAAATACAAAGTGATACCCTTTAAATAGGTAAATCTGACTGCATAAACTCTGTTACAAATGTCATCATACCAGGAATAGTTCTTTCTCTGTCCTAGGAATATGAAAGATAAATGGACAATAACGTGCTGGAGCAACTTACTCCAATTCGAAACAAATCACAGTAGGATATAAGTATAAAACTTATATGTTTGTGTATAGAGATCATGGAGCTCTCCAATGCAGAGCTAAAATGTAACCTGCCCTGGGGAGAACTAGGTAGCAATTCTTTAACAAAAGTACTTTCAGTTGGAGTACAAAAAATAATGCATCATTTAGGGGCTGTCTGCTTGGCAGGTTTGTTGGCTTTCCTACATAAACTGTAGATGAGGAGAAACTAATGTTTTTCCCCCTCCTGATGGCCTGTCCAGCAGCAAAGCACTGTACATTGCTTGCAGATTAATAAACAGGCCAAACCCACTCAACAGTCTCCCCCCAACACTTACTTCTCTGCTAGATGACATTATTCTTGAGTTTTTCCTTGTATAGACTTACTTTAGTAAAGCTCCATTGTTTTCTTAAACACTTATTGTCTGTTCACTGTTCAGGACACAGGAAACCTCAGCTGTGCCAAAAACTTTAATGGAGTATTCAGAATATATTTTTAAAAGGCACTCCTGCATCTAGCTATAACCCAGTACTGTCCCTACTCAACTCACAAATATGAAGATTTATATATAAACTGATATGTTATTGGGCAAATCAATCCATTCGTGCTCAGTACAATCCACAAAACTAATTAGGCACCAAGTAACTTGTACAGATTAACTCCTCCTCCCTCCCCCCCTCCCCCCGCAGATTAAAGTAATAAGCATAACTTTGAAGTTTTACAAGAGCATGCATGTTTTGTGACAGGTGATATAGGGCACCCATTAGTAGCTAATTATTCATTAAACTTTCTATATACTTACAGACATAGGTCACATGGCATTCCAAATTTCTATTCTTGCCTGGGCTCAATGTAGCTTGGGGTGGCATTCTGCAGTTATGATCAGCTCTCCAGCTGAATTACATTTTCTTGGACTTGCTCAGTCCATAGGAGTATGTGTGTCCAGCAGACACTGAGGAAGCTGCATCATGCAGATAGCATTTGTGATATTAGCACCTAATAGCTTTTGCCCCAAGCCCTCTGAATACATATTTTCCCTTATGAAACAGTGGTGTGGTGGTGCCCTTTTTGTGTATCCAATAGCAGGAGGAAGAGGGCTGGCAGGAACTGTGTTCTTCACTATGGGAGAAAGGTGATGTGGGGACACAGAGCTTGTTTGTTGTACCTCCTAAGGAGAGGGGGCAGGGTGTGTGGATAATGAGCTCCTCAGAAATGAGAGCAGCAGCGGTGCAGACTGGAGCTTCCTAGAGGCAGGTTTGAACAGGGCACTGCAATTTAAACCAAACAAGACTGAGCCTGCAGTAGCACAACCCCAGTTCTGCAAGTGGTAACAGAATTGTCTGGGTGGCTCCTCAGTTCTCAGGTACAGCTTTCCAGAACTTTAACAATAACGTGTGGAAGGGGTCCCCATGTTCACCAAACTCTGTAGAGAAAAGAGTTTTACCTCTTGTTGCTTCCTTCAAAGGGTAAAAGATAGGACAGGTAGTTGCATCTCTAATTCCATTCTGGTTTGAAAATCCATTCCTTGAGAGGCAGGTGTTTGTTTCAGGTACATCATCAATGCTGGCAATTTATAGATAAACAACATTTATAACAAGTCTCCACCATGGCTAGAACATGTTGACTTGCCAACAGTAAAGCAGTTATTGTGGTACCTGAAGCAGTTAGCTGAGATAGCAGGTTTCCAGATAACAAAAGTCCCTTTGGAATGCTCAGTCAAACTTTTCTCTGCTATGAGAGAGTAAAGAGAAGTATCTTGTTAAAGTTTGCAAAGGTCTGATGTGTTATGCATAAGTTTATGAGCCATTGCAGTAGTCCCATGTCACCAGACTCCTGGAATCCTGCTGTTCTCACTATGGAGTCATCAGCAGTGGTAAAGCAGTAATCACTGTGTTCTTCCAAGTTCTTTCAGGTGTCTCTTCACCAGCCATTTCTTTTATCTTTGAATAATTCTTTAACTTCTGAAAGGGTGTCCTACCTCCATTGCTGTGAATCATAACAAACCCGAACTACAGGTGAAAGAAGTTCCGTCAACTCTGTGGCTCTGACCATGGCCACAAATCTAGAGAGCTGAGTATCATGCTGTGCTGAAGAAAGCGAGAGTATAAATGAGAAGTATGTATAAGATTCCCAAGGATAGAGATTAAAGAAGCACAAGTTCCAGTAGACCATTTTCTAGAAGCATTCTGCTCTGTTTGACAACAGAGAAAACAGTATATTCTCACAAATCAGGGAAACTATCAGCCACTACAGGTTCCTGAAGTACTCTAAATAATGCTGTGTAATGCTAAGCAGTATTATTGTTGACAGGCTACTGAAACAAGGGACTTGCAGTTCAGCTGAACGATATCTATAGATTGTTTGTAAAAGACTAACTCAAAATGCAGCAAAAGTACATATGAAGATTATTGGCATATGTGAATATATCTTTTAGCTGTTTAGCTAACATGTCCTTCAATATAGTAAAATGTATATAATAGATAAAGGGTGCTTGTGGCTAGTGCACTTTGAATTCCGCATGTCGTGTTTGGCCCGTCGTCACTAGACCAGCCTTTGGTTGCTCCCTTATAGGGAGGGGAAGCTGCATGAGGATGAGGATGCCTGCCTGAGGTCTCTACCTGGGCACTTTCTATTCCTTGCAGGGGTGGGATTGGAAATGGACTCTGGAACAAGGAAACAGAGATCAGTGGGGAAACAGCAGTACTCCTAACGCCAATAATGTGTTAGGATCACTGAGGTCTAGGAAATGCTGGTTCTGGAGGAGTGCGACCAATGGGACAGGTAGATTTCAGCAGCAGCATCCAACAGCGCTGCAACTAATGGAGGTAATGCAGGCACCACAGTAGCATGGAGCTCAGTGTTGGCTGTAAAACTGGTACAAAACCTTTGGTAAACATTTAAGGGATTAATCTATTGCGTGGGCTGAAGTCACAGCAGCATCTAGTGTGCAGAAGTATCATGAGCTGCTTGGACATAAGAGGGATTGGAGCTGCATCGGAACTGAGCAGAAGCACAGTCTTTCCCCGAGACATTCAGCCGCATCAGAGCATTAGGTCACTGTGGTTCTGTGAGCAAATGAACACAATAGGTGAAAATATATTTAGGCGTTTCATTTACATGTTCACCTTGTTTTCTTGTATGGTATGTTTGTATGTGCTTGCTAGTTGAACATAGCTAATCCGGCACAGGAACATTAGGAGACATGTACAAATTTCTGGCATTGTGTCAGGCATTAGGAGAGCCAAAGCTGAGACAGTTATAGGTGGAGCTGTCTGAGATAGCCGCAAATACAAGTTTCACAGACTTCTCGCAGAACATTGCCTGCAGGGCACAGATGTGATATGAGGGGATGAATACACTCCTCTCTTTGTTGTGTTTTTGTAAGAACATGATTTTGTTTCTGAAGCTGATTTTTTTTAAAAAATGTCTCCTCTTCCTCCTACAGTGTCTTAAGTACACTATAGCGTGTTAAGTGCCTAAGCATTTAGCCTGAGCCCAACTATATGAAATTTCTGTTCCATGAATACTTTTCATTCTTGCACGTTAAGGCAGGGGACCAAAACAAGACGCACAGGCCACAAGTGTCATTTGGCAGAGGTTGTTGGAGGATGGCTGTGAGCCAGTGAGCAGGCTAGAATGCAGGGTAGCTGCTATGGCCCTTACTGTGAAGGACTGTTAAGTCCGGCAATCCATGTCATTCGGCACCCTTGCAGTTTCACTGTATTTACCTAGTTTTGTTGTGCCAGCTCAACTTAATCATGAAATTAAAAAAAAATGCTAGTTTTTGGAGTCTGGAGAATGGGGAACCCCTGGCACTCATTTCTCCACCACCTTCCTGACCACACTTTGCCCTCCGACCTAGAGATTGTTTCCATCACTTATTTTGTTTGTTTATAGCCCAATTTTGTTGTGCTTATAAATGCTTGTTTCACAACATCAATAAATTTCCCATCAGAAGACATTCGCCTTGTTTGTTTACACATATTTCCTTTCTTTTTTTCCATTTTAAAAATTCCATTCAATATTGGAGGCTTCTACAGTAGTAATACAACAGTAAATATCTTCTTTGTTTTAACTGGCCAGAAGCTTCATTTGTATGGCATAGGCCTTGTATTAATTACTCCAGATTAGGAAGTGTATTTTCTATAAGTTTGAATTTCCCTGCATAAGCAACCAATGAGGACTACCTTGGTATTTATAAATCTTGAGCGAAAATCCAAACAGAAGTTCAAACTGCTGTGTTGTCTCCTCTACGTATTTGCCTAATAGTGATACAGGAATGTTATCTGTGTTTTAATAATAAAAATGTAAGAGATCAAAGGACATCATAGGAACAGCAGATAAACATTGATGGATTTCAGTTTAAAAATAATCAGAGCTGTAAAGTCCAAATAATCAGAAGAGTCTTTCCTTCATGAAATAATATTCAGACCCTTCTGACCTGTGGCTTATTCTCTTGATTAAATTTTAAATAGAACGGCTTTTATAGCATGATCTTCAGCATGCCTGAGGCCACAGAACAGATCTGAACTGGTAATGCACATAATAGGAGACAGTGATTATTTTATGATTTATTTTATGATTTGAGGAAAAAGAGCAAGCATGTTCTTACATGTTGTGAAATTTCTACTGTTCTTAAACACTTCAAAGCAATGTGCAGTGGAAGAAAGTTTTACTGTTTTACATTCTTACAAATTTATATTCTTTATTCTACAGTCAGGAAATATTTATCATTGGCTATACATTTTTAATTGTTAGAACTGATTGTGCTTTTACAGTAAAAATTGAGTCTCTTGGTTTAAAAAAAACTCTGCAACCTACTCAGGATGGGGATTCCTTCTTTAGAAAAGAAGTTGGAGGAAACTATTGTAGGTAGTGACAGTCATGTACCATAGCTGCGTATGGGTTAAAAACTCATCTAATTGAAGACTCTGACCAGGATTCAAAGAGAGAAAGATTTGGAATCTTCTCTGCTGAATGCACTTCAGATGTATGCAGTTTGCCATTATTTCCAAAAGCTAGCAGGAGCAATCTGGGAAGGAATCTATCTGTGCAAGTAGCAATGGTCACGTTTCTGTCACTGTTGTCTCTCCTGCCAGGTGCTGGGGCCCAGTTTGCCAGGGTATGCTTCTCCTGTACTTAAACAAAAAAGCTAAGACGTTTTAAGTGCTTAGCTGAGAGGCAGCTGAAGTCGAAACAGGTCATACTGAACCAAATCAAAACCTGAAAGGGATGGAATCAGCAAAGGCAATTGTCCACTCTATTTCATGTTACTTTCACATTGCTGATGCACTCCAGACAGGTATGTCTCCAGCAGATTTGCACAATAATATATACTCTGTTCAAGTGCAAAAATTTTACTGATATCTCTGATTTAGGCAATAGTGTTTCTTTCATGAAGGAATGCATAGCAGACAGATATGACTATTCTGTACTACTAGAGTATATAAATGTTCGGGTCAAGTCTGTCTGTTTTTCTTTAGAAGTGCAGGTGAAGGCTCCATGGGGCACTGGTGTTTTCTTACCATTGCTAGAAAGCAGCAAGGAAAGCAGGAAGACTCTGGTGAAATTCTTTATTCCTTATTCTTACCCTTACCCCCACCCTGCAGTGGAGCATTGGGTCACATCTTTGGCTGCAAAAACACACTGAGCTGCAGCTCCAGCCTGACCCCAGTTCACATCTACATCTCCAGATTAAGCATGACTACTTCTTCTCTATCTCTGTGTTTCTCCAATTTTGAGATTATATATCTTCATTTAATCTCACTGTCAAAGAACCTTTTTTTTTTTTTTTACTTTTGGCAGTGTTATGTTAAAGAAATGCAATTTCATAATGCTTTCAATTCTTGACTGTTATTTCTAAGAAAAAAAATCCAAAAATCCATTTAAACTTCAGAAAATTTCAGAATGTTATGAAAAAGTAAACTGTACTACTGGACTGTAATGTCATTTATATGTAATTTTCAAACCTAGCACTTTTTTGTTTCTGTAGTTAATATTCCTCTTTTGTCTGTTGTTATTCACTCCATAACATCCTGTCCTGAGAGCATGTGCCAGATCTTCCCCAGGTGGGTAGTTCCACTCAGCATAACCACTGACATATATTGACTGGGGGCACCATTTGTAAATTCTTTGGGGCAGGCAATTTAATCTATGCACGACAAATTCTGCTTCCTTGCTATGATTAAAAAAAAAAAGAGAGAGAGAGAGAAAGAAAGAAAGAAACAAACAAACAAGCAAACAAACTATTGCTAGGTTTGGGTAAAATAAGTTGCCTTCACTGTAATTAGTAACCTTGTGACACTCAACTGGGATTATTGTTAGTGAAGTCATTTAGATCCATTGTTTTCTTACTCTGTTTGGAGACTGAGTCCATAAACTTTTATGAGTTATAGTTTAGATAGTGTTAGGAAATAGCTTGTCTGGAACTAAAATTATCTCATTGTTTGAAACAGGCAGGGACAATTTTTAGTGTTTTCTGCATTAGTATATTTGCTATAAAACATATTTTATCTTCCAAATATCATTGTGGGTCTGCTCATCAAATTTATGTTTTTATATATGGAAATACATCTTGTCTGGCTGCATGTAAGTATGTTAAAGAATCTTGTTCACAGGAAAAGAGATCTACAATATAAAGCTGGAAGAATGTTTATATTCTGTTTTTCAAAGAGATTCTCAGGTTAATTTGGGTGACTTTCTGCTTTTTAGAAATGTGTTTGACATATTCAAATGTTCTGATCACAACTGGGATAAAGGACAGTATTCTGGAGGTGAAATGTGTATTCATTTACACAGTAAAGCAGTGGCAAAACAAGACTACAATCCATTTTTTGCCTCATCTATCTATCTTTACTCTCAGGAAGCGAATAGTGACTTGTTTCGTTTACTTTTTCAGAGAGGATACCTTTTTAGCAAACTAAATGTGCTGCATGTATAGATGTCATTAATGAAAGAAAAGAGTGTTTTTTTCACTCAGGTAACACTTAGTATCTTCTGGTCAATTATAATTAGGAAAAAAGAAGATTTTGTACAGTGTTGTTGTTTTTGTGGTACTCAGTAGGCTAGTCTTAGGGGATTGTTTTTCTTCTCCCCCACAAAATGATGCACTCAGAGAAAGGTTTTATCTGTTTATCATAGATTCATGGTTTTAGGCAGTCACTTCTAGTAGTCATTCACATTGTGTTCAGTCAAGTTCAGGGTTGTTAACACAATGTACCAAGTGAGTACTCCACACAAAAGCAAGCAGAGATCTTCAGTAGAACATTGCTGAAGAAAAGCACAATCAGTAAGGAGCTGGGATAGCTTTAATTAGAGTTGAATTAGTAACATTTAGCACCCTAGTTCAACATCTCCATCCCTAAGCCTCCAAATTTTCAAATGCAGGACTCACTCATGTTGGCTTTTTTCAGGCAAAGATTTTTCCTTTTTCCCTGATGTCAAAAACTGATACCAAAATTCATCTTTCTTCAGAATGCCTCTCTTCTGCTATGTATTTTTTTTAATTGAGTTCTTGGCATAAAGAGGAGGGAAACTATTTCTAGCTTTTGGAATAGCTGTGTGAACTAGGAAAGCCTCCAATTTTTAGAAATATATTTAAAGACTTGAAGAAGATCCAAACTTCCAAATAGTTTTTATTGCTCTGCTTGGTCAGCTGTCAGTATTTGATAAATACAGTAGAACTATTGTCAATATTTAACAGCTCAACACAAACATTTATTCTGCATTTATTGTAAAAACAATATATAAAATGGAAATCGAGTGCCTTATTCTACAAAATTCTATTTTTGTTTCTCCCGTACTGTTTGACAGTAACAAACTCAAGTGATAAAATCTCCCCTGCCTCCACACAAAGGCATAGAAAGGGGGGAAAATGTTACCAGTGGTAACATATTTCCCTGCTGAGAAACAGCTCATAGTGAGATTCCTCCCTGCTCCTACCTAAAGTCATGTCCCAAGGGGTGCTTTGTGGTAGAAGCTTGTTGTGGGGGTTTTCAAAGTAAGAAGCAGTAAGTTATTACTCTTGATTCAAACTAGATAACCAAAGAAGTCTTCAGTAACAGAGCGCCTTCTGTCTTCACTGGCACTTTGCCAAGACTCTTTGAACTGCTCTACAGTCATATATCACAACATAAACACAAATAGTGTTTCTGGAGCTTTCCCCATGCTTGGAGGAGTTCCTCCTAAAGAGCCACAAGTTGGAGCTTGCTGGACTAAGCAACCTGCATTGTCCATAATGATGGTGCAGGTATTATCCTCATGTAGAAATTCAAGCTGAAGGATAGTCAACTTGAGATTTATCTAATAAGTATCAGTAGCAGGTCTGAATGTCATGTCCCAATCATGTGTTCCAAAATGTTTTCTCAGAGTTTTAATCTTTAGAAATATATTGTTATGTAAGTGGATTAACACAACAGCCAGGAAATAAGGTTTTTTTCCAACAGAAAGAATGAAGCTGAGCGTAGAATGGCACAACAACGCTTAGTGGAAACTGAGGATAATTTGCAAGGAGTTCTGAACAGCCTTGTGCAGCTCAGCATGTCTCAGCAATGTTACTTTCATTTGGTAGCTAGAATAAGCTCCCACCCACACAAAACAAAGGATAAGCAACAGAGCTAGTTTACTCAGGAGCTTTCAAATCTAGCATTGTCTCAGACTTGGCTTTGGTCCCTTGTAAAATGTGCTTTGTGTGTTCCTAGAGCTGTTCTTTAAAGAATATCCTGAAGTAGCAGAAGGCAACTCTGTTACTAGAATTCTAGTTTTTTGGTTATTCAGTAAATGAATGTGAGTAAATCCAGGGAAGAAGCATAAATAACAGTAAAATATTATTACTGCATTTTGTCCAAAACAATAAGACTACTTTAACATTAGTTAAAACTAGTTCTTCCTCGAAGTCTTTAAGAATACTGCAATATCAATGATTTTCAACCCTCATCTGGAAAAGTTGGGTCTAAAAGCCCATTCTATCCTTTTCCTCTCCACCTCTGAATAGTGCTCTGTTGAGAACTAGAGAAAGTTAAGTCTTGATTTAGAGGGACTGAAGAGCAATTTCAGTGCAGTAACTTTAAGTGCATTATAGTCCTGGAATTAGGGTGCCTTTTTTTTTTTTCCTCCCCCTCCTATATAATGGAATAGACTTAAGGCCAGAGACGGGTTTTGATCAGGAAAATAATATACATTTAATTCTTCAAATATTTGCATTTCTCCTGTTCTTTGACTAAGATTTAGAAAACTTGGTTCTAGTCCCACTTCTTTAACTTTCTTCTCAGTGACAACAGAGCATGACTTTGTTCATTTGAGATGAAAAAAATGTGATGGATAAATCATATTTCTGAATAGTTACGACCTTTTAGACTTCAGCAAATATCACAAATCACACAGTTCATATAAATACACGGGATTTTCTTCATAATTACTTATTTGAAATTTTGAATTTAAAAAGAAAAGAGAGGTAGAGATCAAAAGATTTCCTCTCAGTTAATACAGGCTACATATGCACCTGAAGTCACTGCACTGAAACTGTCCTTCAGTTACTGAGAATTAAGTTTGTTAAACCTTTGCTAATTCAAAACAGAACAGCAAACTTAGCATTACTAGAAAAGAAGAGAAGGGAGGGATGGGGTGAGCATTTAGACTTAACTTTAGGATTGAAACACAGATGGCACAGTACCTTGAGCTTCTAAATTCTGTATTGTATTTGTTTCATTGATGAGTAGAGTGTCATTCTAACTTTTTCAGTAGCTCATAACTCATGTACACGTGTTGCAATGTTCTTCTGGTTATTTCAGTCTGTTTGTTCCGTCAGAGGAAGTCTACTAATTCTATTGCATGAAGCAACTGCAGTTGAGAATACTAAATTGTTCTAAGGAAAGAAGCATGGTATTATTTTTGTTTGTTTATTGGAGTTCATTATTAAAAAATAAATAATCAGTATTTCTTTCAGGATTTGTAACTTTTATGTTATGCATTAAAGAGATCAAAGGTTACTTGTTACTTCAAGTATAGCCAACTAGCCGTGGGGTGCTGGGGAAGATTTTGCGCATGTCCATACACATCTTATCAACGATGAAGGAGTTTGTCTTCACAGAAAGTTCATGTTCTAGCTTTGATTTGTTGAGAACCAACATCTGCAGAGTATCATGAGCCTCTCGCAGCCGTTGCTTTAAGGTCTGTAAGGTGTCATCTATAGTAAAAACTTCATTGACAAGCCTGAAAAAAGAGAAGGATACAAGTTGTCCAAGTAACTTCAGCAACCCCTCACCACAATACTTTTTCAACAGTAATAGGTCTAGTTTTAAGGCAGGATTTGAACAGTACTCTTGGAGTCAACCAATATGAACTATTCTTGGCCAAACCTGCATGCTTATCACCTGTAAGAAGTGATGATATCTTGTTTGCATTGATCTTCAATGGCAGTTTAAGCCACTGTGCTTTCATCTTTTATCTTTTTAATTGCAATCTTCTTCACTTGCGACCTATCCTTTGTATAGCCTTACTAGGACTTGCATAGCCATGTTAAGCATCTACATACAATACTGTAGCATACATTTGGGATGGGTGTTACTCAAGTGTGTTGGTGTAGTTCATGATAACTTAAACTTGTGCAGCAAGATGTGCCAAATAGTATAGATCTGATTCAAAAGCATGTTAATCGGGAAAGAATCACTTACCCAGATAACCACTGAATGTGGAGCTGTGAAACAAAACTTTTCTGTGATCTGATCTTGGCCAGATTTGTTTCACTGGCCTACCAAGGGAAATGTGACAAAGCTTCTTCTGTGCTCATAAGCTCTCTTTAACACTGAGGATTCTGTGTGTAGAGATAACTACCAAAAACTGATCACCAATAAACTGAGGCAAAATGCATGTCTCCTGCAGAATTTTGATTCAGATGTACTTTGTGAAAGGTGTAAAACACTAACATTTAGTATTTCTGAGAAGCAAAAATTTATTTTCAAATATATTTTCTTAGATCAAACATCCTAGTGTTACAAAGTTAATCTGTTTTTATACTGTTTGAAATTAGTTCCTTTCTAGTGTCCTCCATTTTTCAAAAGTTAGTGGTTCCATCTCAGATTCCTTGCTGCAAAAATCTGGGATTTCCAGAAGGCTCATGGCTCACTCTACCAGCCTTTTTCAAGAAACCTTGTTATTAAAAAGCCTTTGTTTCTGAAGATCATATGTAGAAGCACTTCTGCCACAGTTGTTTTGTGGCAAACTGTTTACCTTGAACATAGTGATCTTACAGATATAACCAGTGAAAAGATGTGTGAAAGAGGTCCTTTCACATTCCAAGAGGTTTGCTGTGTAGCTATGCCTTGATTTGACTATAGCTTAGTACTACAAGTTTGCACCACTTGATGTATGATTCCTGTTTTAGGATTCCACAATTCAAAACTCTCTGAAGTTGCTATTGTCTTGCGTAGGCTCACCCTGAAATGTTTTCCTGAGCTAACTGAAAAGTCTGTAGACTTAAAACTAAAAGGTCTGCAAATATGAAATCAGAAGCATTGGGCTGAATTTGAAGCTAATGCATTTAAAGATCTTAATAACAGGTAGTAAGTTTTATCTCATGAATATTCAATATTGCTCTAACCTGAATGTGTTCAGTTTGTCAAGTGATGTCACATGTAGCCTCTTCTTATCTAATGTTCTGTTAATTTCTCAAAGTGCTATAGCCTGTAAAAGACACTGCTTTTTTCAAGAATCCACTTTAACTTGTTTTTGGATAGTCCCTTTTGTTTCAGAACAGCACGGAAAAATTAGACTTTATCAGTTTGTTTTCTGTCTAATTCCTTCAACTACAGAGTTGGCAGCACACACAGAGAACTAGTGCCAACATCAGCACTTCCTTTTAAATAAACAGCAAATTCAGATAATGTTTGCATGTTACAAAGAACTGGTTCATTTGATATTTTCTTTCCCTGTTACAGTTGAGCTGTTGGGTTGAGCTTCTTCTTGCTTTAAACCATAAGAGAGAGATACTGTTAAATTATTTTAAAATCAAAAATCTTTGAAAAGGGGAATTAGACAGCAAATGGTTTTGCTTTCTCAGATAGGAGTTTGTCTCTAAAAAATGAATTTTGAGATGTGAGCTCAGCTAAAAACTGTCAGTGAAAAAGTGTTCAAATTACAAATACCTTCTGTCAGAATTTTGATCTCTAGTTGCAGTTACAATAAACAAAACAGTAAAAGATTTGGATTTTGATTAAAGCATCCAAAGTAACCTGATCTGGATTAGGTTTGTCTTGGAGAAAGGAGAATGGAATATGCTATTTATCTGCCAATATAACTACATTTAGTAAAGAGTGTACTTGTATAAATATTTTGGTTAAGATATTAGAAATATCAGATATTAGATTAACTGATACAAAACTTGTGTGTACAATAAGCCTAAAATAATTCAGATAGCTGTGCAACAGAATGTAAAGCTCTTAAATAGCCTTTAAGCTAGTAGAAGTTTAATTGTTTCAGAACACATACGTGCACCTTATCTTCTAAGTATGTCACATGTTTGTCCTTTCACTCCAGTTCAGGAAAAATGTAAAGACATTCTGACATGCCAGTGGTTTCAAATGAAACTTCCATATTTTTTAGGGAGGACCCTTTTGGAACATCAAGGCCATCATTGGTAATTGTTGGAAGAAAAAAAAAGGATAATGTGAGCCTCTGCTTCAGCATGCTATTGGTCCCAGATCAAACAAGTTTTGTAGCTTGGCTACATGCAGTTCTGTTGAGCAGCCTGATATCAATCATAATGATGCAGACATTTCAGTAGAAGAGATCTTCACGAAGTAAGCAGGGAGAGAACAAGTTTATAGTAATATTTATGACCATCTTGGGTTTTTTGGAACTAAAATGCTGAAAGACCCTTGAATGCTGAGACTAATACATTTGCACACTTGATCAATGGTGAGTGGCAAGTGAAAAACTAGATCTGCTCCTATCATAAGGTAATTGCTCAGTGAATGCTACAGTGGCCAAATCAGAAGTTTTCAGGGTTTTTTTCACAGCTGAACTCCTGCATCTAGAACAGGCATGATTTGTGTGATATGAAAAGCCACAGAAATAAAACTATCTAAATGGATATAAAAGACTTCAAATCCAAAACAGTATTTTGTAAGAGAATGCATTCGAAGAGCAGAACATAAAGCTAAAAATATATGATATGCGGATACACCAAAGGAAATGTCAACATCTGAATAGGCAGGTATGAAACTGAAAAAAAATGTATTGCATTGTCCAACTTATGGGTTAAGAAGTTAGAAGAAAAAGGGAAAAGATTACAGTACAGTGAATTATGATTCACTGGAACTTCCCTGTTTGCATAGAGGTTTTCTGAGCTGATAAAACATGGTTTAAGAAAAATAATAATCAGTTTGAGCAATATGTACCTCATTAATCTTATTGTATGTGAAGCTGTTGTACACACTGGGATCTTGCTGGAGACAAAAATGGAAAGGTAATAGTTTCATACTTTTCATAAAAGTCTTCAAAAATCTCTTACTGGAGTGTGAAATTCACTGCAGGTATGGTAGGAATCCTGGTGCAGTATTTCTTGAGAAAACCCCCACAGAATATTTTGAAGACAGCATTTTGAATAAGATGTACTAGACAGGGTTCTCATGGAAACTGTTATGTTCCAAATGGATTGGGAGAGAGGGAGAGAAGCAGGATTTGGAAGATCTGTTTTCAGTCATTAGAGAAGACTAATGTCTCAGACATCATCTTGTACGTTCAGAAAGATAAAATACATACTCTAGAATGAAGCATAGCAAAATGAACCATAGCTCATGCCAACATGAGCTGGAAAAACCCTACAGCCATATAACCAAAATACATGCCAGATCATAGAATTGGTAAGGTTGGAAGGGACCTCTGGAGATCATCTAGTCCAACGCCTCTGCTCAAGCAGGGTCACCTAGAACATGTTAGACAGGGTTGCAGCAACAAGGACCCCCCTTGCTGAAGCCCAGGCTTGAACCAGGAACCTTTAAGTCTTCAGTCTAACGCTCTCCTAGTGGAGCTATTTCAGCCTTACATGAGCTAACCTGTATGAGGATGATATTGGAATCAATATATAGTTGGATAAAAGTATTGAAAATGAGTTCAGGGTGTAAAAGATGCTGCAAAAGACTGCAGTAAACCTGTAGAGCTTCACCATTAAATAACTTCTGCACAAGGCAACAGAATTTTTTGTGGGATAATATCTTTCTAAACTCAGGAAGCTCATGAAGTAAAATACTGTTGTTTTATACTGAATGGAATTAAAATCAATTCAGAAAACCCAACTCAGACGTGAGACTGAATCTGAAAAGGTATCAGCCACCAAAAAGCAATTGATCTCCTAATTGACCTGGAAGAAGAACTTTAGAGGGAACTAAACACACAAAACATTAAAGCTTTTGGCCCATTATTTGACCATAGCTACTTGGATTTTAGTTCTTCCAGAATTTGTATTATCATCATATAATGAATACAATTCTAATCTTATTGAATTAATTCATCCTGTTAAATTTTACGTTCCTGAAAGCCCGCCTGAGCAAAAAACAGGGTGGTCTGGCCTCTACTTACTGAAACTGAGGTGCATCATGGCAAAGTTCTATATTGGGTCGTTTAGTTCTTCCCTCCAGGCGGGTCTGAGCCACTTTCAGTGGGCACTCCTTTGCCATTATAGATCTCTCCAATAACGTGATTGTATTTTCTGTCTGGAAGATTTCTTGAAGTATCTGAACAAAGTAGAGCATTTTTATAAGCCTCACATGCATACATTATCAGAACTCTCCCCTGCTTTAAACATTCCTGTTGGAACTGCTTACATGCTGGCATATCATTTTCCTTTAATTTAGGTGAGGGAGGAGATTACTACAATCTCACAGCAATCAGGTGTATTTGTATAATATGTTGGCTTAATCATGTCTGTTCTGTAAAAGGGCATTGGTAATCACAGCTCACAGGAGTGGCAAAGGGAGAGGCCTTACAGGCATACATCAAAACATTGAAGCATTTAATGAAGTTATTCCTGGAAAAGTGGATAGCTACACTGGAGAACTACTTCACTAGGAAATGTACCATCTCTTTCCTATTGTAAAATTTAAAAATTTGTAGGCAAATTGGCATATCAATTTTTTATGACCAGAAGACAAGCACAGAGTTATTTTGGTGAGGAAATTCCCACTGTGCTTTTGTGTATGAAGCCATTTTTGAAGAGGCACTGTTTATAGCTCTCCAGAGACTTATCTCTGTTTTGCTTCATTGTCTGTTTTTCCTCCTTAATTAAAAAGGTGCTACCTGATCAGGAAAGTTTTGCAGAGATAAAGCTCCAAACAAGCTGCCATTTTCATTCAAACCCTCATTCAATTCTCAATTCTCACTTCCATTTGCCTCATAAAAATCAAAAAGCCATCAAATATGTCCCCTCTGAAACTGATGTGTGCTTCAATTATGCTGGTGACATAAGTTCCTAAGTCTGCAAAGATGGAGGAACACTGTCATTTTTTCAAACTGAAACTAAATTCTCAAGGTTTCGAAAGCTCCTTTGGGAGCTGTAAAGGGGAAGAACAATTTGCTTTAAAGGCTTATTTTATTTAAATGGAGAAGGTATGGAGTGAAACATAACCTAAAAGGAGAAGCCCATGGAATTAGAATGCCACAATTTTTAGTTGCAGAACATGTTATCGTAGATTCATATTATCTCTCAGGATCCAGCAAGTGATTAAGCTGCAAGGGAAAGACTCTTTTTTACTCAGTCTGGAAAAAGAAGGGAGAAAATATTTATATTTAGGAAACATTTCCTAGTCAATTGATTATTACGTTACTTTCATTTATCACAATTCTTTACAGCCAATATGTTGAGTGAATTCAAGATTTTTCTATAGTCAGATTTAAAATGGAAGAGCACAGATTTAACTAACATAGTTTCTCAGCCAACCTACTAAAATCAGTGCACCTAGAATTTCAACAACCACTAAGAATGGTGTAAAGCAATTTAACCTGTTACTGTTTAGGTTCTGCCTACATACAAGGATGTACCAGATAAGCTAATGCTGTGTATGGCTTGACAATTGGATTAGGCTCTGCTGCTAAAAGGTTATTTATATACAAAACAAAAGGTTTAAGGGTGCCAGGAGCCTGCACACCAATCCAAATCCTTAAGAGCTTGTCTATGCTGTGTAGTAGAACAAAGTGAGACATCTCTGGGCTAGCACTGTCCGAGACAGTTCAACCCTTACGGCATTACAATTTGCCAACACATGAATCATCTTGGACTCTGAAGCAGCAGCATATGAACATGGCTGTACTGATTTGAAGCCAGGTGAGTGTCTCCACACTGTGCTCCTGAGCATTTTTGGGTCCAGGGTTCGCTCTTGCAGAGCTAGCTTGAGTCTGGCTTCACCTCGAAGAAGCCTTTACTGCTTACAGGCTTCAGAGAAAAAAAAATCTGGTTCGTTATCTAGTGTGGAAGAAAGTGAAGCTAAGAGTAGTAAATTGCTCCTTAAAATTTCATTCAGCAGTGGTTCTTTCTTAATTAGATAATCTCCATAAGTACCCTGTGTTTTACTGGAAAAATTTATGCAGGTAATCCAGTGCACTTTGGTAACTATTTTGCAGAAGAACTACTTTATGATAAGACAGCATTGTTAGATACATAGCTTTATATTAAGTTACATATAGTTATTTCTATAGAAAAAAACAAGGCAAAGAGACTTAATGAAGTTTCTTCATTACACAGAAAGTCCACATCCCTCCTTTACCTTGGTAATACAAAGAATTTGGTCTGGGATCTTCTGAAGCTCAGAAGCAGAGCTTGAGTAGCTTGTGTTTGCTACTTATAACTTTGCAAAAGCAAAGTCCACTTCACTAAGTGTATCTAGTGTGTGCTCATGTGTACATGACAAAGAGTATGCATTCCCTCTGCCTTGAGGTGAGGTCCAGTTCCTAGTAGGCTGCTCCTGAAATATTGGATGTATATCAGGGTGATTTTACAAGCCCTATACTCTGCTCCCTCAGTTCACCTTCAGGGTGAATATAATGAAATATCATTTCAATATCATCATAATGAATATAATGAAAATATCAACCTGCAGGGATGTACCAAGGCTGTAAGGGAAAGAAATATGCAGTGCTTTTAGAAGTTACCACTGCTTAGCAGGGTCCTCCTTTCCTGTGTTTATATTACAGCTTCTATCACTACTGTGGTGTTTCCCATGCTACGCCTTATTGTGTGCAAGTGTGCCAAATTCACTGTGGTGTAATTCTGTTGCCTGCAGTGGGACTATCATGAGGATGTGGGCCTCTTCTATTAATTCCATGTACAATTTGCTGTTTGCATTTTACAATTAAAAAAAAATCAAAGTAACACACATCTAAGCCCAGTAAGAATCACAGAAAATTGTGTTTCAGTTTCTGAGAGGGATGGGGGGTATATGTGGTTTCATAATGAAATAGAGGACTTGCATTCTCAGATCAGCTTCTGAGCAGGACCTCTGTTGTTCAGACTTTGAGCTTCTCCCTCTTGAGCAACAGATAGAAATGGTGATTCACTTTTGTAGATGAAATATATTAGTCTAGCCATTAAAACTTCCCACAGCATTTGGTTAGAAATCAGCCATGAATTTAAAACCAGCTCCCCAGAGCAATGTAGCAGTTTACAAATGGTAATACATGTAATGATAAGCATGTAATGTAATCACTGTGCTGATATTTTATGTTACATGACAATATGAATCAAAACAATGTCATTTTCTGAGTAAGTGGAGCTGGGTTACAAGCTCTCCTACAGGCTCGTTTTTGTGATCAGGTTAGAGAAATGTAAGGAGATAAACTGAACAGTTTCTCAGAGAAAAATCGTTTTACTGCCCCCTCTCTCAGTGGAAACAGTGTAGGTATTTCACATTTATTCCATATCTGGAAGGAAAACAATAAGCCACCAAAGGGGATTCAGCATGTGCACAGGAGCACACACTGCAGCAAGCTCAAAAGCATCATACAAATTTATAAGAGGACCAGGGAAGCAGTTTAATAGTCTTCAGTATTTCAGATAACAGTGCTATTCCTCTGCCACAAATCCTCATTTGGGCTATAGCAAACCATGGCAATTCCAGTAATATGTGACAGTATGTAATAGCTGGGTTCCCTTTACTATTTCATTCTGTTTGTATGAAAAACTAAATTACATGTATGTCAGATGTCTTTTAAGATGTAGAAGGAACAAACGACCTACTAAAGACAATGCTGAACAGATTGGGAGAATGGTGTATCAGAGAAAAATGTCTATGTATAAACTGTTCTCAGTCTCTTGGAAAGGCTGTTTTCTTTAAAGTCAGCTGGCAGAAAAAACTTTAGGACAGAGAGTTTCTGGACCCACACTTCTCTCAAATGCTCTTCTAGTACACTCATATCTGGCTACAGTAAAGGTACAACCACCAGACCACAAATCTGTGAGTTTCAGTAGTAATGTTTCAAGTGAATGAATGTTGGTATTCATCAAACCTGAGAGTAATTAAATGATACATGCATTTTCCTCATGGTGGCATATAATTGATATAGGAAAAGTGTCTTATATGTAGAAGCCACTCAAAGTATTTAGATCTTGCATGATATTAATGTAATTTCACACAATGTTAACATTGGAAAAAGACCAGCTCTGAAGTCTTCTAATTAGAAGATGTTTCTCTTTATTGAGAATCAAGTGTTCATGAATGGAGGATTTTTCATCTAAAAGTTACTGAAAACTCAAGGTTTTTTTGCACAGCCACCAATTTTTTCCGCTTGTACAACAAGCAGTAACCGCAAAGCACACTCATGCCATATGATTTCACTAGGTACTCTGGGATGCTGCTCATAAAGGTAGTATTAGTTTGCAAGAACATTATGCACAGCCAAGGCAAATGATTAATCCTACTAAGCAAATTCTTCTTTAGTCATTCCCTAAAGAAAAATAGTTTGAACCTGCCTATGAACTCAAAATTCAAATTTAAATCTATGCAGTCATCTTTAAGCACTGCGTAGCTACATATAGTGGATGTGGTTTAGGCTCATTCTGTGTTCTCAATTCTTTTATTACTTTTTTTTTTTTTTAAGCACTGTCATTTAAGACATCCAAAGAAAAATGGCCTCAGGGGAACCACTTCCAATGCGTCACAGCAACTGTACATTCTGGCTACACATTGGATAAAATGATTAATATAACCTATTATATATAAATGGATTGGTGGTGAGAATCACCAGATAGTGTTGCACCAGTCTGTGTCATTTCTGGATGACCTCCAAGGCAGAAAAGGAAAACAACAAATCCTGAGCAGCATGTTCCTGAGAGAGCATGAGGAAGGACTGGCTCAGGTAGCTGCCCCATCAAGGTCCTCTCCCTTACAGGATATTGGCAAAACTTTGTGCTGGAGCGTTCTTGAGAGCTTATTGAAAACTTCTCTCTCTCTCTGTTCTCTCACTTCCTCAAGGCCAAGGTTTTTACAGACTATACTGTAAGGCTAGGAGACAATACTGCTGAAGTCACACATATACTTCATCATAGTGTGATCAGGGTAGCCTTAAATACAAAGTAAGCATTTTTGAAGTGCTATAGTCAGACTGTATTTATGGGTTTTTTTGTTATTTTCTGAAGTTTTGCTCAGCATTTACTAGTGAATGAAAAGAGGAACAGTCAGGTAATATGGTGGGAGGGACATTCTTGTCCCATACAGTTGTGTACATTTCTTTAGGTTTAACATTTAGCCTTTTAGTCTGTTTTTTTATCAAGTTTTTCATCTGCTTCTGTATTTCATCCAATATATTTTGTGCAAGTTATCATACTTAATTGAATAATGTGACTAATTTCACAATTAATTTTAGGACATATGGCCACATTATTTCAAAGTAAACTGTGATATCTTTTAATCTTTGTATTACAAATATAAAACACATCTGTAATCTGAATTAATTTGGCGCTGACAGTTTTTACAATGTATGTATTTTAGAGTTTGAAGCTACTGTCACTTCCGAATATCAAAGCCAAATTCTGGATAAACATTACGAGGTCCTTTGCTCTTGTTGTTTTCAGTGTTTGTTTCTTTCCTTTGAAGCTTAAATGCAGGTCACTGTTTTATGACTTAACAAGTTTTATTTTGTTTTTATTCAGATGGTGTTGGGGAACAATCCACAGTTTTTCAAGAAAAGAAGGCAATTACATTTAAAAGAAATAATTACACTTCTCAACAGAATGCAACATCATCAGGTAGTGCACTCCAATAGTTTAACTGAATTGAAGCAGAGTTAGAATCCATCTGAGCAGTAATTTGTGTGCATCTCCTATAGGATGCTCCTATAGGATGATTAAATTCATAGTTAAGAGAATCAGCTGATTAGTTTGGGCCCAGGGAAAATATTTTCAGACCAGTGCATTGCACAACTCATCAAGCACATCAGGAGCGAAGAGACTGGTCTGGACTTGGGAATATTCAAGCTTCTGTTTATAAGGCTTTGTGACAACAGGAATAGCGCTGGAGTAAATACCATAGATATCCTCAGATCTGAAAGCTAAAGCATACTGTAAGTTCTATACATGGCAAATAATACCTATAAAATCCCTAATATCTTATTTTCAGCTCTATCTTTAACAAGACTTTTTCACAGAAAAGAAGAAACCATCAGAATGTAAACGGGATACCTATTCAACAAAGAAGGCTGCAGTTGTAGATTTGGTCATTTAATCTGGGACCTTATGGTCAGTTTCTGCATGGCCATAAATATCTATCCAGCATAGATTGAAATGTAGGATTGGGGACTCTGGGCCTTCCATTTGTTTTGTAATAACTCTTATAAAAATCCTGCTACCACTTTAAACTCTGAAAATAATCAAATTAATTTCACATTGATATGCTGTCAGCTTCTATTTAACTTTTTCATTGGTCTTCAAAATGTTCAAGATACTTAATTTAAAGTAGCTTTTTTTAAAAAAATAAAGGGGAAGATAATCATGGGACCATTTAACTTGGCCTGGATTTTGACTTTTAAATTTAGGGCTAAATTTGAATTCAGTTTCCCTTTAAATTACTTTATTAAAGTTTTAGTGGGTTTAGATTTTTTCCCATCACTTTGAAATAACAAAACAGTTGGTTTCATGGGAGACAATTTTTATGGCTGAATTTTAAACTCCTCCAAATCTGTTTCAAAATAACTGAGGAAGTCATAGCTATAAACAAGAAAATTCTTAACTCTTTGCATACCTGCTTGCTACACATTTAACTATTAAAGAACAAGAGTAAGCCGGAAAAGTTCTGCTGTGTTTCTCTTTCATTTTACACTATATGCTGCTTTCGGATGCTGCAGGACCAGCAATTTTGGTGTATATCACGTTGTGGAAAACAAAATAAAGTGCTATGTTTATAATGTGGTTTTGCTAAACATAGTAAAAATTACAATAAAACAGGGCAGTTTGGGCCTTGTACACACAGTTTTGTCCAAAGTTGCCTCATCTGAGAGGAGGATATGCATTTCTTTAACAGTGAGAAGATGGCTCTAGAAAGAGATGGTGCCAGAGAGAGAAATAGTTATGGCTCATGCAGCTGCCTGTTTGTATTGATTCTGGCCAGGAGTGAGATTTTTGCTGGCCATTAGTTCAATTTAACCCTAGTCACAGTAAGCTGGATTTGAGCTGGCTGCAGAGTCATAGCACAGTGCATTTGTCTCATGACCTTTGTCTCTAGCTGGAACCAGTGAAGCCCACAAACATTTCCTTTCTTGAAAAGCTCCTAAATATGCCCATCTCTTTCCTACAAGACAGCCCTTTCTGAGAATAAGAAACAGTTTTTTAAATGCATATCCGTACTGCTGCCTTAAACTAAATCCTGTTTCCTCTGTCAAGCGTATATGAAGTGCTTGAGTGCAGATGGTTTGCAGAGAAAGGAGCAATAGTAATCACCACCAACTGCAGTACCTCACATTTTGATGTCATGGCAGAAAGAAGTTACATTCTCTCTCAGTGTCAGCTAAGTCCCACTTTCATTCAATCCAGGCTGCCTTTATTCAGCAGCTTTAAGACTCCTTAATGTCCCTCAATGTGACAAGAGATTTCTGTTATTTTGCAAATAAAGTCACTTGGATTCATAATGACCTGAACACAGCCTGATGTGCAAGGGCTGTCACTTGGTTAGGATTCCTCCAGCCTGCCTCCGTTTCATGTTATCTTTTGGCTAATCCATAAAGTGGAGCATTGCTGCATGGCATGCTGAGAAGCCAGGTTTCTCCACTTGCCATCAGTCACTGCTCTGTTCAAGCCTATGCAAGTCTTCATGATTTCATGATATTAACCAACCATCTTAGCAGACAGAAATCTACATTTGTCTTCAAGTTAGTGCCTTAGTTTGCACCTGTAATTTCTCTTGGTTTATAAGTAAAACCCTAATGTTTATATATTGCCAGCTTAAATAAATATTTCCTCATTCAGACAGGTTTTTCCAGGCAAGTTTGAGCTGCTTATATTAGCACATACCTTCACAACCACTTCTGAGTCACTGCTCATTAATCATCTGAAAACTTTACTCTCAGACAGGTTCAGATACTAAATTATGTGATTAACTGTATGCCCATGCACCAGGGATGGGCATGAAAAAATAAACGACCAAGATTTTAAGGCATGCAAAGAAGAAGAGGGAAAAAAGTACAGAAAAGTTTTATGAGGATACACTGGGGTCAGACACAAAAGCCCTTGTAGGGCAGTGCTCCACCCTCACTCACTATACACGTGCTCCTTCCCGCAGCGTGCAGCGCTCTGCTGCACCTCTCCTGCGTGCGCCTGCACTGCCAACCCCATCACATTTTAGTATTTCTTCATGTTCCTGTTCTAAGGAGGTCCAGGCTGTGTCCTTTTCACAGCTGTAGCTGGGTCTGTTTTAGATGCTGGTAGGCAGTTTTATGTTTTTACAGTCACTGAGCTGTTCTAAATTTTCTGCTAGTTAAAAGCTTAAGTAGGTTCACTCCCTTTTTTATAAAAGTTGTATGTAAGTATAAAATGTATTCAGTGTTTCCTTCTAACCATGATATAAGCATATTCAGTGGCTGCTGAATTTTTTCAATATAACAAATATAAAATTAATAACAATAATTGTTATTGGAAGGTGAGCATGAGTGATGGAGACTCTCAGAGCCTACCTTGTTTAAGAGATGGAGGAGTTTACTGAAATAAAACTCTGCAGGTTTTGCAGATATAGACTAAAAATATACCAGGCAAAAAGGCAACTAAGTGTTAAATTTCCACCATATATTGCTGTAATATAATTTTGCACCTTAGGAAAAAAATCAGGGCTGTTTCTAAAAGCACACATTCTTAGTGATTCAGTGGAAAGCTCACAATCATAGTTACTTGTTTATTGGAATGGGTGTTTTTTTTTCGTAGCTTTACTAACTATGTGTTTGCTTTTCTAACATGTTTTTGATCCTTTTGCTCACAGGTAGTGGAAGAGCAAGCCTTGCAGGAAGAGTGGTGCTGGGCAGCTCTCCCTCTAAACATACAAACACTTCTGAGCACAGTGCAGGTGTTCTGTCTTATATGGTGCTGGCTGAGATAATCTGCTGTTTAAGGTATGGTATAAATACTAGGCTATGTAAACATGTCACTTGCTGTCTGGTCTCACTATCTCCCAGAACTAATGTATGTAAATATCATGTGTTATTGGTTATTTTTAAGAGAGTAAAGCCAAGCTAACTTCATGTTAACACTAACTTTAAGGAAGAAATGCAAACATATTCATGGGCTGGTGCACTATAATTAAAGGTTTTCCTTCTTTTCCTAGACATTCACATACATTTTACATCCATAATGCTCCTTGGCATAAAATGAGTTTGTCGTAGAGAGACATGCTGAAGACACCAAATCTCCATCTTCTACGTTATATTAGGTAGGCTATGTTTTCCATTCACTGGCCTAAAAATCTGGTCCTGGGACTAAAGCCAGAGTCCTATGTTCTGTTTAGATGCTTGGAGAACATTTGCATCCCCAAAGACCACATCCTCTTTCAGCTCAATGATGATGAAACATGGTGGAACTGTAATAACTTTGATTCGTAATCTAACCCTTGCCAAGTATTCAGTGAGGACTCTTTGGCTTGTGCCTCCAGACTTTATACATCCAGCGCTCTGCAATACAGTTTCTGGATGGACCTCATATTGTTATGACTGAAACTTGTTCCAAAATTAATTTAAGACATATTAGTGATAGACTTGTCTCCTCATGCAATTGGGACAGAATTGCAGAGGGGACACTTTCAGTCTTCCAGAAAGAAGTTAGTTATCTGGCCACCTGTACAGCATACAGGTCAGTAGTCTATCTTACAGTAATTCCTATTTGTAAGGCAGTGTCTGTAGAAAGAGCAGAGCTTTCAAGGGAGAACACTGATCTTGATTTCATGCTCCTAGTGCTAACAAAGCCCCTCTCTGTAGTAAGCTGTTGCAGTGATGAATTCCTCTGCTCTGAAAAGTATGTGCTTATGTTTCCCATCTGGGTTTGTCTAGCTGCCTTCCAGCAACTGATTCTTCTTTTGTCTTTGTCTGCTCAAGCCAAGAGTTTTCTATTATGGTACTTTTTTCTTTTGCATGGAAGCTTATTGATTTAGCAAGTTTTCTGTCCCTATCTTAAATTATCTCTTGGGTAAGCTAAATAAAGTAGTGTCATCTAGTGCCATTAACATCATCCTTTTCAGTCTGCTAAAGAGAAAGTTGAGGAACTTACTCTACCAATTGCCTGCTTTCCAGTCCTTTAATCATTCTTGCAGTTGTGATAACTTCTGAGCTTTGGAGTTAGGTAGGAAGTGCTTTATACCACACCCTTGCTCCCACATACTCAGCTTGATTGCTACTGTTAAGATAACAAATTGACTTGGCCTCTAGGAGAAAATCAAGCAAGAGTGGGCTGGGAATAATTCTGCCTAGAAGCTCTACATTGAGCTGGACAGGGAGACTGATAAAGCAGGTTTTTAAGGACAGCATTTCCCTTATGCATTTAATAATATCCTGTTCAGTCATACAAAATCAATTTAGTCCCTTTTTCATGTTTCACTCATGCAAATCCATTCCCAAACTTCTGTTCAGAGTTAAGGATTGTCAATTTCACCAAGCATTTTTTCCCCAAAGAAGTGGCAGGCAGGAAGAGCTGAATAGCAGACAACAAAAGTCCTAATGGACAAAACTCAAGCAGTTTCCTGAATACATCAATGGGGAGGGCAAGTGCCAGATGAAGTAATAGTGAGAGTAGGCAGCAGCTGAACTGAGAATGCAGAAAAGCAAGTGCAAATCACTGACAAACAATGTTTTTTTCTGAGACTTCCCTAATGATGGCTTGGAAACTTGATCTGAATTTGGAATCTATTCATTATTGGGATTCAGACCAAGTATCTGCTGAAATAAAGGGTAAAAACACGGCTCTCTGTCCTAAGACAAGATACCTGTAAATTCTAAACCATTCCTCTAACCAAATACAACTTAGTATAGGTTAATAATAATAAAAAAAAAAAAAAGCAGTGGAAGATAATATATATGTTATAAAATGATACTACATGTATGTTTTCATCTTGCATGTTGTCTTGTGCCAAACAGCCTGTTTTTTTGTTTTTTTGTTTTTTTGTTTTTTTTTTTTTTTGCAGGGAAGGGGATGTTTGGGGTTTGAGGGTTTGGGGTTTTTTTTCGCTCCTGTGTTTATTGTTTTCTCGAATTTGTTTTTCAAATGCATACCAGGAAAAGTTCTTATGTTCTTGGATTGGAAAGTGTGTATGGTTAAGGCAAACTATATGAAATATTTCTCTGAACAGCACACCTTTTAGATCTGATTCTAAATAGGATATTTGGACACACTGCAGTGGGAATATAGCTTAAAATATGAGACAGAACTTCAGTCAATTACAACAGGAAAACTCTTGAGTCTTTTTATCAGCAGATCAAGGTAAATGGTGCAGGAAGATTGCAGAGACTGAGCTACAAGTCCACCAGCAGGGCTAGTAGCAGCCAAAATGCTTATAAAAACAGATGAACTGCTGTGCAGCCATTAGTCTGAGACTTGCACAGTTTGTGACCTTGGATAGAGACATTATGTCATTGATGGACAAGGTCCTGGTAAAACTTCTGGCATAACGCTTGACAGAAATAAAAACAGAGGAAACCTTCACTGCAAACATGCATTCTGTGTATCTTTTGGTAAGTAGTGCACTCTTGAACATAAAAGAAGACAATATCCTAGAATAAAACTAAGCAAAACAGTAATGGATTGCTGTTTCTCTTTAGATTTTGTTTTCTGAGAAATACAAATTTGGTACTTTTTTAGGAGGAGGAAAAGGAGCTGGAAGGCTTCATGCATGACTGCTGTAGATTGTTCTCAGTAACTTCAATAACTCAACTACAATCAATTACTTTTGAACAAGAATGTCTTTCCAGCAACTCTCCCCTGAAAAAAAGTTCTGTAAAGGACTCTTTCAGGCAAAGACACTCAGGAAAGAGAAGGTTAGTGGTACAAAATGAGTAAATGCCTACTAAGGGGAACATCCCAACTCTGAAAAAGTAACAGCTATAGCAACCTGCCAGTGGAACAAACCACATCTTGTTCATTCCTATATTTTTATGTCAGTTAATTCCTGGTCATTTCGGTGAATTTTGACTAAGAAAGGACTTCAGAATTTCTTAATATGGACAAGATACTGTGAAAGGAAGAGGTGTGGATAGTTGAACACTCTAAAACGAGAAGCTGAAGCAGATGCTTGTGGTCTCTTGCCTTCTTTGCCACTCCTAACTGGATTGAAACTTGGTTACACAGTGGCTTTATACTTTATACTTTAAGTTCAAACCAGTGCAGTTTTCCTTGGCTTTTCTCAAAACCACCACTGTTTGTGGCTTTGCTCTGGTGATGGTAAGTAGTGAAAAGGAATTGATAGAGTAGAAGACAAATGAAAGAAAAAGGCACGAAGCAAAGAAGCTTTGAGATGACAAATGTGAACTCAGACTCCAGTAAAATAACCTGTTGAGCTGTCAGTACTGCAGCCTTGTCATTCTCTAGTCCTTGTCCAGCTTACTCAGAGCCTTTTTAAATTCTATGCACCAGATATTTTCCAAGCAATAAATGTACTCACCTAATCCTTCATGTGATACAACACTGTCCTCCAGTGAGGGAGAGAAGTACAGTAATCCAAGAGTTTTCCAATGGAATATTAATCTCAGGAATACCTATGTTCCTTTGTTAGCAGATTTCCATAAATAGGGTTGAATAATGACATTCTTGCACAGAAAGTCAGGAATGTTAAAGGGTTGCTAAAGTTAGCCTACATGATGAACAGACATCCCACGCTTCACTGATGCACCTCTTTGATGTATCCCCTTCTATTACTAGTTTTCAGTCCAGTGTATCCACAATTAGACTATTAGTTCCTGTCCTGTGGTCCTACTTCTTTGGTAGAAACACTCTTTTTCTGCCTCTGTCATGTCTTTACAGCACAGAATACATATTTGTAACATATAAGCTGTTTTCACATAAGTATTAAACATTCTGACAGCAACAGGCTTGGGTACTAACTGTACCTTCAAGCTTCCCATACTCCAAATGGAGACTGGCCTCCTGTCCCTACAGCCATGGATCTAGGCACATATAATGTGACCCTCTATCTTTGGAAAGCAACTGTTGCTGCTTTATGTACTCAATGCATTGCAAAATTGGACATATTCTGGGGCCTGTGTCAAAGGTCAGTTCCACTGGCTGTGGATGGAACTGGTAACATCCACATGTGTGAAGTTAAGTGGAGATGTTTTTCCTCTCTATGACAGCAAGATAGATATGGATAGACAGTAATATGCAGTAGCCAAGTAATAAAAGCAAAACACCTCTAATAGGAGATTTTTTTTTAAGTAGCAGTAGGAAAATAAACAGGTTTTCCATGTGGAATAGATATTTTTAATTGAGTGAAAGAGTGTGATTAGTTTGGCTGATATTCACCATTATGCACACATATAGGCAATATAAACTCAACATGGAAAAAAAATGATCCAGGAAAAAGATTTTGAGTACACATATTACAAATGCTAAACACAGCATGCAGCATAATCACAGCCACAATATCAAATACAGATACTGCTATAGAGCACTGATCCCAGAGTTTACAGGTCTAATCAGATATATTTTTACAAAAAGCTTAGTTCCATAGGAAAACAAATTGTTTCCAGAGCCACTAGATGAACTGTACGGTGTAAAATAAAAACTGTTCCATCTTGTGCTCTTAGGTTTTTAAAGAGCATGCAGTAGACTACAAGCTGAGACAGTAGGCCTTTGGTTCGTAACCTTAACCAGCTGATCTTTTATGTGTAAGTGATCTAAGCAGAAGAAAATGTGCCATTTCATCATGGGATCATTTTTAGATGATCAGATTCACAGTATTTACTCCTTTGTGTATTTTTGATTCTTTCCTTTCTTTGAATACTGGCTTTAGAAACAAACAGTTGGGAGAAGCTGGCTGCATAGTTGTTTATTTGGAAGAGATTTTGCTGCTTTGCAAAGCATAGAAGTATTTTTCATTCAGAAATGGATTCCAGACCTTATTAAATAAATAGCTTTTCCTGGCTCCAAGGTAGCAAACCTTTTCTATGCTTGTTCTTCTCCCATTTCATGGAGCTAGTCTGCTTAACTAGGAAAAGAATTTGGCAGAGAGAATAGTAGTGCTAAAAACAGCAGTCATTGCTTGAGAAGTCAGTACAAAAACAGCCTTTGAAAGAGTGATTCATTTTTTAACACAAAAATGAAACTGTGACGCCCATTGTCTAATTGCTATTAGATATGAAGGGAACAGGAACTGTAGTAGCTGCTTTTGATTATAATTATATCCCAAGGGAAGAACAGAAGTACAGTACAGTTTAAGTGCAGTACAGTCTCCTAGCTCCTCCAATGGCTTTCCTATCTAAATATATTCTAGTGATTTTTTTTCTCTGATGATTACAATCTATACTGCAAGCCTGGAGCAAGGAATAAAAGGTGGTCTGTTACGCTTAGCTCTAGATGACTGTTTACCAGGTGCTTGCTCCTTAGTCACTCTTGCCTTCGCTTTCCTTCTCCTCCTTCTTGTCTTTTCACGGCACAATCATGAGCAAGAGAATTAATAGGACTCCTATCATATAACATCTGCTACATCTTAACCAGCAATGCTTTCACTGAGCAAACCTATTCATTCCGTTTTCCTTTTCACAGTTACTCAAAGTTCTTGGCTTCTGCCAGGTGAAAAGCTGTAGGCTGAGACTGAGAATCAGAACTAGACACCTAGAGCAGAGCGCAGTATCTTAGCTATCTTCTGTTATTCAGAAATACATACTTAGGGAATGACAGTCAGCCTATGGAAATGACATGGTGGAGGAAAACGAAACCATTTTCTTGCATCCAAATTCAGCAGCACTGACCAGCCTGAGTTTTCCTCACTAGCACATGCAATCTTCTTCTCTACTAGCATTTTGTTATTCTGCTCTAACTGCTCTAGCTATGAGGATGCTTATATGAGTAAGGTATCTCTGCAATGGAAGTGCTGATTATCACTTTGTATGTCAGCATATACAGTCTCAGTAGTTCATAAAGAGAAAGAAAGGACTTGCAGGCTTTCCTGTCTACACGACGCTTTTTTATTCATGCGTACCACACAAACTAATTATTCTTTCTATAAAATATGATTACTCAGTTTCTTCAGATAGCTTATTACTGCAATGTAATGATGTGATAATATAGGGAAACAATCAGTTTTTCTTCCGTTATATTAGTTATCAGAAGTTATCTCATTGTATCAACTGGACTCCATGACCAAATCTCTGGTATTATGTTGACATCTCACAATGCAGTTTGTGATTCTATATATGTGCTTTGTGCTACATTATGCTTTAAGGCCTTTTATAAAAGTGACACTCAGAAGCATTAGAAAAGGTCAATGGAAAATGTGAAGCAAATATTCATAAATAAAATCCATGAGAGGCTTATATTTATAAAAATGCTTCAATTTAAGGAGAAATTGCTGTAGATGCCTTTATTCATATTCAATGTAAAACATATGAAGACTACATTCATCATCTTTCCCAATTTATAAGCAGAAAAAAAATTGGAAGAAAACACATTCATTTATGTGTTACGATTTCACACATTTAGCTGGTTAGTTTGCACTTTCCTAAGAGTTCCTGAAAGTAAACTAGAAACAAAATCTTGAACTACTTTGAGCAAGCAGAATGGCAGGAAAACACTGTTGTGTGAATGCACTGTTGCCAGATGTGCACTGAAACAAATGAGTGAACAGGAATAAAGCCACTTCATTTGATAAATGCACTAGGAGTTTGGATATATAACATTATCAAACCCCTTTTAAAGCTTGACTTAAATTTATTGACTCAGATTTATTATTGTTACTGACAAGACGGTGGAATGAACTATTAAGTGAAATTTGTCACCATGCTATAACATAGTTGGTTTGTTTTCTTGTAAAAAAAATAAAATTTTAAGGATGCTTTATTGTTTTCTTAAATTATTCAGCTTAGCTACAACAAACTAAAAAAAGAAAATAGGTTTAAGTAATTTGGGATAATAAAGGAGGTATGAAACTGCAGCTAGACAGGAAGTCCACAAGATCTTTGGAAAAGTCAAATTGATTGTGAAGAAATAAGAATCTACAACTGTTGCACAGATCAGTTAATGCAAAATGCAGCACAGAAATGTCTTCATATTGAAGGAGGCATGGTGCCTTTAGCAAATTAGCCTTGGTCTGTCATTCAGACCATTTCTCCTCCATGTAACTTATCCCAGGTAGAAAATAAAAGAAGCCAAAGTTAACATTCTCATCAGTGCTGATTTTGTCTGTCCTGTCTCTCAAACTTTCTTAATTACATTTAACTCAAATATTTTTTTTAAAAAAAATTAGCTGATGCACAGCTCTTTCCTTGCTGCTGCAAGATGAAAGTGCAAAAATTTAGTCTTCCCCTTCCAAATGTGCTACTGTTTATAGGACTTTTTATTTGCACAGTTTCCAAAGTTAGCTTATTATTTATACAATAAAACTAAATAAAATTAAATAAAGTAATTCATGTACAATTCCTGGGCCAGAAAATAGTTGGGAAATATCAGCAACAAATATAAAATACTAAAAAAATATCTAAGATATCTTTCCCCACTGTAGAACTGTAAGTTGCAAATGAACATAATCAGAGTAAATCTCCACATAGGGCTGATGTTGTATGATATAAAACCTCATCTTGTCCATCTGCTCATCTTTGAGTCATATGATCTCATATGTATGTGTGATTCTAATGCACTGCTTGAGGAAAAGTAATACAGCTCTACATTTTGGGGAGATGCTCATTGATGAAGGATGTAAACTCTAGAAAAACTTCTATATATTATAACAGGCAGCTGCCGACCCTTAGTAATTTCTTACCTTGGCCAGTTGTGCTTGAAGTTTATTCTTTGCATCAGCTACTTCGGAAATGCGATTATTAAAAGCCAAGTTAGTACTCGTGAAATGACTCCACATCTCCTCAGATGCATTCTCCAGTGCAACCTCTGTCTCATTCCGGAGCCTGACAGAGTTGGCCCTTGCGTGCTGAGAGGACTTGATATTGTCTTCAGTAAATTTAGCCCATGTTTCAGGAACTGAAACACTAGAAAGAAATTTTTTAAAAGGAAGAAGATAAAGCTTAGGTGAGCTATCTTCTGTTTAGTGATTATTACAGAATCATAGAATCACAGAATGGGTAAGGTTGGAAGGGACCTCTGGAGATCATCTAGTCCAACCTCCTTGCTCAAGCAAGGTGACCTAGAGCATGTTAGACAGCATTGCATCCAGGCGGGCTTTGAATATCTCCAGAGAAGGAGACTCCACAACCTCTCTGGGCGACCTGTTCCAGTGCTCTGTCACTCTCACAAAGAAGAAATTCCTCCTCATACTCAGGTGGAACTTCCTGTGGTTCAGTTTGTGCTCATTGCCTCTTGTCCTGTGGCATGGCGCTACTGAAAAGAGTTTGTCCCCGTCCCCTTGACACCCTCCCTTCAGTTACTTGTACACATTGATCAGATCCCCCCAGTCTTCTCTTCCCCAGGCAGAAGAGGCCCAGCTTTCACAGGGCCTCTCCTCACAGGGCAGATGCACCAGCCCTCTGATCATCCTCGTAGCCCTATGCTGGACTCTCTCCAGTAGCTCCATGTCTCTCTCGTCCTGGGGAGCCCAGAACTGGACACAGTGCTCCAGATGAGGCCTCCCCAGGGCTGAGTAGAGGGGCAGGATCACCTCCCTCGACCTGCTGGCAACACTCTTCCTAATGCACCCCAGGAGACCATTGGCCTTTTGGGCCACAGGGGCACATTGCTGGCTCATGGTCAACTTGGTGTCCACCAGCACTTCCAGGTCCTCCTCTGCAGAGCTGCTCTCCAGAAGGTCAGCCCCCAGCCTGTACTGGTGCCTAGGGTTATTCCTCCCTTGGTGCAGGACCCTGCACTTGCCTTTGTTGAACCTCAAGAGGTTCCTCTCTGCCCAGCTCTCCAACCTGTCCAGGTCTCTCTGAATGGCAGCACAGCCATCAGCTGTATCAGCCACAAAGTGTTCATTCATTGAACTGTGTGCAACCTTACACATCAGATGATTTTATGAATTCCATATCTGATATTTTTGTATGTTTTTCTTGCAAACCAAAGATTTGTCAGTACTTACGGAGAGCTGTTCCTTCCACAGAATTCCTATGGTTGCTTAGCTGTTGTAGTACAAAAAGTAAAAAAAATAAAATAAAATAAAAATAAAAACCCCAAAATGCAACAACTATTTCCTGAAATAGTGGACAAGTAAATTACATTAACCCTCAGCAGAATCTTTGTTTTCTAGCCAGTATTTATATAGCTGCTAACTAGAGGTCTCAATGCCTTTGGCATCAGCTCCAAATGTATTGCTTTATAAAGAATGACCTATTCTTGAATACTTATTGTATATTTATGCTTAAAAATAGTTTTTCAGGTATGCATGTCAGCAGTATAGCTTCACTCCATTTTTAACAGACTAGATTACTAACAACTCTAGGTGGTGGTCTGAGTTGATACCTGCTGTGTTTCAGCTGAAGTTTGACTCTGTGATTTGAGATTTGTGATTTGAGAATTTGATTTCTCTGTGTCAAGTTTCAGAGTGTTAATAGCTTTGAGGGATTGTTAGGTTATTTAGCATGAGTACCTGTACACTGCAGACCATCAAATTAGATTCAAATAGTGTATATTTTTGCAACTCTAAGGCCTTTATCCTGGGAAGACTGAGTTGTGTGTCACCACCAGAGAACATGGACTCCATTGTAGTTTAGGAAAGATGGGCAAGAAACCACAAAGAGGGGGACTGTTACACAGTTCATAGCTTCCGACAGCTGTCTCCTATCAGAGCAGCCCATTGCATGAGATGTAACTTGTATAATGAAGTGTGTAATGAAGTATGGGACTCAGACCTCCTAGGAGCCTTCATCATCAGAAGGAATGATAGCGGGAAACGAGACAAGCCACTGACCTAGGAGTCAGACTAACTGGACTTTTCTCCCAACCCCATCACTGTCCTTCTGTGTCATTTGGATAAATGTTTACCTTAACTTGCAGGGCTATTACAGGTAAATTCAGTAATATCTATGAGATATTCAGAACTGGCTCTGTTAGGGGAAATCCTGAAAATATGCAATAAAACTGAATATAGGGCTCCTGCACTGAAAAATACCACGCATTGAGGGTTCCTCTGCAGAATGCTGTACACACTCAAACTTTAGGATGTCTGATTTCATGTCCAAGCTTCACAATTGCCCTTCATTATCATAACTGACTGAATGTAAAACCCAAATTCAGATCTTTCCAAACTGAGAATCTATGTGGCTTTAAACTGGCAGCCTGAGCCCTCCCTTTGCTGAAAGTTTGAATCTAGATACTGTGATTTACACTGCCATGGAAGGTTTTCGGGATATGAAGGATGGACAAAACAAATCTGCAGGTGAACACTTTTAACCCCATCCAGATGTGGCTTTTAATGCCAGTAAAGCCATTAATCTCAGCCATTTATTTCAACAGACACACCCTCTCTGCCTCACTGGGCATTTGAGGATCATTTCAGTGCATCCTTTTAACCACAAATTGCTATTTATCATATAGTGTTGTTAGTGTCTAGTTTGTCAGGAAAGTTTAACTGAACCTCCTTGTTGTGCTCTATTCTAAATTATTAAGCTGATTCATTCTCCTTTTCAATGAAAACAAAGGTAAGAAAAATTGACAATTTCAGAGTGATTAGGAATTTGTGGTTGCTTTTTAGGGAGGGAGAACCAGCTATTTGAATTTAAAAGGAAAAGAAGTGTGTAGAAGGAGCGATGACATTAGGAAAGCACAAAGCTTGGGGATGTATAGAATTACCACTGTGCAGGCAGTGCCCCTTCTGCTAGTTACATAGTTGGGACCAGTGACCAGTGCTTACAGAAAGTGAGCTGTGAAAGCTACCCTGGGCATGACACGATGTGCAGCATACACCTTGAAAAGTAGTGCAGCATAAGCTAAATTCACCTCCTTCTTTAATGCACTGCTTAGCCTCCTGGATTACTTCTTCCTTCACCCAGAAATCTTTAGTATATTTTAGGAAAAGGGACAAATATTTTACTTGCCACACTGAAAGGCTGAGGCAAACTTCTTTAGGTATTTAGACTTCTTTCTTCCCACAAAACTTCCCCCTAAAAACTATCCATGTATGTTAAACTCTCCAGGATCAAGTCACTATTTTTTGAGTTTGACATTTGCTTTTTTCACATTTTAACGGAACACTGAGAATAAGTATTAAGGGACACAGAAAGTTTTCAGTGTTACTTAGTGGCCTTTTTTACAGTTTTTCATAGGGTATTCCTCTCTCTCCAAACTGAAATACTGATATTGCTGAATGAGAAGATTTGGAATTCCTTAGTGCTACACATTTATTTAGGCAGTTGCTCTGAAAAGTTTCAGACACACAACAAGCCATCACAGTAAAGTGCATAAATCAGCATAGTAAACATAAACTGACTGTGGTAACAGTTACTGATCTAGATAATCTTAGTGTACTTTCAGGGTTTTTTGTTTGTTTGTTTGTTTGTTTGCTTTTCTCTATGGTCTGGATAGATTATATACATTTTATGATTATAAAATAAGCTTCCAAGAAGCTTTCCATCTTGACTATCTGAAATACTTAATCTGGTCTTCAACATTGCTTTTCCAAACTGTAATTTACTTGGCTGTCTCTATTGAATGATTCAGGCAGAAAACACCTGCTCAGCTTTGCTTCTAAGTGCTGCAGGTATGCCTCAGCCTGACAAATGTGCCGTAGTCAGGCTTACATACAGCAAGGAGCATGAAAAGAGAAGGCTACAATAACTGCTAATACTCACGTTCCATCTATTTTCTCCACTCCGTGGTAAAAGCTGATGCTGTCTGATGTGTTTCTCAGGTTAAAACACTTCTCATCAATAAAATGGGCTGAGTTTTTGTCAGAAATATCTTGCTCCAGGGCATGCTGTACATCTCTGTTGATACTGTGAAGAACAAAGTCTTACCTTAATATGATCCATCTTTTATGTTTTTGTGCTGAATAGCTAATTCCTTTCATTCTGCTTCCTCCGGCACATGATTTTATAGTCTACTGGCATTTACACTGTGGCATGAAAATGCTTTGCACTATCATTTAGCTAGAGGGAGCTGCTATACCATTCATGCCTGCTCAACTTTTAGCCTCTGCTAAGTATTCCCCAAAGACCTGTATTTAACTCACTGCATTTAACAGTTTGTCATTTTGATGATAGATAGATGACCAAAAGCATGAAAAACAAGAGACAGTTGTTTTGTGCCATGAAGGAAAGCTGCAGAGCAAAAGGGAGGAGGCTTTCAGTGGTTACCTTCCTGCCAGAAAAGCTGCAAGTGTTTCCCAGGTTTCCAGACCAGAGGGAAAAAGTCACTTAGAATAACTCTAGTGTACATCACTAGAAAGCAAGTCTGCTTAAATATTTCTGCTCAACTTGACTACTAGGAGGAAAACATGTTGCTTCATTTCTGCTTTCTTACCCACAAGGAATTTTTGGAATAATGTACTTTCCTTTGGCTCCTCGAAAGAGGGAGGAGGCCTGACACAGCCTTTTGACTAAAATGGGAGCAATATCGATGAAGAAGAAATCAAAATGCTTCTTTCCAATGCATCAGGAAGACTGCAAATGTTCACATTTTTGCAAATATTGCTGTTTCTATGATGTAGCTGTCAGTTGGCACTACTATTGGTCTGCTTGCTGTGGTCACAGAACTGAATCAAAGGTAGCTCCAAATCCCAGACAAAGGAGTTAGACAGAGTTCATGCTACCTGGTTTTTATCTGATTATGTACTCAATATATTACAATAGTGGGATGAGCTCTAGAAATGCATCTAACATGACTCATGCGAGAGTGTCATTAATCATGCAATCATTTGCAAAACCTGCTTATGTCATTTTCTCCCATAACCTAACAATTAAGTACTGCTGGTCGTAATTTTACCTTCCTGATATACGAATACTTGTACTCTCTCTTTTGAGAGTCTTCTCATGTCATGTTGCATAAACATGACTTTTTTATTTTTGACAGTTTGGAGTACAGAAGAGACTGTATGGAGTTTTACTTAATTAAATGTTAACACTGTAGTATAATTTGCAGTTACCAGGAATTTGCATACTGTCAAAGAAATAAATTCCAAAGCCAAAGCCTCCTATAACATGCATAAAAATAATTTAGGTTCATTCCATAACTCCACTGTTAAAAAAATACATGATGTGCTTATATGCCAGTTTATATACATATATATTATATGCCAGTTTATATATATATATATATATAAAATATTATATATATATATATATATAAAAATAATTTATAATTCCTTTAAATGTAGTTTGCATTTAAAAAAATATTCAGTTCCTTCTGAACTTTACTTCAGTGTGACACGTAGCAACACTGGCATAATTTAGTTATAATACCGGTGTCCCGATATTCAGCTTAAACATGCCTTTTAAAATTGAGTCATCTTTGGAAACTCCAGTTGCGAAACACATCTACCTAATGTTACTTGAGAGCCTGCTGCCTCCTCACTCCCTTGCATGGCAAGCTGGCATGGGAGGTCTGTTCTTAGCACTCTCCAGAAGAGTCCCCAGAGAATGGTATGTCTTACCACACTAATCGGCATTCACTAATCAAGTGGATATATTAGGCTGTTCTTTCTCCATTCCTATGAATCCAGCTTTACTCTGCTATAATTTTTTAAGCCAGCTATTGAAAAACAGACTCTCACATCTTTGTAGTGGTCTTCCATAAATGAGTCTGGAAGGGTGGTGATGACAGCAGATGAGAGAAATCTTTGGCAGAAGACAGAGCATGGCAAATTGACCCTGCTTGAGCAGGGGAGGGGGGGGATTAGACTACATGATTTGACTTCTATCATTAGTAAGAATTAGAAGTGGAGGACAATGAGCATCTGACAGAGTAAAGTCTCTTACTTTGCCTTTGCTGTCTTCAATCTATCATAGATACCAGCTAGCACTGAATTCAGCTTTCCTCTCTGAAAAACAGAATGTAAATGTAAATTCTTACCCCAACTGTTGACTGATTCTTTCTGCAAGTCTTCTCATTCTTGCTTGCCAGTCTTTGAGTAGATCAACCTCCTACAGTGGAAAATACCCAGTTGTCAGTGCTTTCATTATACTTCATTTGTTTTAGGGAATTTGTATTGTATTCTGCATAATCCAGATGTTGCAACTGTCTCACATATCTCACATGTATTGTGGATCCAGAAAGGATATGTTTTGGTCCCTTTCTTCCTTTATGCTTTTTTTGTTTGTTTGTTTGTTTTATGGCTTTTTCCTGTTATATCAAGCATGTTTGTAGATCTTAATGGATGCAGTCACCATAATAAAAATAAGGTCAGATTTTACTTGGTTCAGTTGTAATGAAGACACTTGAAACGAGAGCCTTAATACATTGAGCTACTCTCTCTAATTCTTCAGGTGCTTTTCTAGAGCAATACAAATATTTTGTTAATATGTGTAGCTTGAAAATATGTCTGACTTTAGAAGCAGGCTCTGTAAGGGGCTATATTGCAATATTCTTTGAGAGTGTATATGTTAGCCAAGATTCCATTCAGCTTAAAATGAATAAAAAATACTCAAACAAACCACACTGAAAACTACATAAACACTGTAATTATGGTCCCTCAAACAACTATATACTATGCCAGCCTCTTTCTTTTAAAAACAATTCTTTTTAGCCAAAGTACCCTCTTGCTAGAGAGTGTATAAAGTTTTGTCATATATGAGTGAGTTTCAAAACTGTGAATAAATTGTTTCTAATAATTTGGAAGTCATTAAGACATCCCAAATTTAAAAACACAACCTCTGTCTCCACACTTGTGCTGTGTGTCTGTGTGTGTGTGTAGGAGTGAGAGCAGCTTTAGAATAGGCTCTCCTACTATTACAAAATAAGCCGTTGTTGTCCTTTGCAGTCAGTCTTGAGCTTGCATAGCAGTCCTTGGGGAGATTGGGTGAATAGTTTTCATTTTTCATTTTGAAAAAAAAAAATCATCTGTTCATGTGGAAAAGTGGGCAGTATTTCATCCTGCCCTGAATTCTCTTCCTCACTTAAATGCTAAACAGTTAAGATAATATGTATTTGCTCCTTGGTGCTTCATTAAAAGCTCTAAAACTCAAAGTTGCAGATTGTAGGCTCAAAACAAACATTGTGGTTATCTAAGTGGCCTAGACATCTTTCCACAATCTTCTCATCCTTAATAATGCCTGAAGCAATGGCAAAATGAAAAAAAAAATTACTTTTTTTATTTTTAATTTAAAGGATTTAACAATCAGTTATTATCCATCTATCCATCTGATTTTCTTTGTTTAGTAAGATTATACATATTGCAAGATAGTAAATCAGCATTTTATATTGAAAGCTCTAAGGACTTCTGAAATTTTATATACTGTGGCCCAGAAAACAATCTTGATAAATATTTCTACTTTGTTTTGTAAGATTACAGAAGATAGAACTGAACAAGACCTCCCAAGGATGCTAGTCTGTTCCTCTTGCCTGGGAGAATGAACAGAATATTAAACATACCCAGCATCTGTAGTTTAACCTGGCTTCTTCCCGTAAGTAAATGAAGAAATTATTTCGATTATTTTTTTCCCTGATAAACATTTAGTTGAGTGTAGTTATTCCTATCGTTTGAGAGATAAACTAATAAGTTGAATCTTACCTTTATGAGGCTCTTTTCCACATCATCATGAACTAAGTCTATACCCATCCGCTTCTCACGGTTGTACAGGCACTCTAGGGCTGTCTGCAAGCAAACCAAGGAACATTTGCAGTAGCCTCAGTACTGCATGGTGAACCGAAACCCTGAGTTTTGCTGAAAGGGCCACTAGGCTGACATGTCAAGTAATGAACCATTTACTGAGGGTGTATCAGAATAGGAGGTGGCTTCACTGCACACAACTGATCAGTCCTCGTGGTTCATTCTTACCTGTTAAAGGTAAGAATACTTTTAAGGATTAGCTGCCATCATAGCTGCCATTTGGTTAGCTGCATATTAATGTGCAGCCTGGGCCAAATCTCAGCATGCCTGAACTATAGCGCAAATGGAGTGTAGATTAAAACCTCTGTGTTGTTTATCATGTTGCTATTCATTGCAAAATTCCTTGATCTCAGCTCCCCTCAACCTCCCAATGCAGACATTTGAAAACTTAATGCCTATGTAAGGGAGTGACTGCATGACTACAGTTAGTGAATAGGAAACTCAATTAACCTGCTCAGCAAGTTACCTGTACCCATTCTCCAAAACTGTTATGAAGAAAGTAGCTACCTCCAGCCTACCTTCAGTGGTCCTTGTACTTCATCTGCAGCACATTCGAGTCGCTTTTTTGCTGTCTCCAAGGCATGGTTCTCTGTCAGCAGACACTCCTGCTCGTAGACCAGCTCAGATCTCCAGAAATCAAGGTTGGAGAGCCTCTCTCCTAGGTTTCTTCTGCTTTCTTCTTGCATCTGGTAGGTCAACTGGTCCTTGTCTTGCATCAGTCGCATCGAATCCATGTTCAGTTTACCAGCCCAGTGCCGGGAGGCTTCAGACCCTTTTAACTGCACCAGGTTTGCTTGGTGCCAGTCATGAGGGCTGTAGCGGGTGTGCAGGGCAGATCGCAGTGATGGCAGCACAGTGGGTGGCCGCCTCGCAGGATTAAGCTGATCAACAGGGTTGGGAGGAACTGAAGACACTTTGTAAAACAGGCTGGGCCTCCACGAATTGAGGTAGCGGTAGCCAGGGAGGTAGTAGGACTGGTAACTGTCCTTGGTGGTGCTGGTGGGAGCTGGGTCGGGGAACAGGCAGCTCCTCCTTGTGCCGCAGTAGCTGGCAGTCTGAGTGGTCCCAAGAAACTCCATCCTCACCCCACCCAGCCCGAAGCTGTCGGCACCCTCAGCCTGCCCGAGCAGCGTGGGGAGCCGGGAGGGACAGCAGTGTCTCTCAGAAGGTGCTGCTCTTAGGGTGGTTCCACAGCGGGCTCTGTGACACAGCAGCAGTGTCACAGAGCTCTGTGGTGGCACTGCTGGGGCAGCCGGGCAGCATGCTGGAGGAGGGTGGCAGGCCTTCAGGGGCACAGGCTGGCGCAGAGCCCGGGCAGAGCGCCCCGAGAGCCCAGCACCTCCAGGAGCCCCCATGCCCACCTTCTGCCTGGGGCCTCGTGGGTCGTCTGGCTGAGGAGCCATGCTCTGAGCCAGAGCACACCACTGTACATGTTGGCCACCCCGAGGTCTAGGCATAGCAGACAGCTTGGTTTTGGTGCAGAGCAATCCGCCAGTGGCTCAGTCTGGGGGGCCTGGAGGTTTCCCTTCAGTGAGCTTGCCTGGAGCAACATGACAGTGCCAGAAAAATCAAAAAGGTTCTTGTACATCAGTTAGTTGCTGCAGGGAACTGTAGCAATAGAGACAAGTGTTTCAGACAGACAGATAGACTCTGGGAGACATCGCTTACAGTCCTCCAATGATCTCTATGAAATATTTGAAAGATTTGGTCCAAACAGACCAAAAGAAAACTATAAATATCTTGGACTTCGCCCATCCCCTCGCTGTGCATTCATCTTTCATCAACTGTATAAAAGATGAAGAGACTTTCTTCTCCTCTTCTGATGATTTTGCTCCAGTTTTAAATGTTGAGTAACTTCTCATAGAATGAACTTTTCTCTTTTTTCCTTTCAGTCTGGCCTGTCTGGCACAGACCTCTTTCTGAAATCCACTGCTCTAAGACTGCACTGTGACCCACCTGCTATGCCAAGAATTTGGCATGTAAATAATTACTTATAATTAGGCATTGTATTTTACTATCATAAGAAAGATTCCTTCAATCAGTGCTGATTTTTTCTAGGGTGAAGGCTGGACAACAACCATCTCTTGTTCTTCTCCAGATACATGACTATGAAATGGCTTGTTAACTCATTTTTCAATTTGGGCAAATAAAATCTATATGCATGTATATGCATTAAATTTCAGCATATTTTGTCTCAGAAAGCTAGCGTAACATTATGGCCCAGCTAAAACAAGGTAATTTTAAATAAATTTCATTATAAATAAAATGTATCTTTTAATGATGTTTAAAATATATACAAATGTAGGTGCTAAATGTAGAAACGAGAAGTACAGGTAAGGGAACCACGCTGATTAGACAGGGAGTAGATTGGGCTGTATAAATAGGAAAAGATTGATATTGCAAATGCTTATGCACACAAGAAACCTTCCTCCTGCAGTAACCAATTGAATTAATTCTCAGGAGCTGCCATGGGGGTAAAGTTACGCCGCAGTATAAGAGATTGCAGGAGTATTCGCAGAGTTACTGCTCAGTTCGGCCTGACTCAGGATATCATTTTAGCAAGATACCCTTGTAAGAGAAGCCATTGCTGTCTCAGGAGGAAGGTGAGTTCAGAGGAAGAGAAAGATTTTTTCTTTTTGGCACTTTTTGTGGGAAATGCTCTAAATACTATCAGAAGTGGAGGAAATGATCTGTTGACTCCAAAAGAAAAGGTTTTGAACACATATCTCATTTTCACGTGTGAAAAGTCCTGCTGACATCAGTGAATCTAATCCACATGTTTGAAAGGAAGCATAGATGAAAAGCACTGTACTGAGTTTTAGTCTAAAATAGAGCCAATTTTTTCATATGGAAGGTACGGTATAAATTTCTCAGGTGTGTCTTACTAGTTCCTCCTACTGTAGACATTTGAATTCACATAAACACTTCCCCATTTTTTTTTTTGTTTTTTACAGTACAAGCAGAAAATAATTACAGAGCAATAAATGCAGAAGTTATACAACTATCAAGCGGGAATGGGCATTCACCTGAGAAAAATATATTTGAAATGGAAAATATGTAATAGTTTATTTATTAATGACAAAAAATATAGAGGCCAAACTCTATCATAGACAGCTTAATTAAATGTATTTTTAAAAGTTTTTCTTGTTTACCTTTTTGTAGGTGGATAGTTATGTAGGAAAAAAAATCAAATTGTTCTTTTTAGAAAACTAGTAACTGTTAAAGTGGAGAGTGTTTGTAAATAGATAACTTTGCAGTATTTTTTGTCCAAAAGACTAATTTCACATCAGGATGTGCTGGTACCTTTCCAGATATTACCAGATACTCTTTTCTATATGTTATTTTCCAAGGTGAAACCATCTTAGATATTAACTAAAATGCTTGTATATTAATACAAACAAGTTGTGGGACTAACCATGCAGAAATCGGAATACTTGAGAAAATGTTCATATCAGAAAATCTTTATTTTTGCGACACTTGCAGCCAGCATAACAGAAAGAGGCTTTGTGAGCGGGAAAGGCCATTGACGCACTAGCAGTTCATCTGAAATCACCTCGTATCTTTGCCTTTCTCTCAAGCTTGAGTTACCGTCAGTGGTTTTTAAACTAGGACTTGTGGGCTTCATCTCAGGAGTAAGTAACGTTGTCTCATGCCGAGAAACTAAGACAAGATAGACTATTGATTTTATTGCTTTTATGTTATATGCATCTCCGTAAGAAAAAATGAAAACTCCTTTAAAGGACATGTAGGTGTTTTGTGGGACATGTATTTGGGGGGGGGTCCAAGGCAAAACAGGCGCAAGGCAAAGCCTCGCCCCGCCCGGCGGCCGCCGCCGACACCCCGCCGCGGGGCGCCCTCTGGCGGCCGCCGCCCCGCCCCGCCCCGCCCCGCCCTCCCCGCAGCAGGCGCGAGGTGCCGCGCGCAGGCCCCAGCGCGTGCGCGCGAGGCACGCGGCGCCCCTTCCTAGCTCCGCCCCCTCGGCCCCTCGCGGAGGTGACGCAGGCGGCGGGCGCCATGGCCGAGGTGGCGGGAGGCGCGCGGCCGGAGGGTGAGGGGCGCGCGGCGTCGGCGGGCTGTCCCTGCCCCCCTTCCCCAGCGCTCGCGCTGCAGCTCTCGTTTCCCGTTACAGACTGTCCCGGGACCAGCAGCGCCCAGGCGGGCAGGGCCGCCGCCTGCCACGGATGCCCCAACCAGAGGCTCTGCGCGGCCGGCGCCGCCGCTGCCCCGGACCCGGGTGAGGGAGGCCCCGAGGCGCGGCGGGCGGGGCCGCGCGGGGGGCGGGGCGGGGCCGCGCGCGGGGGGCGGGGCGGGGCCGCGCGGGGGGCGGGGCGGGGCGGGGCCGCGCGGGGGGCGGGGCCGCGGCCGCGCGGTGCCCGCTGACGGCGGCGGGGCCGGTGCCGGTGTCGCCCGCAGCGGAGGCGGCGGAGCTGCGGGAGCGGCTGCGCGCCGTGAAGCACACCATCCTGGTGCTGTCCGGGAAGGGCGGCGTGGGCAAGAGCACCTTCAGCGCCCTCCTGGCACACGGGCTGGCCGCGGACGAGGCCAAGCAGGTGGGGCGGCGGCGGCGCGAGGCGGCGGCGGCTGCCGCTGCTGTCAGCGCGGCCGCGGGGAGCGGGCCGGGGCCGCGGCCGCGCCGCTCAGCCCGTGCCCCGTCTCGTTAAGCGCTTAAACTGCTTCCATTGCTAAGTGCATTTTATTGTCTTCGTTGAATGATCTGGTCTTTGCAAACAGCCCTATGCAAAGGCACTTCCAGTGGTCTCTCTTCTTGCAGGTTGCTCTGCTGGACATAGATATTTGTGGGCCGTCGATCCCTAAAATGATGGGTCTGGAAGGAGAACAGGTATATTTCTGTAGCTTTTACAGCGGTGACTTAGTACAAAAGTTCTATTTATTTTCAGGATCACTAGTTCTGCAGACTACCAAGTGAGCAGCTAGTGGTAGGCTAGTATGTTATAAAACTATTTAAAAAATGCTATTTAAAACTCTTACACAGGTTTCACTCTGTAGTTTTCTGTTCAACTGTTCTGATAGAGCCAGCAGTATTGCATGTATAGCATAGATCTTCATCAGTTTTGACTTGCATTGTTCATGTGTTATGTAATTTCTGTATTTATTTCTGATTTTATTTCACATATTGCTTCAATATTCAGGTTCATCAGAGTGGTTCTGGATGGTCTCCAGTGGTGAGTCAATTTAACTGTTGCAAAAAGTAGTTTATGGGTTGGAGACTGTTTGTAAGGGGAGGGTGGGGGGTGTCATTTTTTTTAATCCAGTGACACAAATGTCCAAATTCTATGAAATCTGTCTACAGGCCATATAAATCAGAGTTTTAAATTATTTTTGTTGGTAATAATAATGCTGTATTTCCAATATAGTTTTATCATTGTAAATATATTCTCTTTTGTATTGCTTCTTTACTATACCATGTTAATATGGGCAATAAATACTGGTTATTTGATTTCATTACTTTTGGTTGTCATGCAAGCGGTGCGGTATGTTACCCTTTCAATGCCAGACAGGAAGATAGCATCTTAAACACAATTAGGCAAAAGAAAAATTTGTTACCCTTCAGAAAACATGAGGAAAATGTCAGGTGCTTTTGCTGTTAGCGGGATACATGGTAAAGGTAATCTGTCTTTTTTTATAAAAAAAAAAAAAGAGAGAGACAGACAGACCTGATGCTGGGAGGGAAGACTGTTTTTAGCCTTGTGTTGCCTCCAATGATTCCACAAGCCACTGCGAATCTTACCACAAATAATTCTTTGTCATTCCATGAATATAGTTAGATGAGTTATTTTGTCACATGCTCCAGCGTACCAGAGTAAGCATATGAAGTCCCAAGTGGTGATGGGGTATTAGTTTCTCTTCTCTTTTTTTTTTTTTTAATTGCCCTCAGCTATTAGATAACTGACAAGTCCAATCTTCTGTTAACAAGATGACTGTCTTTAGATTACTAAGTGTTGCACAGGAACCTGTGTAGCCTTTAATTTCCTTTGATAAAGGGGAAGAATAAGGCTATGTGCCTTAATTTTCCAAATGTCATTTTTTTTACTCCCCTACTGAAATTACTCTTTCAGTGAAAACTATTTGTTTAGAATTGATTTTTTAATGTTCTACTACTTCTCTGTTAGTATGTTGAAGAAAACTTGGGTGTTATGTCAGTGGGGTTCCTGCTCAGTAGTCCTGATGATGCTGTCATCTGGAGAGGACCAAAAAAAAATGGTATATATCTAATCTTTTCATCAATAATTGATCTGCTTTAAAGACGAAATATCAGCTGAGTTTAATTAATAATGTAAACCTCATATAGTAAGCAGTAGGAAAAACTGGAAAAGTAGTCCAGTTATACCAGAGGTTAATGCTTTAGCTTTGCAGTTTGCAGAACCTTTTAATTTCATCAAATGCATATGTTCAACTAGAGAAAATAAGGGCTTCAGCCACTCCAAAACTGTGGTAACAAAGACTGATTTTAGTTCTGAAAAAGGAATAAAGCACTTTTTTTAAGTCCCACTTCATATTGTTTTTTCCACTTTTAAAACAGTAATCTGTGGGAACAGAAGATACCTAATTGTTGAAGCAACTGTAAAATGTTTTACTGCAGAGTAAAAGCAGAGGAAAAATGGAATAAAATGTGCTTAAATTTAGTCAAATTGCACTAATAACTGAAAATTTTCTTCTTAGAGAACACATTTCATTTACCAGACTAAATTAAAATAAAAAGTTCAGAAATCCAGGTATGCATATGCTTTATTTTTTATTAGTGCAATTTGCACTTAAAGTGGGAGTTTTTGGTGATACTCGTCCTGTGTTCAGCACTATATAATTCTGTAAACAAAACTGTAGCTTCAAGCATTTTGTTTTCACACTGGACATAAAGGTAACTAATAAACTGTAACAATCTAGAAATAGTGGAATCAACTGTTGAATGGTGTTATGAGCTAGAATTTATTTCTAGTCATTTGTGTTGAATCTGCAATGGTAGTAAAATATTTTCCCTTCCCACACAAATTTGACAGAGCAGATGTTTGAGTAAATAGTTACCATATTTTCATTATAGAACCACACACCAAGTTATAGAGTTGCTGGTTGCAGTCTAGCTCAAGATTCTCTTTCATTAGAGAATGCTTTGTCAATATTCCTTCCAATCTTTTTGAATAGTAGACACAATAGGTCAAATACTGTATATTTTTTAAGACTTGACAAAATAAGTGTTTTTGTACTTAAATTGATAGTAGTCAGAAGAAACTGTACCTAGACTTTAAAATTTCAGGTGTGTGTGTGTCTGGGTGTGTCTGTGTGTGTGTATTTTTTCCTGTTTTATATTCTTATGTTTTCTTTTAGGATTGATCAAGCAATTTCTTCGTGATGTGGACTGGGGTGAAATCGACTATCTTATTATAGATACACCTCCGGGTACATCAGATGAACATTTATCGATTGTGCAGTATCTCAGTGCAGCACACATAGACGGTGCTGTTATAATCACCACCCCTCAGGTAAGGGAATTTCATTTTCGTAGACGTAAGCATCAAGGCAGTTAAAGCAAATCCTTGGTTTAGCATCTCTGACTTCAGAGAAATAACAGTACAGATTCTAAGTAAATTGACTAACTTGTTTTGTGCCTACAGATGGCTGGTTTACGTGTTAGCTGGATGTCTCAGTAGGGTAAAGGATCTAAGTGGGTCAGTTACAGCCTGCAAACCACTGAATGGTTCGCAGTCAAAAGTTGTCATGAAGTGAAATGAAGGAAATTTCACTTTCTCTTCAAGTTTACAGTTGGCATTACTGCAAATTTATTATTTAATCACAAATGTTTAAATGTTTAGAAGTTAGTAAAGCTTTGGATTTAACTGGTAAGAGGTACGCTGTTTGACAGCACATAAAATAGCTTGTTGCCTCAAGACTGTACAATAGTAGTCTCTTGCATAAATTGTTCAGACAGGAGACAGCTTCAGACTTGCAAATGGACAGTAGACAACTTTGTGTATTTTATGAAAAGTCAACCCCTGTGCAACTGAAATTTAAAATTTGTCAAATTCAAGCATAAGATTTAATACTTGGTTTGGAAATGTGCAGGAGAGATGAAACTAGCAGAAGATGCTTAGTATTTCCAAGAACAGATGAAAGAAAAAAATGTAAAGAAAGTGAAGTGGTAAGGGTAATACAAGATAGGTGATGAGCGAAGGAGGAGCAAACAGGGGAACTAAATGAGGTCAGGAATGTATGAGAAAAATATGAGGGAATGGTAAGCTATTCCAAATATTAATTTGGAAAGAAATAGCAAATGTAAGCCTGATGGTTCTTGTCTCTCTCTGCTCTGTGGAGAATGCTAAGGGTTTTTCTGTGAACTGAGAATGTAGAAAGCTCCATTTAAAGATGCAAGATGAATGTAAGGGATAAAACATTAATATGGCTGAATCGCTACAAGAATTAAGTCAGATTTCAAAATAGACCCACATTCAGCAGAGGATTATAACTGTTTTTTTGTTCATTGCTAGTCATAATTTATTGGTGGAGTACCTAACAAGTTTGTTTTTCAAAATACAAAGATAGCAATAATTCATTATAAACTTTCTTTAAAATAGCTCTAAGAATGTATTTTAATAGGTTTTCCTTATGGACTGTCAAAATAACACCATTTTCTCTTATTTATAGGAAGTATCACTTCAGGATGTTCGGAAGGAGATCAACTTCTGTCATAAAGTGAAACTGCCTATCATAGGCGTTGTTGAAAATATGAGTGGCTTTATATGTCCAAAGTGTAAGGTAAGGCAATTTGGATCTTGAAGAATTTTTTTTTTATCATGATGTTCTCTGTATATAAAACATTGCTTCTAAAATGCCTTGTTCTCAAAATTGTTGTGTTTTGCTAACTCTGTTTTTTGTGTTGTCACAGAATGAATCTCAGATCTTTCCCCCAACTACTGGAGGTGCAGAGAAGATGTGCCAGAACTTAAGTATTTCCCTCCTGGGTAAAGTGCCTTTAGATCCTCAAATAGGTAATGTTACTGTACTGCACTATGTTTGAAACAAGTTGCACCTATTGTGCTCTTAGTTACAGTGCTCTTACTAATGTCATTACTGGAAAACCCTGACTCGGGCACTGATAAATTAGAATATTAACCATTTTCTCTTGGGTAAATATGCACTTTTACACAGAACATTCTTTTGAATTAAGTTACTGGACCTATGACGGAGCTTGGTGTGAAAAAAGTGGTAATTTCCTTAAGCTGATACTTAATCTTGGCTCATCAGCTATATAATCATGTTCTAAGTACATCGTATCTTTTTGGTATGATCAGCTAAAAACACACAGAATAAAATTATACCACTGCTGGAATAACATCTTGGAAACATTAAGCTTTAAAACTAGCACTTTCACTTTACCAGGTTAGTTACTCGCACTGCCCAAATTCTCTTGTGGATAATGGGCTAGCTAGGGGGAAAAGAACCAAGCTATTACCAATTAATACTTTATTTAATGTTGTCAAGGAACAGATCAGTACTTTGGGAAAAAAATGGAAGTTTTTTGCTACGAGTAATTTCTTTGGAAAGCTAGCTCCAATTATATTACCAATGGAAGAAATTCTTAAGGAGTCTAGAAGCAAGTGTCTGTTTGGAATGGTACAGCTGGGATAAAAGTAAAATCAAGAGGAGCTCATCTGTCTTGTTGCTTTGCTTTTATAAGGTTTTTCTTTGTCCTTCAAGGAAAAAGCTGTGATAAAGGCCAGTCTTTCTTGTCGGAAGTACCTGAGTCTCCAGCTACATCATCTTACAAAAGTATCATTCAAAGTAAGTCTGTGTGAACTGTTCACTGTGTGAACAGATCCTCTCAGTTCCGAGTACTTACCGTCTACAACATGTGATGGTGCTAAACAGAATTATTTTATTCTGCCACTAATAATGCTGTGCACACTGCAGAACATGTGCATAGCAATTATGAAACTAACATATGGAACTACCATATTTACTTGGTTTTGGGAGTCAGTTATTGCTTAGTTTCAGTGTTTGGCTTAAATTATCTATTTTTGGAAAAGATACGGGTATCTTTGCTTTCACAGAAGATTTCTAAGATTCTTGTGGAGGTCTATGGCGGGGAGTTCACTATAAATAAATACAATTGACTAATTATTGCCCCTACTTCTGATAGTAATGACACAAAAAACATACAAAAAGTACCTAAGGAGCAGATGATATGCAGGTTTTAAAATGCAAACAGCTGGGAAATTTCTCAAACCATTCTGGCCACGATAAAGACCAAACTTGTGATACTTGTGCTGATAGGCAATAACCCATGATGTTTGACTGAAATACTGCTTTATTTAATTTTGTTTTCCCCTGACTTTGCAGGGATTCAGGAATACTGTGATCTGCAGCATATTCAAGAAGAAAAGATTATCTAATCAATGAACGGAATAAAAATGTAGTTCACATTAATTATAGAAATGTAAACTTATGTTTTGAACTAATAGAAAGAAAGTATCATTTTGTATATTGCAAATAAATTTGTAATATTAATGTCCTTGCCTTAGTTTTTCTGTAATACTTTTAAGATTCTTGTAGTTCTCAGGTGGTCAGAAAGCTTGCTGGAATGTTAAAAACTGAGCTTTTATCTGTGTTAAAGATGCACTCTGCGTCCAGTGTCATGGTAGTAATACTGAATATGAAGTTGGCTTCTGAAGATACATATATACAAGATTTTATTCAGGAATTTGAATATGAAATACATTTCACTGATACTGGGGCATTATATGTAATACGGCTAATTTACATGTATATATACTTAACTGAATCGCTAAATCAGTGGTAGGATTTTCTTCCTGAATTCTGCACTAACATTATGGATGTATCCATACAAAATTAGTAGTCTGAAGGGAGATCCCAGCTATCACAAGAGTCTGTGGACAAACAAAAGTTTAGCTAGGACAAATAAAATGCTATATATAAACTGAACATACATACGCACACACATATAAATGCCATAAGAATGGATTATTCCTTCAGCTATATATGAGAATTACTGAGCAGTCCAGTCACAGTACTCATAAACACAAGTCCCTTTCTACAAAATAGCTCTCTTTTTATCTAAACAGTGATACAAATTTTTTCTCCAGTTAAGGTTATTCTGCATCATGAAAGAATTCATTACTGTCCTAAAATCATTCAAAAAGGCTATCTTCGACTCTATATCATTCCACTTACACTAAGCCTGATTTATATCTGAAAACTCATGTCTGGATATAGAGCAAGCCTACAGGCTTGTTTGCCAACAACTGACTTTATATACAATAAGATCCTGTAACTTGCAGATTTACAGAGAATATCAGTAGATGTGAACAAATACATAGCATTAACTGGCCCTGGAAATATTTAGGTTATTTTATTAGGTACTATTGGTAGTACCTAATTTAGTACCTATTTTATTAGGTACTATAGGCTTAGCAGTAGACAAAATCCATTTATCCAACTAACTGACGAAACAATTTAAAAAATAAGATTTTTTTCTTAGTGTTTTTCATAGATATGACAAAACTAGTCTCAGCAACACTACCCTGGAAGCTATCAAATTTTCCTCTGTGTAACCCTCACCTTTTACAGTCACTGTTAGTTGACAGTAAGACCTGGAAGACCCTTCTCTTCAGAGCTAGCTTCAGAGCTCCCTTTGTCAAACAGCTCTCAGTCTAGCAAACAATCTCTGGTTTACAAAAAGAAAGGTAGACCTGTGGAGAAACTGGTTTAACTGGCAACTACCGTTTGTTTAACTATGTTGTTCTGGGCACTAAAAAGCAATCACAAATTTGCAATTGATTCTTAAATGTATCTGAATTTCCTGTTTCATTTAGTAATAAAATGTAATCTTGGAGATTATGAGTTACATCACATGTGTGCAAGACACTTGCTTTTGATCTTTCCAAAATTTTTGAAGACATTGTACTTACAGGATTCTGATCTAGCTTTTGAAGACATTGTACTTACAGGATTCTGATCTAGCTTTTAAGCACAATAGGTAATTTGACAAAATGAATAGCAATTATTCATTTGTTAGAATAGTTTACAAGGGAAAACATGAAGACTTCAGAGACAAAAAACACCTTAGTATAATGCAGTCTGTGATGTAAATTTCCTCTTTTACTATTTGTAAATAAGTATAATGATTTTCTTTTCCTTCACAGAGTAAATAGTTTATAAATACAGTAGCTAGATAGTAATTATAACTGAATTTAACAAGATTTTTAAGTACTGTAATACTGGTTCTTTCAAAAGGGAATGGTATCTAAAATCCTTATTTCTGTAGTAAGAGCAAATAGCATTAAATCCCAAGGAGATGTGAAAACCTGAAAACTAGCAGCGCTGATTTATTTTTTTGCCCTCTGTCAGGTGGTGTCCTTTGACTGAAATAAGGAAGTTGGGGAAAAGTAAGTAAGTTGTTACAGTTAAAAATGCAGCTGCAATTTTGCTGAAAGTTAAGATGTTCTACTTGAGTTAGATGAAAAAGTTGATATTTGATAACCTGGAAGAAGTGGGGCTAAAAATTATAAATTGATTCCGGACTGTTGGGTTTGACTGCAGAAAATTCTTTATGACTTGAAGCTATGAGTTGTTTCAATATTGGAGATTTTGTTGCAAAGATTGTTACAGAATTAACAAATCAGAGTTTCTTCTCTGCCTACCTCTACTGTCATCTGTTGTTCATATTCTGTACCGAAGACTTACCAGCCTTTTCAGCTTCAAGGAAAACAAGGTGCTAAAGAAAAACACTGTCCACAGAACTGGACAGATAATGAGACCAAGCCAAAAGATTTGAGCTTCAACTTCAGGTGAGGCAGCTATGGTAGATACCTAGAAAGAAAATTATTGAAGCTTGTAGTCAGAAAGACAAAATCAACGATAAATAACAGAAGGAATCAGCAGAGAAGGAATGGACAAAATCATTTCTTCACCTAAATTTCACTTGGTGTGCACAGGTGCAGAATTCAATAATAGGAAAAATAGCTGATGCCAAGTTCTGTGCCTGCTGCAGAAAGAAGAGCAGAAGTGTTAAGAAAAATTCAGTCCTGTAACCAAACAGCTAGTGGCTAATGTGGAAATTGCAAGGCACATCTATTCCAAGAGCTAACAAGGAAACTTTAATGATCTCCATAGGATTTATCAGCTGGTTTCAACTCAGACAAAGAAATTCTCATACCAGTGCCCATTTCCATACCCTTCTCTAAAACTATAGTGTCTTCTCTTAATGTGAATCTTGTTTTGTATTGGTAGCTAGTACTTCAGTTTTGTTTATGAGGTCCATTGATACTCCATAATTTAAGAAACATGGTTTGAAAAATGCCTACTCTGTCACACTAGCACTGGACACCATGACAACTGCCAGCACGTCTTTGAAGGATGCATCGTTATGCGAGGTGCTCTATTTGTGCACTTCAGGAAAAGCAAAAGCCTCAAGGCAGGTTGCAAAAAGCCCTGGCTGATGATTTCTCCTGGTCAACACAACTAATGTGTCTTTATCTACAGTGAAAGGATTATTGTTAGTTCCTAACGCTTCAGAGAAACTAAGGAAAGAGAATTATTCAGAAGGTTCTGATCTTTCCTAGATCAGAGATTTGTCCATCCATCCATCCCATATTAGACAGACTATTGTATTCAACTTGTAAACATGCTTAAGTAACTCTATTTTGCCAAACAAGATCCATTAATTAAAAGCTCTTTAATTTTTTTCACATATCCCCTAAACCAGTGACTCTACAGAGATCCAGAGAATAGTAATGTGATTCTATGCCTTCATAGTTAGAGAAAAAAAATGTTCCCAGTGGGTTTACTCTCCTTTATCCAGAATTACAAATTACTCAGCAGTGACTTTGCATTAGTGATAAGTATTTAGAGGGGAAAAAATCAGTAAATCTGAAAACTCTGCACCTGAAAGACCTAGTTAACTTGATGAGTGAGATTACAAAAGCCTGTAGCCGTTTTGAGGAAAGAGGGAGAGGAGAGTTATGGTGCTTGGAATGCAAAAGTAAGAATTACTGTTCCTCCAGCAATCCTCAGAAGAAAATAGGATTTTTAGAGGAAGCTCTGTCACTGCAGCAGGAGACCAGGAATCAGCAACTTACTACTGGTGAGTGATTTGGAAATTTTAAAGAGGTCTGAAAAGGCTGCCAGAGGATTGACAAGGAAAGTGAGGAACACTGGATATTGGAAATTAAGAGACTTGGCTCTTGCTGTGATGGAGTATATATCATGGATAATCCATGACAAAAATGTAATCCATCCTAATTATATATTCTTTCTCATGATATTATGATTCTCATGTTAATCAAGCTACTATTTTGCCAGAATTTCTGGAAAGCTTAAGTCCATACAGATAGGTTAGCTTTGGACTTCTAGGCTAGAAGTAACGAACTGCAATATATGAACTAGGCAATACTCGTTATGGTAATTTTGAGATTGAGGTCACTTTGTGGGTAACATTGCTTTAGATGCTATGAAAGCTCTTGCTTAGTGTCTCAACAGGACTAAGAAACTCTGGAGGTCTTTTAGTTTCTTTACTTTCATGCAGACTGTCCTATGTTCTCCTTTTAGACATCGGTTAGGTTACAGGAAGAAACTACTTGTTACGCTCCTAAGAGCGCTTGGCTGCGCTCTACCTGCATGCGCTGTTCGTGCCTGGCGACCTTCTCGCTGCCCAGAGCCCCTGGGCTGCCAGAGGGCACTCCAGGCCTGCCCTTCGGAGCGTTTTCCGGTTGCCTCAGCACTAGGTTGTGTGTGCGGCTGGATCCGCATGAAACCCGCGTGGCGGGGAACAGCTCTTGCAGGGCTGTTTTGCCAAGCTCTTCCCGGAATACGCTCAGCAAACGAAAGCGAAAGGCACGATCTTATCTCCAGCTAGCAGCAGTGCCAGAGGCTGGCTCCAGGGTTCCTGGAGGAGTGCTCGCAGGGTGAGCACGCCCCACGATACAGATTCCGCTTGCCAGCATAATCCATGAGCAGGAATGAACGGAGTACTTCCTTTTTTTTTTTTTTTTAACTAAATTTGAATTATTCGATCTTATTTTCAACACATCTTTTTTTTTCCTGGGGAGAGCACTGTGTTGGAATTAACTATGGGATGATGCTTTTGTCACAAGATGTTCTCCCTAGGAAATAAAATAGCAGAACTACAGAAGTGTCTTGTAACTGTAGTAACACACTCTTATTCTGTTGATAAAATGTTATCAGACATCTTTTGCACTAAAGAACTCCAGGATGTCACAAATCCTGTGTGCTTACAGTTCTTTTTTGTTTTGAATACTTTATCGTTCATAGCTGCTGAATAAAAGTAATGGTTAGAAAAGTGCTCTAGAGCTCACTTACTTTGAGTATCAGGTTGACCCTGTGCCTACTTACTCTTTTTGCTTCAAACACCTAGTGGCTTTTTCCATCTTCATCAATCTGACTCCACCAACATAAACCATCCAAGAGTCTGCCTGTCGTGTTCTAGTGAGAGAAACAATTATTTGCACTAATCAGTTGCATAATTCATTTGTCACACTAACATTTTAAGAAAAATGGCAAACATATCTGAAAAATCACTTTTTTTTTTTTTAATCAAATGCTAAATGAGCTTTATAAGCTATGCCAATTTGGACACAATAGTCATCAAGGATGGATAAGTTAACAGAAATTCAGAGGCCTGTTCTCCTGGTCTAACATGACAATAGGCAAAACAACATTGATTTACATGGGAAATTATAGGACATACTTTTCCGAGGTCAGTTACTAGGAAAATCCTCTGGTAAACCAATTCTCTCAGTAAAAGAAGTGAACAGAAACACATTGAATTAACAGAAAATTAATTATGAGCAAGTGAACTGCATGGAATCAAACAAATGAATTAAGAAAATGTTTCTGCAGCTGGGTAAACACTAGCATTTTGGGGAATACACCAGTGCCTCACCTCTCCAGGACTACAGCCTTGACTACAGCCCCCTGATTCTGTGCAGGCTGGACCCACCTGCCCGCTCGTGGCGCCAGCACCAGGGCTGCGCTCCCGGAAGCATTTTGCAGCTCCTGCACGCTGGTGTAAGGCACCATTTTGCAGCTTCAGACTCCTCCGGAATCCATTACTAAAGGCTAGTACTAGTTTATTTCTTTTAAGAGGGAAAAATGTGCAGACAGATCTCCCTAAGACAAGGTAACTTTCTCACTCCGTTATGTAACCAAGGCAGTAACTAAGATGTCTAAGTGTTTTTCCATTACAGTGGGGCTTGATGTGTTTTTAGAAATTAACAGATCACAAGGCTTTTACCACTTTTTTCAGAATGTCTTCCCTTTTTATTAAACGGCACAAAAATATTTGCAAAGGTAATTACTGTTCAGGGTCATCTTACCTTCACTGACCAAAAGTCAAAGGGTAGAAGAAGGAGAACAGTGACAAAACAGGCAACAAAGCTGTTGCTAAACCAGTCACAGAACCAGTAGGTAACGACAGCACTTCATTGGAAAAACAGATGGAAAAAGGTGGCCAGTGGATGCCCAAAAAACAATGCAGAGCACTTGGGAAGTTACGGGACAAGAAGGAATGCTATGGTATTTGCTAATAACGTAGCATAAAGCTTATGAAATATCACAAGTATTTCTGGTACATAACGATATCTCAGTTTGTAGCAGCTGTTACTTCTCGTGCTGGTCTGTATCTTCATTGTCAAAGCTATATTTCCAATAGCCAGCCTCTGGTCTAAGGCTTAAAGAAAGGATTGTGCTGCTCAGGTTAAAACCTTCTCACAGGTAGAACAAAATCTAGATTCTTTTTTCATCGGTTTCTTTGCTACTGCATGAAGGAGTGGTTGTATTTATTATTTCTACTCCAAACTCATCATTGCCTCATGAAAAAAATCAGCATAGCAAAGCACAAAAGAAGTGAGACATCTTATGCCTTTCAGAATTGTTTTGAAAAGAGGAACAGGAACTCTGAAATTAAGGGGGGGGGAAAGAAAAGTTATACGTATATAGATAGATTTCTTGAGTATAAGACTTTCAGTCGTTGCATTGAATGGTTAGCTTTGTGACCACTTCTCCCTTTTCCAGGAGCTGAATTTGGGAAGCTAACAGTTCGGTGAATCACTGTTCATTACGTCCACCCAATGCTTCTTTTGCTGATCTGGTGAAATGTCTCAGTCACTTCAAACTAAACTTTGTCTGTAACAAAAATAAAGAGGAATTTCAGTGGAAGAAGTAACTATACTGAACATAATAGTGGCCTATACAGTAGGAATGGGGGATTTGGAGAATGCAGCCCAGGGTTAAATTTTCAGTGTAACACAATAGTACAAGACTTTATCCTGTGGAGTTGTGTACATCCTAATTAGTCTAAAATGACAATTAACCAGAAGCTATTCCACTTAAGCAACTTTTTCCTGCAAACTATATTGAGTGAATAAAACTCACTTTCTGAATAAATTAGGGTTTTTTTTTTGTAAGTCAGTAATTGTCTCATAATCCCCTCTACCTCTTTATCCAATTAATGGCAGTATGGCCTTGGCAAACCTATTTTGCTCTTTAATGATGCTTAAAGAAGATAATTTAAGAAAATTAAAACTTAGACTTGACAAGTTTATAGGAAGAATAAGATTGGTCTTAGGCTACCTAAAAAGTTAGATTAAGACAAGTCACGAAGTGACTATTGACCATTATGTAAGGTATTTGCAGGACAAAGTTTTTTGGAAGGCCATACAAGAATCTAATAATGGACTATAAGACCAAGTGAAGCTGAAACCCACTTCGCTATAAAATCTAATCTGTTCAGCATTTTGGATAGAAAATGGGCAGTGGGCCATTATATCGATCTTCAAGATGTTCAACTCAAGTAAGAATGAAAAGTAAATTAGAATTCATTCACAAGTTGCATTGTATATAAATACCTGAAAGTACGAGCTTTTTGCCCTGTTTGTTCTTATGTTGTCTAAGTTTCAGATTTTGGATTCCTACGTCTGATACCATGTTTAACCTCTTGTCATATGAAAACATTATTTAAATGCCATTTTCATGTCTGACACTTTGCACACCAAACCAATTTACATTTCTGGGTTTTTGAGCTTTTGTATGCCTGCCAACATAGGAAAAAAAAATTTCTAGTTCATTGATCAATACCTCTAATAATACAGATTTGAAAATCAAAACTTAAAGCAATTATTTAGATAGACTAGTAATTGCAGTAATTGACTGTTCTGTAACAGAAATATTGTGCTTGTAGTAGTAGACACTTTTGACTGGAAAAGCAAAAATGACACAGATGAGGCTTGTATTTATTTCTGATCATGCCCACATTAACCTCAAACTTTTCAGAAGCTTCTTCTGACTTACAACTAAACATGTGACAGTTGAAGGGAAAGGAGCTTTTCTTACATAACCTGATGAGGGGGTGGAGAGCAGAGGGGATATCCTGAACAGTCAAAAGCAGATATTGTCTTGCTACTTCAAGTCTCAATGATATTGCAGGAAGAAAGTCCAAGAGTTTGCTTACATAAATGATACATTGTATCAATAAAAGCTATTCGCAGATCACAACAGGGAAGAGCACCAAGGCACACTGCATGCACGTGTAACAGCCCTTCAAATGTGAGAGCACATACAACTCTGGATAACTCTGGGTGGTTTTTCTTTGAGTTGGATGCTGAATTACTGTTTAGACACTATTCAGTTTTCAAACTCTGAAGATTTTTTGCTTATAAAATGTGGCATGAGTAAAAGGTCTACATTTATTAAGTACTGAGCACTTTTGGGGGTGTTTTTTTGTGTGGTGCTTTTTTCACGTTATAGAGTCTCAAGCTGGGCAAGGATATAGCTAGTCAAGCCAAAGCACATAGATTCCCAGGTTCTTGCCCTAAGGGAGGAAAGTGTAGCTATATCATAACTCACATTTTTTTTGGAGGGTGCTCTCGACCTCAAAAACCATCCATTTATTTATGCTTTAAAAAAAAAATCTGAAACTAACTGAATGCAGTAGATAAACTGTTTCCTCATTTAACAGAACAGTTTTGTATTTCCCCTAATCCACAGCCATCAGATGTTTACAAATCCAACAATAAACAAATAGATTTTTTTAATAAGCAGATAATCTCCTATAGACAAAATTCCGTGTTTGCTAAAGTCTTAAGCTAGAACATAGGTATCCATTTTGAAACAAAAAACTGTACAGCTTTTCTTAAGTGAATGTATTTATATTGAATTCAACTGTACTTTGCAGAATGTTTTAAAAGATTGTTTCCAGAAATACCATGGCATTAAGATATCATAGTACGAACCAACACAGTTCTTGTACTGACAAAGAAGGTGGCACTGTGCCTTCATGCTGCGACCATACGGCACAAACTTTGAGAACACATTAACTGTTAGTGGATTTGAATGTAGGATATAAATCTAGGAGAATAAAATCCAGGAGAGAGGATGAAGGTAACAAATGCTGCACCGACACTGCTCAGCAAAGGCACAGCAACCTGCCTGCTCGGACTCTCCGTTATCCTGCTGTACCTAAGCTTCCATAGAGCACTATGTCCTGAAATACGTAGTGTGGAACTGATGCCTGGTGGTTGAATGACTACCAGTCAAACCATTAAAATAACCTCGCTTCTGCTCCCAAGGATGATGTCTACTGGGATAGGGATGTACTCTTACATAGTTAATTGCATCCAGTATTAAGGAATAAAACTGGGTCAACCTTGAAGTGCAGCACTGAACCAGAGGGCAGGTGTTCCAAGCGCCCGCTCAAAAGCGCTACGGCAGTGTTCAGCACGCTGCTCTTCACCTGCTGCGTGATGGTTCAAATGCACTCCGGCTGATTTTGAACACCGAGCTTTCTGCCTTGACCACCTTCCCCTGCTCTCCAACAGCCTCTGTAATACTGGCGTGAATTCTGCTGTCTGTTGGGCTAAATTGAAGGAGAACTGATCATATGCTTACAAGTAATTGAGATCAAATGTACAGTGATGCCAGAAAACTTAAGACTGTAAGTTATCCTTTTTGTCATAACTTCCTTATAAAAGTAGCTGCCAGGTAAATGACTCTCCGGATAACCTGCCTGCGTGCCGGAGGCTCACAAATGCGCAGATCACCACGGTTTCTCCTCTAGGAAAACTCCAACCCAGCTCGGGACATCTGAAACCGGGATAAAGTTGAAATCGAGGTGAGTTACTCGGCCCCTGTCCCGGGGGAGCAAAGCGCCGCAGGGCTGGGCGCGCAGGGTGTCCGGTGGGAGCAGAGCGGGAGGGGAGGGAAGGGGTGCAGCCGCCGAGGAAAGGAGGCCCTGGACAAAGCGGGGGGCCGGGGCCTGCTGCTGCCCAGGCTCCGCGGAGGGGAGCGGGGCGGCGGGCGCTCCGCCCGGGGCGGCCGGTGACCCGGGGCGGCGGGAGGCGAGCGGGGCGGCGGGCGCTCCGCCCGGGGCGGCCGGTGACCCGGGGCGGCGGGAGGCGAGCGGGGCGGCGGGCGCTCCGCCCGGGGCGGCCGGTGACCCGGGGCGGCGGGAGGCGAGCGGGGCCGCGGGCGCTCCGCCCGGGGCGGCTGGTGACCCGGGGCGGCCGGGCGGCGGGGGGAGGAGGGCGCGGGGTGATCCGAGTGACAGCAACCGGGACCTCGTGCCGGGCGAAGCGGCCAAGGCGCCGCCAGCTCCGCCTGCCGCGTCCTCTGCGCCGGTGCCTCACAGAAAAGCGGCCGGGGGGGCCCTGCTGCAGCACGATCTCCTGACGCAGAAGGAGAAGCGAACGCGTGTGTGCGCGGGCCGGTGTGCGTGCACGCACCACAGTCCACAAAGGTGGCGGCGGCGCTCGCAGCCCTGCTGTTAGCGTGAGGCCCCCGCGGCCCGGCCGTTGGGGCGAGGCCGTTGGGGCCAGACCCCCTGGCGGCCCGGCCGTTGGGGCGAGGCCGTTGGGGCCAGACCCCCTGGCGGCCCGGCCGTTGGGGCCCGGCCGTTGGGCCGAGGCCGTTGTGGAGGCCGTTGGGGCGAGGCCCCCGCGGCGGCCATGTCCTCCTGCCTCTGAACTGGCCTGTGAGCTGCGGCGCTGACCCGCTTCAGCGAGGAGGGGTAGCACAGTGCTAACGCTCCGGGTGTACTGCTAGTGTAATGTAGGAAATTTAGTGCTTCAGTTAAATACTTTTAAGAGTTACCTCCTTTTATCTGAACTGCAGGTTCGGTACGGGACAGAGCTAAAGCAGTAGGAGAGTGAAATGAGACAACTGAGCTTCGGCACAGAGGTAGGGGACACGTAACAAATCGGGAGCTCAGAATAACTGAGGGAAATATTTGAATGGAGTAGTTGTTAAGTGAAGGGTCAAGGAAGAGCCGGCGTTTGGGCATTCATAGATCTGACTAATTGCAAGCATTAAATAAGCCTGTGAAAGAATAACTTACTGATCTTCTCTGAAACATCCAGCTAAAACAGTGTGTATTTTGAGTAAGAACAGAAGTTACTGCGGCGAACGTTGGCAAAACCTATTTTTATAGCAAGGCAATACCTAATACTTCAGAAACACTGGTGATACTGTTTTCAGTAGAATTGGCAATTAACTTATAAATTGTAGGGGGAAAAGGTGTGTTTTATGAGTAATAGTACGGTGGCGGTTGTATGTTGGCTTTGGCAGTGTTAAAACAGCATTTTGTATGTCAGTAAATACACTCTATAGCTATGACTTAAGCTACGAACCTGTATGGCCAGTCTGTAAATCGCTCACGATATTCTGCAATATTAAAATATTTAATTAGGCTTCCACTCCCAAAGAAGATGCAGTTCATCTCTTTGAGAACCATCATGAGATACAATTATTAAGTAGTTCTGTACGCATGTGAATTTGCCATATATCCGATTTGTTATACCAACAGGCATTTCTGCTTACTAGCAACATATTAGCAACAGCTCAGACAGAACCAGTTTCCATCTCATAAGCAGCTCCTGAAGGTGCAGTGATGGAAGTATTAAGTAATAGAGATCTGGCTTCTTTTTGACTGGAGACTGTTCATCTCAGTTACTGTGTCAACTGCCCTCTCACCTCTCAATACAGCTGGGCCAACAAGTCTGATGTGACTTATTATCTGAGCTAAAATTAAACTTCTGCTCTAAGGCACAGGAAAACACTGAAGGTTACTCTGATTTTCAGATAACATTGTGCCCACTTCTGTGGGGATTAGCAATGAACTGGTTTAGCTGGAAAAGAAACAGAACCTGTGTTTAGGTTTTTGTTTAAACTTTGAACAGCATAAATGTTTATTCAATTTTCCTTCCTTCCAGTGTTTTCTCTACTGATTCCCTGCAGGTGTTATCTGCTTTCCTATTGTAAACTCTACCAACTAATCCCACAGAAGGCTACCACTGTACAATGCAAGTGGTTTAACAATATTCGCAAAGTAATTAGTGTCACATCATGTTGTGTGATTATTTCAGGCATTGTATTGGTTATTGGTTATTTTTTTCTTTTAAAGCAAATTTAACTGCTTTAAAGAATCATTGGTCTCTAGAAGAATTGGACAAGTCGGTTCTCCAGGTTATTTAAAACTGGTGTACAGATTGCAGTTTTAGAGGAATTTCTTCATTTAGGAATTACGAGGAAAAAAATCCTTATTTTATAACAAATACATCCAAGAAAAATCTCATTAGATATTTCCATTGTTTTTTAGGACTTCACAGAACAAACTGTCATATTCTCAGCTTTTGCAGTGGTCTGATTTAAAGGCAAATTACTTCAACAGTGGAAAGATTAGCAACATAATAAAGGTAGCACAAGTCCTCAAATAACTCTTCAACATTACGATATTTAAAGATAGTAGCACTGAATTTACAAACTGAGTTTTGCGAGGAGAAAGGTTGATACACAAGGAAATCTTGACTATTTATGAAATAAATCAAGATTTCATTTAATTGCTGACTAAGACATGTAGCATGAACTAGTTTAAAAGTAGTCATTTGCTTCATTGTACAATTAATTGCCATTGTTCCATGACCAGTCCTCTTCCTAGAACAAAATACTAGCTTAGAGCATTATCAATGCTGTGGACTTCGTATGAGTAACTGAGGGATCTCTGTATCTCTCTGTATCAAATCCTTTCCCATTCAATAAATAGAACCTCCTTTAAGAATGATTTGATGTTTTATTGACTCAGTTAACTGCAAGTCAGCTGATTTCTCTTTCTCTTTGGCTTAGTGCCCAGGATTTGTACTGGCATGAATTCAGAGACTTGCCCTTTATTTTAAACTGCACAAGACTATTTTGAACAACTCAGTAGTAGTTGCACTGATTTATGTGTTCCTGGGGAATTTAGAGTTAAATATTCTGTTCTTCTAAATGTTAGAAAATATTGCTAATCCTAGAATAACTACTATCTAACTCTTACTAGATTATGGATTTTGATGGTGCTCCAAGAAAATATTTACATTTTAAGGAGACTGGCCAAATTAAAGCAAGAACTAAATAAACATCCTTTTTTTTTCTATTTTCTATTGCCATCTAATTAATTTGTGAAAGGTGATTTCCTGCTTTGGCCCAAAGACTATTTGTATGGAGTTTGTTAGCTGCGTATACCTGAACTGTTGTAATCAGCACTTCTGTATTAACAGAACAGAAGATGCAATGTTTGCTTGACATAGATCAAAATAATTTCTTTCAGTTGGGTGATATATAGCAATGCATTCTCAAAGTAGAGTTCAAGTTCTGCCATCAGTACCTGATCAATCAGAAATAGGCATCTGAATTCAGATGCATATCATCTTCAGTCAAAGCTGAAGAGATGTGGGCCCTAAATATAAATGGAGATTTAAAAAAAAATGAAGGTGTTATTGATCCTTCAATAAATTATATCTGGAAAGATGAAAAATAATTTTAAGGTATATTAAGAGAAGAGTGTGAAGAAATCATTATTGCTTTGTAACTGGTTTTGTGTCTGTATTGGTTCTGGTGAGTGAAAAATTCAAGAAAAAGTACATAATTTCATTCAGAACACAAATGGGCCATTATTAAATAGCTTATTTTATTCTCTGTATTCACTGTATGGCCTTAGGCCTTAACTTGTGCTGTAGGAATCTCTGGTACAGTCAGCAGGGAGCCAAAATGCTTGGCAATTATTAAGGAATTTATTTCAGTATTTTTTTCTGATGCAATTGTTCTGTGGTCACTAGAAACAACTAAAAGATAGAGCAAGGCAAAAATGTCAACTGTCTTCCAGCTTGGGGTGAACGACTTGAAACTTTTGGGGTGCAGTCTTTCTCGGTATATTTAGCTGTATGCATCTCCTGATATGTTCAAAGCTTCAGTCATTTTCAGCTGCAGTTCTCTGCACTTGTTACTTCTGCAAATCATCTCATATTTCTCAGTTTGGGAACTCTAAAAATAAGGAACTCGAACTGTTTGGACACCTTTCAAAAGTTTGATTTAAGTGACTTCATAGAGCCTCTGTGGTGAGCAGAAATGGGATCCATTTCCCCAGCATGACATTTGTCTGCTTTCACCAGCAGGCATCCTCCTGATCCCTTACCTCCTTCACTACATAAATTTAAAAGGCTTGTACACATAGACCTAAGTATTGAACACCTTTCCTGACTCAAGCCAGTCCTTTGTAGGCTTACTAGGAAAAAATCTGCAAGTAACCTAAAGCTACTTTAAAAAAATACTGAAGATAATTAAAAAGTTGAGGAACTGAATACAACAAGAGGTTAGTGAAAAAACAATTATGTACAATTGCTTCTACCACTTCATCTGTGCAAATTAAAGATGCAATTATTTATAGAAAATCGTAAGCAAATTTGTTGGCTTATCTTTTTTTCTTGCATTTAGTACAGCAAGACTATGTAATTCTGTTCAAAGCCTGGAGATGTTTGCCGGACAGCTCACCAGCCACTGCTTTCATTAGCAATATCAACTACAGCCTCTGCAACAAAGGATGAAGTGGCTTTTTTTAATATTTGCTTGCATTTGTTGGTCTAACTTAGTTTATTCTAAATTGTTATCTTCTTGGGGAGGCAATACATTTTTCAGAAAAAAACACAGAATATAGATAAAACACAGAAAAGAGAAGAAAGAGGGTTCCTAAATTGGTGATGCAAGAAGGGAGAAAACTGCATCTACAGTTCTTTTAACATGCAGATTTCTGTGAAGGACACTGTGGTACCTGCTCCTAGAGCTTTTCTGTTTAATAGCATCTTTCTTTAATTTATTAATACTTTTTTTTTTCCTGGTCCACTGAGTAGCTTCAACTCCCTAAAATTTCTTGTACTCAGCCACAAAGAATTTGAAAAGGCATCTGATGAATTAAAAATCGCAAAATCCGTACTGTTTCTCTAGACACTGAATCATACAAAGAGACAGAGATGCTCAGGATTTAGCCCCCTGTATGAGCCACAGGAAGATTAAATGCCTTGGACTGAGAACCAGCACACTATCTGCATGTTGTTTTCAAGATGCATGAGCTGCTGCCTGGAGACAATTTCTTCTATCTGCAATATACAGCCCTGAAACCCTCCTGAAAGTAGGGGACCAAGCTCTTTTTATGAAATAACAGAACAAAAAGCAATGTTCATCTCTCTCTCTATGGCCCCCATTTACAAAGGACTCCACATTCAAGAAGAGACAACAATTTCCTATGTCAATCTCCCATCTTAGAAGAAGAGGAAGCTTCAAGCAGTGCTGGAGGCTCCCACAGTCAGTCCCTGAAGGCTGTTCTGCCTGACTCCCCAAATAGTGGTTGGAGTATTTGTTTCTCCTATGCTTGGCATGATCCACAGATTGCTTAATGAAAAATCTATTAATAATCCCCAAATGAAAATACTGAAATAAACTTTGGAAGAAGGGCTAGACCTCAAACCTGTATTTTTCTCAGAGGATGCACTATCTGACCTGCATTCTTCTATGCAGGGTAGAAAAGCTTTCACAGAAGGGTTTGAAAGCAGCCCTTCTCCACTGCATCCCATCCCAGAGATGGCACTACAGGGCTGTGGAAGCATGGATTTGAAGCCCCTAAAAAGAAGGCTTTGTAACTGTGTCCATGATCATGACACTTTCTGGTTGCAGTTACAAGAAAAACAGCAGAGAATTTGGATGAAAGTAGTGGTAAGTTCTGGTTTTATTAAAGTGACTAAGGATAGAGCCACTGTACCAGATGTGTGGATTTTAGAATCTTTTGTGTCTAGTGTGTATTTGAGTTGATAAAAGCCAGAAATGCTGCAGGGAAGCCCCTAAAATACTTGATTTCTACAACTGTCAGTGTAGTGGTTTTGCCCAGTTTTATTACCTCCATCATTTTGAAACTTGACACAGAGCTGTGGTTTTGTACATGTTCTTTTCCTTGTTGACTTGAGTTTGCATTAGTATTCTGTTTCCCATTCTTGCTCTATTTTATTTCAGTCTAGGGGAAATTACATTTTTTGTCATATGTTCTAGTATACTAGACTGATTATATGAAGTTCAAATGGTGGTGACAGTGTATTAAGTTTCTCAGCTTTTTTTAAGGTTTCTTAATTTTTTTAAATTACCCTCAGATAAATGACAAGTTTATTCTTCTGTTAACAAGATGGCTGTCATTATGCACTGCCTGTCTCAAGCTATTGGCAATGAGATCTGCATGTTTACATGACACACTCAGACTTTGGGGGAACTGAGAGGAAGTATAAGACTTTCTCTTAGTGTCTTCCCTCAGATAGTCCTGGAGGCCAAGGAGCAGTTGTATGTTGCTGCAGGTCTTCATACTCAACATAGACCTGCAGAGAGAATGGAGCTGCATTCAGTTGCTGTTTAAAATACTTCATACTCCATCCACGGCTTCCTAAAGGAACAGCTTGTCTTTAAGGTGCATTTTCCCTGCAGGTGACAGATGATAATCTTTTGTTCCTAAGATAAGTGTGGAATATATCTGTGCATACACGGTGATGACTTCCACATCTTGGGAAGCTTCACAGTTCCTTCCTTGTTAGCCATCATGGCCTTGCTGTTCCTATTGAAACTTTTGTTGAAAGTCTACTGAAGACTATGAGTACAACCTCTATCACTAGGACCTTCAAGTTATTGTGACTGTAATGAAACCCATCAAGATAAAGCTAAAGTGGAAAATAGGATAGATCTGTAACACTTCCCACAGAATGAGGCCTTTTCATCTCAGGAATTTTCTCTGCATGTAACCAATCTTTTCTAACATCTGCAATGAAAGTATAGAAAACTATGCTGACCTTTGCAGAGCAAGGGTATGTAGGCAGGACTGGTTGAAAAAATTCTTTTGTTCCTACCATGCATGTCAAAGAGGTGGGGTCATGTGCGCTGGGGGCAAATGTCAGGCAACTTTTAAAATAAATGAAATGACTCGGGAAGATACTAGCTAAAGAGGAAATACTCTGCACCGGTAAACTGCAATTAAAGAGCAGCTAGCCAGATTAAATTTTTCATGAAGTAGAGTATGTCATGTCATGTAACTACAATAACTTTCTCAAAAAAGTAGAAGAGGGCCTAAAATGACCTTTGCATCTGTTCCATAAGCCATAAGCTCTTTTTCAACAAGTCTACTTAAGTGGTCTTAGCACTATGACGGGGTATGTGTATCCTAGAGATCAGCTGTTTTTCCTTGTTGCATGCAGAAGGGATGAAAATTAATGAGCAAGAAAGACTAGAAGGGAACATTCCCTGATATCATATTCCTTTCCTATACAAATTGTCAGTGCTCTGCAGGTGAGCAGGCTGTCAGTGATCTAAGACTGAAGATCCCTTTAGGACGTTCCACTTCCCCAGTCACTTCTCTAATGGCATGGATGAATCCATCAGAAATTTTAGAGACCTCTGCAAGCAACTCTAAGCACCTCCCGGATAGTTTCTGTTCCCAGTCCAATTATCTCTTGACGTTTGATCACAGAGGGCTAGGTGTGTGTAATAATATAATAAAAGAACAGCATGCTTATAAATGAACAATGCTCATGTTTTGAACACCAGCAATTAAGTTAATCTTCAGTTGTTACCACTTCCTTTTCACTGGCAAAGTCCAGCATGTCCTGTAGCATAATCATTCCAGTGCTGGTGAAAGGCATGAATCACCAGGATTCAGGAGAGGAGGAAAATGTTGGATTTCATCATGTAAATGTGTTCCTCTCAATGCTGAAATAGTTTAGAAAATACTCTATACCTTACTGTGTTGAAAACAGCTTCATGTGTTTGTTTATCTGCCTCATTCTCCACAAAGAGAGCTTTGTGGTAACTGTTCTCATGGCTTGATAAAGAATCTAGACTGTGCAAGCTAGTCTGGGAAACTTGTTATTAAGCTAAAAAAAATGTGAGCGCTGTGAGTCTTAAGTCTCAGATTTTACAGGAGACATAACTAAAAGTACAACTGAAATTCCATTGAATTTTTATGGCAGACTGGCAGCAGTCTAATAAAACTAGAGAACAAGGTCATTTTTGCAGTAGTGCCTTTAGAAGGTGAATACTCAGGATTTTGCAATGCAGTTGTCTAAACAGTTCTTTTGTTCAGACTGCTTGCTCCATCAGTTGTCTGAGAGTATTTGCATAAAGTTTTGTGAGATTCTGAATGACCAGAAATATTTGAGGCCCTATTCTTTCTTTGCACCTGGTAGATTGGAAGTTCTCAACCACTTGAGCTCCTAAACTCACTTAAGAAAATTACGTTCTTGGGAAGCAGGCAATATGACCAGCCATGTTGTAGTCTATTGTCTTGCCATATCTCACCTGCAGTGCTCATACTTCACAGCTGAGGCTCATCTTAGTGATTGGGAAGCAATGTGGTAGGTGATACTAGTGTATGTGTGTATGTGTGGAAGAATGTTGAAAGAACTGACTTTAACCTATCAGCGGATGTACTGAGGTGAGGAAGCAGGGTAAAGGTGTGCTCAGACAGTTCTAAAAATAAGCTTGGAGGAAAAAATCTCTGCAATCTAAAAGGCAGGACTTCTATGTTTAGGACAGCTTCCATAATATTATATTTTTACTTTCCTACTGGAAGTCCATTTTCATAGTAGACATACAAAAGATTTGAAATTTAGAGATGTAACCTTTGGCAGAATTACTTAGATCTTGTGGATGCGTGCGTGTTGGACAACGCAATATTGCTAACTGATGTCTTCATTCTAAGATTTACCAAAGATAAATTCCTCTATGCGAGCTTTGAGAAATGTAACAAAGTTAGGGGAAATGCTGATAAAGCCTTAATTAGACATTCATTGCATGCAATATTTTCCAACACTTACAGAAATGGCTGCAAAGTCCCTATTGATTTCAATAGATATTGTATCAAATGAACTGTGCTGCTTTGAAAATTGGCTTTGTCTAAGCTGTTGGCTCTGTCTTCAAGGACTTCTTTTCCAGTCAGCTAGCATCTTTGACTGCTTTGGCTACAAATACACTTCAATACCAGAATTTTTGTTTGGGATTTGTTTTATTCAGGTTGAATAGCACTGAAAAATTGTTCAACCTGCAATATGTCAGTCTGAAAAGTTCATTTAACAAATTTCCCTATCTTCCAATTCTAATGACTCAAGCCTGTGTAATACATCAGCATCAGCATTTCACTCCTTTGCTTCACATATGAATGTGTTTTGAACTGCACAACTTTCCTTCCTGTTTTAAGGATTCTCTTTAACTGTCACACAAACTTATGTAGATATGAGTGAAGTTACAAGGCACCTGTGCCTCCTATTAGTGATCTTCATGGTAGTCTTCTTTCAAAGTCCAAAGGAAGAGAAATCTAGTGCTTCGCTGTAGATGTGGAAAGAGCTAAACAAAAGCAACAAATAACAAAAATGTACAGTCTGATTTAGTTCTGTTTTTCACACACATTGTTTATGCTATGAAACATTTTAAAGAAGAAAGTTAAAAAGGAGAACTTGTGCTTTTGATTTCTCTATATTGAAGGGAAGTATCACTTCTAAGTAAAGATGATGCTGCCCAGTGTGTACAGCTAGCTTTGAAACAAATGAATTTAGTAAAATCCTAGCAATTCATTGCATTCTTAAGAACAGAGGCATTCTTAAGAACAGCAGATGAAACTGTACCAATCTAGGCCAGGCAACTGTCTTCATTATCTGGTATCTGGGTATCTCATGAGCCTTAGTAGATTGTGTCTAGCATCAAGATAATAAGTGTTATTTTGATCTTACAAATGCAGAAACAAAAGCAGGAATAGAAGGCAGATTTAACCATTTTCTCAATATTGTGCATTAGGACTGCAGCAGTGCTAGAAGTTGAATCGAGTTTTCAAAGCTTAATGCCACTGTAGCCCCCTTCCCCTCATTTTGCCCATAGCCACAGGCTAACAAATTATAAAGTCAAAGGTTGAGTATTTCTAGCACATTATTTGTTTGGTGTTTTTGCCTGTATTTCAGCAGAAGTTGGAGACAGCTGTATGAAACTGTGCTTCATTCCAGATGATGGTCTTGCATTTGGAGAACTCTTCAGGAATCCTGAAAACATGTGGGATGAGTATAATAGGAATGAACTTGAAGTCATTATTCCTTACACCTATGCAAAAGCAATCCCACTATTGATCCACTTTTGTTTCAAATCTAGAATAACAGAACAAACAATATTGTATTTAGATTGAAAAGCCTACAATCTCCTCTTAGTGTTAGATTTTCAAGTGGAAACTGCTTAAGGTGTGAGACAAAATCTGCTTTTCTCATGCTTAAGTAGCAATCATGTTGAAGTATCCTAAGCTATGTACTCACTTGCTTGTCTATTTAAGGAGGGAACTCTCCCATAGTGAGGAGTTCTTTGCCCACAAAGACAAATCTGCCTTCCCCATATTATTCTCTCCCCTCACATTCCAACACACTTACTGTGTCCAGCTTCTGCAGAACTAAGACGCAGCAGATCAATGAGTTACAGAGAGTGTTTGAGGATTACAGTTTAAATTTAGTTTCTTCTAATAGACAGCTGCTTGTGTGACTTGAACTCTCTCTTTGCCTCCCATCAAGAAGGAAACTTCTTATTCACAAGGACTACTGCCTGTGGGAGGCCTGAATGTGACTGCTGAATGTGACTGCTGATGCTGAGAAATGTTTCTGAAAACTTCCCATGGCCAAATAATGAGGATAACACTTAAAAAAAAAAAAAAAAAAAAAAAAAAAAAAAAGTGTTCCCATTCAAGAACACATGCATTGCAGGAGAAACTGAGATTGAGGCTGTCTCTCTTTTGTAAGATGTGGGTAACCCATTCAGATTTTTTGTGATAGCAAACAGTTCCCATTTCTCTGCAAGACAAACTGCTAGCTGCCTGTAGCATGTAATCTGCTCCAAAAGGTGGTAATGTATAAGTGGAGGCATCTTATTCAGTGCAGTCTGATGTTGATAAAAGTAGGGGAAATGGTCTTTTCCATGTAATATGACAGGAGCAGTGTTACTTCTACTCATACTTTAAGAAAAAGTTCTCTTCTGTTTTGATTCAATGTAGACAGTAACTTCAAATGAAATTATATTAAAAAGACAAATTCTGAGAAAAACAAGAAAAATGAATGAAAGAGGTGGTTCCTTTACAAAGGTATTTTGGATCTTACTCAAAATTTGAAACTGGTTCCTCAAAACATTTATGAAGATTTACCAAGTTTCTAACTGAGTGGAATTATAGTTCCATTTACAAGTGCTTCCTATGCTGAATAGAAGTCATGGCAATATTCAAGGTAGTAAAACCCAGTAAAAAATCCACGGAAAAATATTTAGATGAAATTTGGAATGTTATCCTATATTCAGCCTACAGGCTTGTTTAGGCAGCCATATAGCAGACTATTTAAAAAGATTTCATTTGTAAGCCTTCACATGGCCTAGGAACTTTGCCTCAGTATTTATTTTAATAATATGGGTTCTACTATAAGGATCAGAGCTAAAAACAAAGTAGAAAAAACTATAGTGTAAACGCAATTGTAAATAGTTGGTAATTGTTTATTTACTGCCGTTATCACTACCATCTTTATAATTGTCACTTCTATTACAAAACACTAAAGTACTTTAAACTACGTCCTCCCCAAATGTAAACAACGCCTACACACAAGTCACTGCAAAACTTCATAAAGGTAAATAATTGTGAAGTTTTAAATCAATATAAGGAAAGTGCTGAGAAGCATCAGATAGCATCTAATGGTTTATTTTTAGGCATTGATTCTTGTATAGTTGGGCATGATAAAAGGCATTTTCATGATCAAATAACCAGAAATGTAAAACATATATTACTCTACAAAATGTTATATAAATGAGAAAATTAGATTCAATTCTAGTATATTTCATAACAAATTGATAGTTTACTTTGCACCTGTAAAAATTGTTGTCAGTAGATGCAGCTGCTATAAATGAGCACCATGTTAGTAGAGTTTAGGTAATCCATCAAGAAATATACTATCATATTTTTACTTACTACAGGATGGATGTTCATATTTGGCTCAGAGTTGCTTACGTTAAACGCATTAAAGTATTTTAGCGACTAGTTATATTTTTCCTTTGATGTAGCTTCGCAGATTTATTCTGCATTCTTCTATCATGATATTCAAGACTTGTCGGTCATTTTGCACTCTTAATACAAAAAAAAATACATCCTCTACTTATAGATAGATGATATCTGATCAAGATCATTTACTGTGTTCCTTGTCCTCTGCTCTTATTGAAAACTTGTGGGTTTTTTTCTTGTTAAAGTAATCTGGGCTGAAGGCAGCAATTCTTTACTACAGTATCTGTTAGAAAATCTTCTTAAGATAAAGGTAAGACTTTATTGATTGCAGTTAGAAGTCTTTGAAATATCCTAATCAGACATTGCATACAAAATGAGCTCTACAAAATAAGACTAAGAAATGAGTCAAGAAGGTAGTATTAAAAAAGATTTATTATTATTGTTAAGCTGAACTGAGGGCTCAAGATGTAGTAGATTTGGATACAGAAAAGAGTCTTTGGTATGGAAGATTTGCTACTCTTTTGAACTGGAGCCTTAAACTCTTCTTTTTAATTAATTTAAAATATCTGCCCTTTGGAATATAAATATGTTAACTTTGAGTAAGAGTAGCTGGCAGTCATGCCTAACTCTTTTTCCTATTTTTTTTTCTTTCTAGTAACTCAAATATGGCAGAAGCTCAGGCTGGATTGGGGGTCATTTTTATCCCAGAGTTTTCACCCTTGTTCTAATCCATTTGACTTCATGAAAGCAGAATTTACTCACAGCCTAATCTCTAACCCTACATGTGTGTCTAAAAGTTTTAAACCTGTCTCTTACAGAGAATGTGTAATATTGTTTTGTGCTGAAGCTTTTAGTATTGTTTTCATTGAGCAATGACCTTGTTGGGCCCACTGATGGGCCCACAGTCCATCTCTACTGGAAGACCGAGATCTAGTTATAACATTCTTTCTTCAATGGGGCGAATGTTTTTTGAATTATTTTTTCAGGTGACTTTGCTGATTGGAAAATTGCTTTTTACAGAAGGTTGGAAGGATTGTGCTGTTGTGTCATTTCATCAAGAAGTTATTTGTTGTTGGAAACATTATTTAAAGTCTTAATCAAATGAGGAAACACCTCTGCTATTGCAGGACAAAGCCTCTTAACTTTTTTTTTCCACTTCATCTTTTTGATGCTGACTGAGTGGATTTTTTTTTTTTTTTAATTGAAGCAGTTCAGATTTTGCTCAGACCTCCTTCAAACATCTTCAGCTGCAGGTATGAATCTTTTTAAGGAGATCCTGCCTAGAGTAAGGAATATGCTCTCAAGTGCTACAGATTCTGATGATCATACATTGCTTAACCTCATGCTGAAAGAAGATGTGATGTCCAAGGAGTACCATCAAACCTTGCTCCATGAAAAAGACAGAGAGGACCTTGCAAGGAAGATATCTCTGACATTTGTGGAAAAATGGGATCTATACTTGAATGCTTTTATTCCCCTCTGTTTAAAACTATATGGCAGTAAGCCTCAAAACATCACAGATAATGAGCCAACAGGAAGCAAGTACATTTCTGGTAAATCTGCTTTCTTTCTCTTTTTTGCATTGTTAAACATTTACTTTTGTTTATGGCATTCTGAGATAGTATCACAGCATAGAGCAAAGTGCATCAGTGGAGAGCAAGTGGAGGAGTGCAGAATGTAGTGTAACTGCAACTAAACCCAAATCCACCTATACAGAGTAGCTATTGGATATATATTTTCATAGCCAGGCCATAGTAAGGTTTGTTGTTTGCAGCCTTCTGAAGAACCAGAAATGCAACGTAGATTAAGGAGACCAGTCAGTTGTTCTTCTCTGACATACCAACCATTGATAGTCTGAGCAGCATTTGTTCATAGCACATCCTGGCAACTCATGTCAGGAAATCTCTCTTTTGCAAACACAGGTAGGAGGAATGTTCTCTACTGTAAGTTCCAGGTGTCTGTAAGTGCAAATGCTGCAGGGTTTATGAGAGATTGCTGCAAATTTAAGGATGGGAAGTATTTAATGACTTACAAGGCTGAATTCGGGAGTTTTGAGATTCTTAGTGGGCAGCACAAGAGCAAATGCAAACACCTGATGATTCTGAGGCGATACACTCACTTGACTTTTAAGTCTGACCCACCAAAGAATTTATATTGTATATGACTAGGAAAAGGATAGCTCTGGGACCTCCTATCTCATCCCTCCCATGTAAGGCTGCAGAACCCCATCTTAAATTACAGCATTCAGAATTACTTTTACAAAACTAAGCTACTATAAAAAACTGTTAAACAGAAATGAAAGAATACTTAACAGAATACTTTATTAGTCCTGTAAGACACATGGAAGGATCTTGGGCTAAAATGTATGGGGAGTAGACTTTTTTCTTCTCATTAAAAAAAAAGGCAGTATTCAGCCTCACTTGACAAGGCATTGCTGGAAGTAGAAGAATAGAAGAAGAAATGCTGGGAAAAAATCTTAAGGATAATTCATGAGAGAAAAGAAATACTCAGCCAGAAGATTTTAGAGTTGTTATTGCACAAATTAAAATGTAATGCCAAGAATTCATATTTTAAAAGTAGGCATACTAGTATTATTTATGCTGGGGATATACATAGTTTGGTTTCTATTTTTAATTAAATCCCTGAAGTGCTTGAAAAAATTTTCCCTCCTTGTCATTTTTGTAGTGGTAGCATCTAAAATCTCCATTCAAAGATCTTGATCCTGTCATGCGACGTGACTCTGCCACAAAGCTTGCATCTATTTGAGACATAACAGAAGGAAGTTGAAGTGCATCCAAAGAGCCATTAGTTTTCCTCCATCACACATTTGACTATTTTTGCTATTCCCTAACATATGCTTGAAAAAGTGGTTTGGGAGACATTAATTCATCAAGAAATGACTCAAAATTATATTAGAGGCTTCAACTTCCTTTAAAACAAGTCATTTTCTAACTCTAGTTGTCAAAATTGTTGAATTTCAGCTTTGCATCTCATGGTTGTTGCACTCTGAAGAAGCCTTGCAAAGAGATACAGGAGAGTTGCAGGTTACTATCAGCAGATTTCTCCCTGTCTACTTCATAGTTTTGCTGCTGTTTTTTATCACGATACAGATACGTAAAATCTCTTGGCAAAAATGTCCTAGCTTTCCCCACCTGGCAAGTGCCAAGAGTGCACTAATGGCATCAGTTTCACAGAGCTTCCAGTACTAATCAATAATTCTGTTTCCTCTTTCTGAAATAGGGTGGCATATCTTCATTTTGAATTAGCAAAAATTGAAGCACAGAAGCTGATGGTCACTTGAGGAGCTTAGAATGTTCTCAGCTGTCTCCCAGCCTCCTGGTTCCCACTCTGTTTTTAACTCTGTCTCTCAGACCATCTCTGTAGACTAGTTCACTAGATGAACCATTAATCTGATTAGCTACAGCAATTCCTTTCTGCTGTTTCCAAGTAGCTGTGAGTGTTTTGCCAAAAGTGGACAGACACTATCTGCTATAGTTTCAGACTACAGTAAACAACCCTACTCTTTTATTGCCTAGACTTCCATTCTTGAAATATGGAGAGCATCTCATGGAAATACAGGTTCAGAAGCTAATAAAAAAATCTGTGTTCAAGGATGGTAAATTTACGGGGTTGTGCTCCACATTCGAATGGGGTTAACAACAACCCCCTTAGCTTTTGTAGGAGTTTCCCTTACAATGATTTTATTATTGTCTCCTGTCCAAATAGGCAGAGTATTTGTCCTTGAAAACCTTTCATTAGTTTCTACACTGACTACTGTTATATAGAGATATTCCTTTTCTTCTAATGTGCATAGTGGAGATGTGTAAAACAGTGATGCTGTGGGACCCTGGAAAATTTTGACCTGTCTAAGAGTGGCTGATCCTCTAGATACCAAGCAGAGGCCCTGATTTATTCCAGGGTCTCTGCAGCTTATCTGACCACTTAAAAGGAAAAACTCAGAATGGACTAGAGTTAGAACTGACAGGAAGTGTTCTGAAACTAGAAACAGCCAAAAGTTCCTGTTGTATCAAGTGCCTCGTGATGGTCACAACAGGAAGAAGCCCAAGAACACAACTGCCTGCCTGGCTGGAGAGCCAGAAGAGAGATGGCTAGTGCTCTGCACCTCAGGCTGGACCTCATATCTCTAAATATTGGGAACTGGTCAGCAGCTCCTAGGAAGGAAATATGGTGAGCATGTTTCCCATGGAACTGGGTGGAAGTAGCTACCCTCTGTAAAGGGAAAGGTGCTATGCAGGTCAGAGCTGCTTCGCTTACAGGATCTTAATGGAAACCACAGCCTTGTACAGAAGCCAGTTATCACCAGCCAGCTTACCAAAAACTTGCCTTCCTGAAGCAGCAGGTCCTGAGTGCTACAGAGTTTGGCATATCCTGCTTTCTTCCCTCCCCCTTCAAGCAGGGATGGAGCTTTTGCTATAAGCTATAATATAGGCTATAAGCTAATGGAATTATACCACAAAAAGTATTTGCTCGTTTGACAGTATGTTCCCTTTCATGATTAGTTTCTAATTTGTGTAGGTCTATCTAATGATACCAACAGGGTTGCAAAGCCACTGAAGCAGCTAGACGTCATGGTAGGAACACTTAATGATATAACTGATATTGAAATATATCTCTTTCTTATGCCAGATAGGAACTAGCAGGATAAAGGAAAAGCTGTATTTCAGTTGAAGTGCAATAAATGAACAAATACGATATGTTAAATTGTTGGTACATGCAAACACTAAACACCAGGTATAAGTCAGATAAGCTTTACAAGTTCCTCTTTTATCAGACCCAGTGCTTGTCATTTGGGGGTAATGACAAAACATACTTGCATAAGATACTGAACTAATTTTGGATTGGTAGGGTTCCTGAACATGTGAAAAAATACTTTCACTTCTGTTAGAGCAGAGTTGCAAGGTAAGAGTGCTTGTGTGCTGCTTACTTTATTCTTACTGATACACTGCTTAAAGATATGATTTTGGGACAGATTTGAGCTGAAATTCACAGGAAAGAAGAAAAGGAATTTTGGGGAGCGCCAAGGACTGTTACACCTACGCTCATCCAATTTCAGTTTCCAGCTGAGTTAACTGATCAGTCCCACAGTGAACAGAGTAAGTAAAGTACCACAATAAATTAGTGACAAATTGCTGAAAAATGTAAGGGTGCTTGTACAGGGATTGTTAGGAGTGAGCTTCCTCTTGATTTTCCTCTCTGGAATTCCCCTGATTCTTTAGTTTTTCTGCTGCAGCTGCCCTGGATTGTTTTCTCCTTTGTGTTACTAGTTTCTTTAACCACTAAGCAATGGTAGCAGCTCTGATGATCTCCTGCTACAGAATCCAGAGGGAAAGAACAGGAACGATCCATTTTTTCCAGGTCAGTTTTTCCTTAATTTTTCAATGCAGTGTCTTTGTCATGATAAATCCATCTTATCTTACCTTTTCTGGATATTAATAAGTATGGCATGTCAGTATCCACCTTGGTATTGCTTGAAATATTAGTAAGATGAGTCTACTCTTAAGTTGGTAAAGTTTTGGAGAATTTTATTGTTTTTGTCTTGTGTTTAGCCATGTTGCTTAGTAGAAAGCTTGCTGTAGTTCATTTTGGGTTTTGTGAGGAATATAAATTGTTTTTTACCCGAGTGTTGACTTTATGGAAAGTGAAACTGAGGAGCATTGGAAGAAGTTGTCTTATTTCCAGGTTCTTTTCTAGCTCTGGCAAGAAATTCTAGAATTTTATTTTCTCTTTCAGAAGGGCTGAGGTTCTGTCTCAGAGAAAGTCGCTGAATGCAGATGTAGTTTTCTGCTAAAAACTTATAGACAAAGTGTCTACAGTGCCACTGTATTCCATCATACTTGTAGGATGGGAGACCATGGCACAGTTGTGACACAAGAGGTGATACTGGATACAAGAATATGGATTCTGCTCTCAAAGGCTTTTACAACTCTGACACCTACAGGATAGTATGCTATTAATCTGCCTGAACTCAACCAACTGAAGTGAGAGTAGTTACACTTCTTTAATCTCTTGTGCTGGTCATCATGTAGCTAGGTTCATTGAAAAACAGAAGAAAGATCCTTCTAGTTGATATTTACACTTTTTTTCTCTAATTTCTTTAAACACATCTAAAGGAGAATGTGGCAAGATATAGAACAGCTTTTTTGTTTCATCATCTGTTCTTTTTTAGACTGTAAAGCCCATGGAAAATAACATCAATTGCACAGGCAAGAGATTTGTAGATGAAAGTAGTGTCTTTAATGAAACCAGGTAGTCTAACTGGAAATAGGCTTTCAGATGTATTAGCCTTTTTAGAGATGAGAGAGAAACTGCAACTTTCAAAGCTAAATATAAATTGAGTGCTATTATTTAGAATTTGAGAATAATAAGGCCATTTCTGAAAGGAAAAGCTGGTAGGTACCTATGGAGCTGAAGGAGAGTTAAGGCTTGGGGGAGAGGAAAGAGAGAGGTAATTGTAGCATGGCATGAGCTTCCTTCCTCCTTATTACCATCCAGATCGCAGAAAACACAGGGATAACAGCTTTACTCCAAAACAAATGCGTGGGGCAAAAACCCTGTCTTCTGATAAGTTTCTTGTGGGCTGTGAACAATGACACATAACAGAGGGGAGAGGAATAATAAGAGAGAAGATAAATTGAAAGATGTCTTTTCAGAAAAAAAAAGAAAAAAAAAAGCTTGAAAGTCATGGTTGGTGGCATTGAAGTGTTTAATTCAGAGTACCATTGGAGAAGGGTTTATTAATCGAATTGTTTCATTGGACTCTGTATTTTAGAGTTTGATATAACCTGTTCCTCTGTCAGCTTATTTCACCCTAGCTAATCTCAAGGGTAGCACTTGGGAGTCCTGCGTGTTTCAAGAACAGCATTTCTTCAGCAATCTCTGTGTTTGTATTTTTTTTTAAACCTTCTGTCTTGATGTCAGTCCCATTCTCTTGTCCTTTTGTAATCGAAAGATAGAGAGCTGTACAGAGCAATAATGTTATGTCATTCTCCAGTTAAGAAATGTATGATTTGCATGGCACTACTTGTTGTTTGCTATGAATTATCCACAGCTTTCTAAACTGATGTGAATTAAATTGCAGGGGGTTTCTTCTGTTCCTAAAATGACTTCACTTTTTCATTTTCTTAGCCTCCATTCTCTTGTGGGAAGTCATTTTATCACTTGTCAGTTCAGATGTCAACAGCTTGAGGAAGGAAATCCCCTAGTAAATTGCCTCAAACATCTACCTTTTTTCTGGAGAAAACCTTACATTATTATCTTTGTATAAATCTTCTCCTTTATCTTACCTACCATTTGATTTTAGTTAGTAGCAAACTCCATTACTCAGTATATTCAACGTGTTGATCTTTTAAAAAGTAAAAATATGGTGAAATCAAATTATTGGAGCCAGATGATAATCATAACTATCCCTCTTATCTTTAAAAATATAAAAAGTTCAACTCTCAAAACTTGTGTGTGATTTAAGTGAACATCTGCTATTTCTTTTATGGATTCTCTGTCTTGATATGGTGATGTTTAGTATTTCTTTAACTGCTTTTCTGGTAGTTTTTAATTCATACTGTTTTGATTGAATTCTAAAAGAGCACTGAACAAAATGCTGAAAGCCTGCAAGTGAGTTTTGTTGGCTGTATATGCAGAATACAGGACTAACCAACAAAGAAGGACTGGTTAGAGATGTGAAGGTTGGGGGCAGCCTTGGCTGCAGTGACCATGAAATGATGGAGTTCAGGATCCTGCATGGAGGAAGCAAGGCAGTAAGCAAGATTGCAACCCTGGACTTCAGAAGAGCGGACTTTGGGCTCTTCAGAGACCTACTTGGAGGAATCCAATGGGTTAAGGCCCTAGAAGGAAGAGGGGGTCCAGGAGAGCTGGCTAGTATTCAAGCATTACTTCCTGCAAGTTCAAGAGCTGTGCATCCCAAGGAAAAAGAAGCTCAGCAAAGGGGACAGGAGACATGCATGGATGAGCAAAGAGCTCCTGGCGAAACTCCAACAGAAGAGGAAAGCACACAGAATGTGGAAGAGGGGACAGGCTGCTTGGGGGGATTATAAGAACACTATCAGAGTATGCAGGGATGTGATGAGGAAGGCTAAGGCCCATCTGGAATTAAATCAGGCAAGAGATATCAAGGACAACAAGAAGGGATTCTTCAAATACATCAGTACCAAGAGGAAGAGTAGGCAAAATGTGGGCCTGCTGCTGAATGGGGCGGGGGTCCTGGTGACAAAGAGTACAGAGAAAACAGAGTCACTGAATGCCTTCTTTGCTTCAGTCTTTACTGCTAAGGGCAGCCCTCAAGAATACCAGAGCCTGGAGATGGGAGAGAAAGCCTGGAGAAAGGAAGACTTTCCTTTGGTCGAGGAGGATAGGATTAGAGATCTTCGAGGCAAACTTGATGTTCACAGATCCATGGGCCCTGATGGGATGCACCCAAAAGTACTGAGGGAGATGCCGGATGTTCTTGCTAGGCTGCTCTCCATCATCTTTGAAAGGTCATGGAGAACTGGAGAGGTGCCTGAGGACTGAAAGAAAGCCAGTGTGACCCCAGTCTTCAAAAAGGGCAACAAGGGGAGGACCCAGGCAACTATAGGCCCGTCAGCCTCACCTCCATCCCTGGAAAGGTGATGGAACAGCTCATCCTGGATGTCATCTCCAGGCACATGGAGCAAAAGAAGGTGATCAGGAGTAGCCAGTGTGGATTCACCAAGGGGAAATCCTGCTTAACCAATCTGATAGCCTTCTATGATGGAATGGCTGGCTGGGCAGATGAGGGGAGAGCAGTGGACATTGTGTCCCTTGACTTCAGCAAGGCTTTTGACACTGTCTCCCATAACACCCTCCTAGAGAAGCTCTGGAAGTGTGGGTTAGACGAGTGCACAGTGAGGTGGATTGAGAACTGGCTGAAAGGCAGAGCTCAGAGGGTCGTCATCAGTAGTGCAGAATCTAGTTGGAAGCCTGTGGCTAGTGGCGTCCCCCAGGGCTCAGTGCTGGGTCCCATCCTGTTCAACTTTTTCATCAGTGACCTGGATGAGGGGACGGAGTGCCTCCTCAGCAAGTTTGCTGACGATACCAAGCTGGGAGGAGTGACTGATACACCAGAGGGCTGTGCTGCCATTCAGAGAGACCTGGACAGGCTGGAGAGCTGGGCAGAGAGGAACCTCCTGAGGTTCAACAAGGGCAAATGCAGGGTCCTGCACGTAGGAAGGAATAACCCTAGGCACAAGTACAAGCTGGGGGCTGACCTTCTGGAGAGCAGCTCTGCAGAGGAGGACCTGGGAGTGTTGGTGGATGACAAGTTGACCATGAGCCAGCAATGTGTTCTTGTGGCCCAAAAGGCCAATGGTCTCCTGGGGTGCATTAGGAAGAGTGTTGCCAGCAGGTCGAGGGAGGTGATCCTGCCCCTCTACTCAGCCCTGGTGAGGCCACATCTGGTGTACATCATCTGGGCTCCCCAGTCCAAGAGAGACATGGAGCTACTGGAGAGAGTCCAGCATAGGGCTGCAAGGATGATCAGAGGACTGGAGCACCTGCCCTGTGAGGAACGGCTGTGAAAGCTGGGCCTCTTCAGCCTGGGGAAGAGAAGGCTGAGGGGGGATCTGATCAGTGTGTACAAGTACCTGAAGGGAGGGTGTCAAGGGGGTGGAGACAAACTCTTTTCAGTTGTCCCATGTGACAGGACAAGAGGCAATGGGCACAAATTGAAGCACAGGAAGTTCCGCCTGACCGTGAGGGGGAATTTCTTCCCTGTGAGAGTGACAGAGCACTGGAACGAGTTGCCCAGAGAGGTTGTGGAGTCTCCTTCTCTGGAGATATTCAAGGCCCTCCTGGATACAACCCTGTCTAACATGCTCTAGGTGACCCTGCTTGAGCAGGGAGGTTGGACTAGATGATCTCCAGAGGTCCCTTCCAACCTTACCCATTCTGTGATTCTCAAACAAATGCTTCCTGAGTGCAAGTCTTGCCATAGCAGGTATGCACTGAGGTATCATGCGGTAATACAGAGGGTACACAGGTCTAATGAATGCCGCAATGGAGCTGGAGTAAAAGGTAATGAGGAAAGAAGGTGTTATTTAAAAATAATAATGAAAAATTTTTTTTTACTTTCTTAGCTAGAGAAAGCTAATCTAAGCTTAGCTTAGAAAGAGGGTGAGTTCAGGGCCGTTCATACTGGTGAAGCAAAAAGAACAGGTAATAAGGTTTTTCATTCTTGAAGGAGAGGCAATCTTCATTCTTCACGAGGTAGAAGGCTGCATTTCTCTTACACTTGATTCCTGGGTTATAAGACTTTTTATTTTTCAGTATTCTAGTTGGACTTTGCACCAGCCAGGCTTCCTCTTGGCTGCTTCCTGACTTTTCTTGACTGTTATAACTCATAACATTTTGAATTATTTATGCCATTCAAAGAAAGGTTTAAAATAATGAAATCTCTTACAACGATGACTTAACTAAAACAGTATTTCTGTAAAGGCTAAGTAGGCCAGCTTTAGTTTCTTTCCATCGGGCTTGTCTATTTGTGGGGCTGTTGTCATCAAGCAGTTTACTGATCCCTGAGCTTGAAAGGAGTGATGCATTTATCTACTTTGCATTTCCTTTAGAACTTCTCTCCACTTACTTCACTGTCCCCAATCCAAGAACTGTACTGAATCGGAGGTAATGCTTCAACATCGTTTTTGGCAAAATCTGGATGCTTGAAATTCTGAAAGGCCCTGGCTGTGTTTGGATTTTTATGTTAATTCAGCAGAGGAAGTGGCAAACCAAGACCTTACAACAAATTGAAAGTTTAATCCAATATGTTTATAATCTCATTCTTGGTTCTCATGAAAGTTGGTCAACTTCTGCTTTCCATTTAGAGCAGAGTGGGCAATAATCTCAAATTTTTGTGATGTTGGTAATGTGACAAGGCCACACAAAAAGGCCACATGAAAAAGGAGAACTGCCTGAGTATGGGTTATTCTTACAGGTGGGGCCTCACTGGGTGCACCAGCTCTTCCAAGTTCTGGCCCTAGACTCTGGTGTCTTCTGCTGCAGAATGCAGAGAGAGGGTCTGCCTCCAGGCTGCTGAAGGGATAATTGCATATTGGGCTGTAAGAAAAATGAGTATTAGTTTAGAACAAACAAAGTAGTATGTAGTAGTGTTAGCAGGTTTGCCCTTCTGCTTTACTCAGAGCTGCAATGTTAGCTGTTTTTCTTCAAGTTACAGGCAAACTTGATACCACAGCAAGTTGCTCCACATTTTCACACCTTGGGAAAATAGACATGTGCAACTGGGGACAACAGTGACATTCTATTGAAGGCAGAATACTGAAGAGAATATATTACAGCTGTCCTTCATTGCAAAACACAATTTTGGCAAGCTAAAACTTTTCATGGTTGTGATATGTGGTCAAGTATTTGAACAGGTTGTGGACTAGAAAATTTGCCAGTTTGCTCATTTCATGCTGGCATCTGAATATTATGGTGGGTTAAATGACTTTGACTGGACCGGTGATACATCCGTATCAGTGCTCTGTGAACACTGAGAAGCCAATATTTGTTTTATTCCAAGACATGGAATATTGAGGCAGAATGTGTGAGCTTTCCTATTCCTATAGGAACAGCTGGAAGGAAACACAAGAGTTTTAAAATAGTATGGAGGAAGAGATAGTGGAAGTGTTCTACCTCTCACTGTCTGTCTTGTGCTGATGGGATGTCTCCTAATGCTTTCCAGGGCTCAGGAGTTTGGGATGTGCCCTCCCAACCTGAAGCTGAAATTGTCATGACAGAACAGTATCGGATTCTTCTTCCATCACTGCAGTCTTCTTGTTCCTCAGTGCCTTTTTGGATCTGTGCTTGTACCTTCTATATCCTGATGAATTTACAGGAGTTGCAATTTATTCAGTTTTTTACCAGATACTTTTGGCCCGGATAGTCTGTGTAGTATCCTCTTCCCCCAAACAGAGTGAAAAATAGATTTTTGCTGTTGCTGAACTTAGACAAAACTTATCACAAGCTGCATCTGGCTCCATAAGTTTAAGCAATTTAGGATTATAAATCAACTCAAGACTTGTTAAACAACACCAGTTTCATAGTCTTAAGATCTCAATGCCTTGTAGTCCACAAAAGCTAAAGTGCTGGGCTTGTGGAAATTCTTGTTTACAAAAGCTTGTGATTTTGTCATACCTCATAAATAACATGCTCTGTTGCCCTGTTCATTGTTTTGTGATGTAATTTCAGACAGCAAGAGACAAATCATGGATTCAGCATTTGTGCCTGAAAATGGCTATCTTGATTTGCTGCACAGTGATATTGATCCATTGCATCTGTATACTCTCTTTGACCATACATCATCTGAAAATGAAGAAAGTGACTTCTCTGCAGGTTAGTAGTACTCTTAAAAACTGCTTGATCTGTTTAGCCATCATTCTGTAAGTCATTACTATCTCTTGATGAAGTAGCCGTTTGTGGTCACTGAACTAAGCTCAATGGATACTTGGTGTTATGATGTAATAACTTTGTGTCTATCTAGATATAAAATAGGGACTGGTTCCAGGTGCCATCATCTACTTAAAACTGTGTACATATTTAAAGCTTCCTGCACAGTGGATATAATGAAACATACTGTACATATTACCCATTAATTTGTGAGGTGATATGTAGTGTCTTTGGTTTGCATGTCATTCCTGTAAGTAGTATTTGCCAGTGTTCCTATCCTAGGCTGATCAGACATAACTTTCAACACTTTCATAGTTTCAAGCCAAAAGCTTTGCAAAACATGAGCCTGCAGTGAAGCCAAACCATTGCAATCGAACTAGCATTTTGTTTCCTTCTGAGATCTAAGGCACCAACACAATGGACTTCCATTAGCAGATGCTATTTTACAGCTTTTGAGGGCATGGACCAATGATTTCATAGACAGAAGAGAAAGCAGAAGGGTGGAGTGGAAACATGATGCTTTACATATCAGTTCCTACAACTAAGCAAGTAAAGAGTTCAGCCCTAGCCCTCAGACTTTCTGCTCCTGAATCTCTGTGAAAGTGTGGAGGTTAACTTGCAGGAACAGACACCATGTAGTAGGTAATTGTTAGCTACTTAGAATTTCTGCCCTTCCTTGGCTTTTCTAGGGAGAGTGAAGGACAGCATAAAAGCATGCAGGCATATCTGTGCTGCTGACTGCATTGTGAAACAACAGCTGAGCTTATATTAAGCAACGTAGCTGGGCTGCAGATTGAGGGTGGCAATGAAAGGAGAAGAACAGAAGTTTAATGTATGACAGATATGAAGTCCTGCAGCTCTGCGCCAGATAGGCATAAAATGTTACCAAATCAGAAGGATACCATTTTACATTCTCATTACTTTCATGAGTGACCAGTGTCAACAACTACATGTACAAATCAGTAGAGACCTGAGCTCCAGAATCTGTAATCATCTTTGTGATTCGTTACTTTCTTGTTTAAGCTTTGCTCTCTCTGCTTCTGTTACTAGTGTCTGCAGGAGCGTGCCTTCTGCACTACCATGGCCTCGCTTGCTCAGTGACTGAAGTTAGAATGAATTAGAGATCAAAGACTGACTCTCAACACATCAGAGCTGCTTCACTTATTTGAATACTTTTGAGCCTTAGTAATGTGTGACAAGACATAGGTAAATGAACCAGTGCCAGAGCATGGCCCATCACATGGAACTTTTGACATACGTGTTGTTAAACAGTTGATGTGGTCCCTGGCACACTTTTGTCTGTGACTGACTAGCATTTTCCCAGGCAATACCTAGGTGCAATTCAGAGATTAGCATGGACTTAGCACCATTTCCAACAGGGAATTTGGATAGTAGCGCCACATTCTGGAGAGTTGGAAAGTTTAATTTTATGGATGGGTCCGAACTGTGCCAGTAGGCATCAGCATCAGAGAACGGGTTCTGGAACTGTTTAGTTTACTAGGAGCCATGAAGCCTCAGAGTTTAGCAAAAGGTGAGTATTATTTCTGGACAACTGTAAGTTACTGTCAATTCAGTTCAGTTCCTGGGTAGCCAACATTCAGTGCAGAGCCAAAGCCTTATATGAAAGTAATAATTCTACCTTTTCAGGATGTCCTGCTTTTTGTTTTTCTTTTCCTTAGCTATAGTATTCAATGAGCAAATTTTCACTCCTTAATTCTAGATCCTGAAATTGATACCAGCAGTTACGATCAGTTCAATAACATGGATTTCCTTTGTACAATGGAAAATGATGAAAATGGGGATGAATTGTATCTCTATTCCAACACAAGAGAAGCTTATGCTAGAATAGGTATGAAAGCTTTTTTTTTTTTTTTTTTTTTTTTTGGGGGGGGGGGAGAGTATTGGCATCTTAACATGATCGTTATTTTCTGCTCACTTCTTACAATACTATGTTCACTTTAAAGCAGTAGTGTCTACTCAAAAGTGGCCTGTTGCTCATGGACATTATATCTAACCCACCCAAACCTATGCATCTCATTGTGGGGAAACAGATGAACAACAGTTTGTGGTTGTCAGGGGGGAAAAAAATCTCTCTATTAATGGCCCTTTCTGCTTAACACTTCCTGTCTTAACTTCTCCTTTCTAGTGTTCTGTATTTCCTGAACAACAATTACAGGTTTTACAAGAAAAAATATATTATTTTAACTCCTCAGTTTCACTGAGACTGCAGAATTCTGTTAATGAGAGTAAACTTGCGATAGTTTCTACTGTGTAATTTACTATGCAGTTTACTGTATTCCTTTTTTTGTTCTTGATAGCTGAATTAGCAGAATATGTGCTCAAAGATCAGCAGGAGAAGCAGGTGGAAGACACTTTTGGTAAGATTTATGTGGCAAAGATTAGTTTTTTCCATGACAGTGATCTGACTAACATCTGCTGTGTACTTCATCCCCACAATTTGAATGCGAGTAAGGTTTCTATACATCTGATATCTTCTTTTTCTACTTTGGAACTATGTCTTGCCAAATTTTGAGGATTTTCTGTATTTTTTCAGGTTCAGAAGTGGCAGTTGTATTTCTGACCACGTTGCTGATTACTTCAGCATGGCTCCATAGTGTATGCACAGCTCTACTGTCTAGTGCAGGATATGCCCTCACATAGCATCAGACTTTTTCTGAGCGTGTGCCTGTGTTCATTAAGTCTGACCCATCTAGAGGACTTAGCATGCATATAAACCTAGTTCGTGCACAGGTTATTTCTGTTCATGATGCACAGAGCTGCCTAAGAAGGCATGCTAGGTTTTACTTCACTCCCTGACCAATGTTGCAGTGGTACAATATGCACACAGTGAATTATTTCTTCATTGCAGTGCTTGCCCAGAGAGAATTGATTTGCTTTATAAAAAAGCATTGTTTTTCTATTGATACATAAGCAGATGTTTATTATTTCAAAATGCATGTGTATAAATATGTGGCTGCTGTGGAATTCATAGACTGAGAAAGATTTCGGTGTATCCTGTTTTATGCATGAGAAAAATAACTTGGAATGACTAACCAAGGTTCAGTCCTTAACTAAGATAATTAATTCCAGTTACAAGTTTCCATGTCTTTTTCTGATGCTTTTCAGTGCTCCCTGGTATATTTAGCATTTTGAGTCTTTGCACCTAATGGCAAAATTACCATTGAGTTTAGAGGAAGTACATAGTATTAGTACTTAAGCATTTGACAGTAGAAGAATGATACAGATAATTTAAGAAGTTCTTACAACTCCAATGGTAAGATCCATTTAGAACCCTTTACTCTGCTGCTTAAAGGAATGAATCATTTTCATATATAAAATGATTGAGTAACTTTACTAGTACTGAGATCACACAAACCCTTTGATTCACCTGAGATACAGTCCAAAAGCTGGATGTTTTGCCCTCTTTGCTCATGATTAGGGTCTTGAGAAGTACTTGCATTTTAGTAGCCACTAAATTCATGACAGCAGATGAATCTCTTGCAGTCTAGAAACTAACATAAGGTGACAATGTGTGCTGCCAGTGTTCTGTGGGCTAAGTCATATAGATTTCAATATATGTTTTACAGTATGTTTTCTGCTTTCATCTTTTGTTTGGAGCATGTATCATCATTGCTGCCTGTGAGTGTATGTCTCTTGCTTTTGCCTCTCCCTATAACTTTTCTAGGAGAACAGAGGTTGACATTTGGCAATTTTTAATGCTTTTTAGCAGGGAACCTTATTTTGGATGAAATGGCTAATGAAAACACTGAGAAATTTACTGATGTGAAAATGCAGAAATGTCACAAACGAAGTGAGTGAAAAACCGTGAGTAACTTGACAGCCTGTGCTCTTTGGATTCTAAATATGCATTAAGATCTTTGTTTTCTAAAGCAGCCTCAATGTATTTTTCATGTAGTTCTTCACTGACATAAGCAGATGTGCTTCCTCTGACTCGAAAAGTGTTCTGCACATTTAAATCAGCGGTGATCTTGCTCGTCCTTTGTGGGCGAAGGGGTCTACAACCCCCCCCCCCAGCATATCTTTTACAATTTTCAGTTTGTTGTTGTGTTATATGACACTTAGCATATTTCTTCACTTTTTCATCATCCATGTGACAGTTTTAACTTTGCTTTCAGCATATCTGAAACTTAGCAAGTGTTAGCTGAATGTTGCTGTTAAAGAGAATCAATAGCAAGAGCAAAAAGCTTTGATTACTGTCACAAAAATCCACAATCTTGTTGAAAGTTCACAGTCATAGTAAAACATTATGGGGCTATTCACATTCATTTTTAATAAATATGAATTCTGCAGTTATGAAATAGCTGAATTGAAGCAGCTAGCACTCCCTTCTACTTAAAAAAGTGGAAACTATCCACAGCTAAAATTACCAAACTAGGCTCAATTTGTGTCACTTACCATCATCTTTCTTTCCATCAGCCTTCTTAGGGTCTTCAGAGAGTTGCTCTGATGTTTCAGAACCCAAATACAAGAAAATTGGTGAGTTACTGGGTGAATAGGAGAAGACTGTTGAATGTATATTGTCTTGTGTTCCAACGTCTCTTCCTCTGTTAGATGTTACAGCCTTGCCTTCTAGGGAAAGTCTGCTCTCACAGATTTGGTAAAATAGTGTAAAGGTGAATTTTCATGTTTAAATGCTTTGACCAGCGTAGAAATCACTGCAGAATCACATTATTTGTATTATGCATCTCAGTCTAATTGATGATGTAACAAATCTATGGTCTCTTATCAGTAGCTATGGAACTGGGCATATTGGGACTGATTACATGGAGGCCTGGAAACAGCTGGGATCCTTGTGCTTTGAAAACACAAGTTCCTGCCAAGTGAGAGGAAAACTAATTTCCTTAGCATCAGCGGAGGCACAGTTGAACTTTTCTAAATCCATCTGAGAGCAGAAAGCAGGCTAGTTGGGAACTAGGATTGTGCCAAATTTTGTACTTTATATAATGTGCATCCTTTGTTTATGGTGGGTTATTTGACTCTGAGCAAAAGAGGATCAAAACCAGGAAGTACCAAATGTGGCCTAAGTGTGATATCTTCCAAAAATTCAGTAAAACAGCATAGTAAAAATAATAACTGCAAAGAGAAGGCTTCTTGACCCAGTCCATGCTATACCAAAGTGAGTACTGGAAGAAAAGGAAATTTCTTGGTGCTGAGCAGAGTTAATTAATACCTGCTATTTCAAATAATTAGTTATTTAGGCTGAAGAATAAGATATCGCAAAATTTTTAATAAACTTTATTTGTTCTAATTCCAATTTCTTTTTCATCCAGTAATTCGCAAACAGCAGCTAGATAACTAAATTTGCAATAATATTACTATATTTGGAATAGTAGAGCAAAACTAATGGTCGAATTTTGTTCACCAAAAGGAAGTTCTGATCCGAGTAATGGGCTGTGTAGCCACCTTCTCTGGATCATGTTGTATAGCAGAGGGTGTGCGTAGTACTCTGGCAAAGGATAATAACAAAGACAATCCAACACCTTTGCCTGTAAATCTATGCTGGAAGTGAACCAAAAAGCAGTGGGTAATTTAGAAGTAATTTAGTATCTGGTGCTGGCAGACACAGAACAAAGTAGTAGCAGAAATTTTGTCCTCGCTGTGGAGACTCAGGGCTATGGCTGATTGAGTTGCAAGCGTTGCATCATCAAACAATTTCTTGGTGTCAGTTTGTTCTGAGGTGCTTGCTAGCTGCTTGTACAAACCATGTGATATCCGACTGTGAGCAGAAGATGTCAAAGAATGGTAAATTTCACTCCGACATGCAGTATTTATACATTTTCTCTCTTCTGGATCTATACTCTGTGCATTTAGACTCTGTCCTGTGTGTTTTGCCTTATGTTAATGGACTTTTTTTAGTTGTCAACAACTGATGGTCATGAAAAGCTGGGTAATCACTTGTATTTTGTACTTATTGCCCTTTTTAAGAGGTTTTGTTTAGTGGATTTTGTGGTCTTCATATGACTCCATGAATTGTGGTTTGCAAACTCAAGATTTGCCCAGAAGCTGCAAGAGAGAATAAGTAGCCCACTTCTGGAAGCCAGGAGCATTAAAAACAGGCGAGTAATTATTCTACACTCCATTCCAGGGTCTTCAACATGTTTGATTCCGGAGTATCTGCCTGTCACTGCAAAAGGGAGCCAAGAGAATACAGATTTTGCAGCTCCTCCTCAGCAGATAATTAATTTTCTTATTGAAAATGGCACATCAAATGTTATAATATATCCAGGTAGGAACCATAATCTTTTGTTCACATAAATAGGCAGAAAGTACTGGAAAATCAGTACTGTCAACAAGATACTAAGTTCCCTCATCACAGTCACTGGTAGCTGTGGTACCCTGAAAATTAGCATTTTTTTGTTTCATTTCCAGTGCTGACTCCTTCCACTGAAACATTGATTCCCTCAAGTTTTCCAGTTAGTTTATGTGGTAAGCATAAAGTGATTTTTTGTCTGTAGAGTTCTTTGGATGGGAGAGGGAGCATATTGCCTGTTCTCGAAGCCAATTCTATTCTCCAGGCTTTACTCGTGTTGATATTATTCGGGGGGAAAAAATAAAATAAAAAATAAAAAAGAATGACATTTCCTACTCTGTATTGGTCACTGGCTGCTTAGTCTAGTCCAAAATATGAGGTAGATAAGATTGTAGAGCAACACCTTCCACTACACCTTAGCAACCAATCCACTGTGTTTGCTGTAAAGTCCAATTTCTCAAGTCTTATATGGTTAAAACAATTACAAAAATCCAGTGTGTTCAAGCATCATCTGAACGAGAAATCATACTGGTACTGGCTTGGCCTGAGCACCTTAAACACTCAGAGATCTAGCTAGGAGCTAGATTGCAGTCAGCTTGCATGGAAGCCCCAAAACCAAAACAAACTCTTTCCTATGTAACTTTAACAACACAATAACTTTAAGCAATTCAGAAGCCTAATATACAGAAGGGCTTATAAAGAAATCAGAGCTTTAGTAAGGCTAGAAGAGTCCCTTCTGTGGTAGCAGACTTTCCTTGGGCTTTTTTCTTCCAAACCCCAGAGAGCTGTTAGGCCAGACAGCTGTGCAGTGGATGTTCAGTTCCTAATCACTATGTACCCTAATTAAAGCTGCCTGCAGTTTAGTACAAGTGTGTTGTTGCCCTCTGGTGGCTGATACCACCCAAAATAGCAAAATTTTAAAGTGAAGATTAATAGGCAAATACCCCTAGGTTTGGGGAAATATTTTTAAATGGTATACTGTGCAGATCTAGGGAGATGAACCTGGTTTTCCACATCTCTGCTGAGTAGGGGACTATTGATGGTGTTGATTTTATAACATCTCTATCAATTTAAATTCTGTCCTGAACCTGCAAAGTCTTTCCTACCAAAAGTTTTGTCAAAACTGATACTTTCTCACTAATAGACTGTTTATAGAAAATATATGTTCTCTGGAAAAATTCTCATTTTTTTTTGTGGATAGCAGGCAATGCTTGTCTGACCAATTGCAAATGGTCTGCAACAGTTGGAAAACAAACAGGCAAAAAGGAAGAAAATCGGACAATTACAGTACTTTGTAATGAAGAGTAATAGATAAATTCTATTACCACTATGGTCAAGATTTTACATGTCACTTATTTGTGACTCTTATATTTAACACGTAGTTACAAGTGCAGAATAACAAAAGGAAACTGTTACTTTTGGTGACATTAAAAAGTTTGACATGTGAACATGGATTTATGCAACACTGACATTTGAAAAGAACAGTGGATGTCACTCTTTTACGCTATGTTTTCTGCTTCATGACAGCTGTCATCTTGTAGCTATACTGACTACAGCAGTTTGTATCAGCTAAAGTGTACTTTTATTTTTGAACTTTTTTCATCTTACTCTTGTAAAATAGGTAAGTATTTCTTTTTCTAGACAGCACATGGTTTGCATTGCAATGAACTTAAACATTTGGATTAGAAACTGTTAAAATCAGTAAAGCTGAATCAGTGACCATCTTTCTCAAGTATATTATTGTGTTTCTGCAGGCTTAGAAGTGTTCAAAGAATTGCAGGTTCCTATAGTTTCTTCTGAAGAACCTTTCAAGAGACCAAGTGAGTTTAGATCTCTTGAACTTAAAACTTTGACTATTTATAGCTAATTTTACTGTGTTTATTCTCAATACATAAAAGCTACCTGTAGAAAATGTCCTTCATGACAATTTGTGAAGCTGTTCCAAGTGCCCTGAGCACAATTCCTGTTGTTAAAATGTCATACTTGTCCACCTGTAGACATCACTCTATTATCTACCTGAGAGGTGTAACATACTTAGCTGTTTATATCAGATACATAGATACCTCCAAAGTGATTTAGGTCTTATGTGTAAAGGCATCTATTTTGCCCGCACTCCTTAATTTAAGTACCTCAAGTTGAATGGGATGAATCCAGACCTACATGCTTCCTGCAAATTGATGTATTTTGGCTTTATTACAATTATAAACACCTGGAATCAGTTCTGAAAACTTTGGGCTGGTTTCTTCAATATGAATGTGTTTTTTGTTTCTCTAGGGCCAGTGGAAGCTTTTTGTACATTACTTATGGATTATTTCCGAGACATGTGCAAATTTGTGACCATGGAGCGTGAAGTAGCTCTTGACCATCTGTTTGTTGATGGAACTCTTGTTCAAGGCCAAATTGAAACCAAGAGTGGGAAGAATACTGTGAAAGTAATGGAAAAGACGCTGATGACTTGTAATCTGCAAGGGAAGGAAAAGGCAGCCCTTGAAAGAAGCCAAATATTTCAAATCTCAGGAGGTAAAGAATTAGAGACTAAAGTGATTGTGGTGTTAGGAAAAGCAGGAATGGGAAAAAGCATTCTTGTTCAGAAGATCTGCCAGGACTGGTCCAATGGAGAGTTTTCTCTGTTTGAATTTGTCTTTTGGTTTGAGTGCAAACAGATAAGCATGCCTGAGAAGCGATACAGCTTGAAGGATCTACTTCTTGAGTTTTTTGTAAAACCGCAAGAGGGAAGCAATGAGGTCTTTGAATACATACTACAAAATCCTGCTAAAGTCCTTCTGGTTTTTGATGGCTTTGAAGGGCTGCATGATAATGAGAATTTTCCTCGTTTCTCAGACAGCAAGCCTGACAAAGAAGTGTACAGTATAAAGGAGCTACTTTCAGGCCTCATCCAAAAAAAGATACTGAATGGTTGTACGTTACTGATTACAGCAAGACCTAAAGACAAGGTGAGCCAGTATGTGTCCAAAGTGGATAAAACTGTTGAAATAGTAGGATTCTCCCCTCAGCAGAGAGAATTATTCATAACCAAGTATTTTGAAGGATTACCCTACTGTGATAAAGCACTGAAATTAATCAAAGATTGTCAGTACCTGTTCAGTCATTGTTACAGCCCTGTTATGTGTAGATTTGTTTGTTTTCTCTGTGAGACAGTACTTGAAATGGGAGACAAAGACCTTCCTTCAACTCTTACTACACTCTTCCTGAAATTTATTCGGCAAAAGCTAACATCTATGCAACGAGATGTTACCCCCATGCAAAATCAAGAGAATCTTGCTATGCTAGCCCGTATAGCCTGGTATCTTGGAGAAAAGCACCAAAGTGCCATGAAAAGTTACCTTCTTCCTTCTAAGGAAGTTAAAGAATTTGCTCGGAAATGTGGATTCATCCTGCCTTTTGCATTCCCCAAACATTCAGATACTGGAGAAGAAGAATTCGGGAGCCCATTCTCCACTTTTGCCATTCAGAATTTCTTAGGTGCACTTCACCTTATCTTAGCAGAGGAGATCAAGGATAAAAGCCTAACAAAGTACCTGTCTTTTCCATCCAAGAAGAAAAAGCCTTTTAACTGGTTAGACTTAGTGCCTCGATTTTTGACTGGATTGTTGTTCCTCCAGGATGACCCCGACTTCTGCTTTTTTTCAAACAAGGATGTAAAACAATCAACCAAAAAGCAGAAAACTCTCTTGAAATACATTAGAAGGCTGCAGATAAATGACTTATGTCCGGAGAGGTTACTGGAGCTTTTCCATTGTATTTTTGAAACACAAAACAACTATCTTTTGCAACATGTAGCCCTAAGACTCAAGCCAGAGCTGTCTTTTCTGGGTGTTGCTCTTACACCACCTGATGTCTATGTGCTGTACTCTGTTTTAAAACTGTCAAGAAAAGAATTTTCCTTGGATTTGCAGAACAGCAGCATTGATATGCAAGGGCTAAAAGACTTGGTTGGCTTAAAGAATGTGGCATCATTCAGGTTGGTCCTTCTTTGTAGACAGTAGCATCAGTCATAGGACTGTATGTAAAAGACACTTTCGTGCAACAGCAGCAGTCATATCTGTTGATTTCGTATGTTTTGTCACTTTACAGGGCTTCCCTCAGAGATACAGTCAGGCTGTGGAAGTCTTTAGAACAGACAAAAGAATATGAACTGCTAAGAATGTCAACAGAGAAATTTGTTCTTGATCCCTTTAAGGCAAAGACGATGAAGGACATCAGTGACCTTTCTGAGCTTGTACAGATGCAGAAGATGATGATCAGCTGGTAGGCTCATCTATGATCAAAAGCCCTCACAATGTATTAGTGAATTAAGAAAGTGGAGGTTCAGTGACAGTCCTGGGGCATGGAGTCCTCTGTTTATTCAAAGGAGAAGTAAACTGAGGCAACACAAGTTCTTGTGTCATCTCATGTGTTCTGCTACTCTGAGGTGGACCAATAGTTATGACAGGGAGGAGGACTAGGCCCGTGCAGAATACTTCTCAAAACTGCCAATAAAGAAGTCAATGCTAATTTTTTCCACACTTTTTTTTTTTTTGAATCTCTGAGTATGTTATCTTCTAATTGCTTTCAGTTACATAACTTGTGCTAACTGATTTTTTTCCCCTATAGCACCTAGGCTATAAATATAAGGTTTTTTTGCATGACCCTAGTCAGTGCTTTAGGTCAGAGGGTAAAGGCATGTGTTACATGGTCAACAAGCCCTGTGTTCCATCCTTGCTGATGATGTGGCTAGGGGACTGGTTACAATTAGCAGCATGCATGAATGAAGTATTTTATATTCTTTTGAAATCAAAATGATATCCACTTTGACACAGATTATTTTGATTCAAATAAACACAGAATACTTGCTTTAGAAGAATGTATTTTTAAGTTGTATTGAAAAAAAGGGCTGACAGCTGCTCCATGAAAGGTAATTATTGGATTGGAATCAATCCAATGAAGAAAAATTGGAACAGAAGTTGTTCTGAAGTTTCCTAGATTCCTAGACGTTTCCTAGTAAATGGTTTATTTCTTGTAAAATTTAACTAATTTTTTTTATAAAGTACTGTTCTGGTTTCTAAAATATTTCTTGTATCTTCACTCTATTGTGATTTATTTAGTGTGCAAGATGTATCTGATTGGAATAGCTATGAAATTCCTGCCATCAAAAACCTCAGAAAAATAGAATTTGCGTAAGTGTTATGCCTCTCTATTGATACATGTTTACATTTAAGACTAAGTAGAGTCATGTATATTGGCCACAATTGTTGAATTCACAGAAAGGTAGTCTATTGAAGCCTAGTTAAAGGAGAAACAATATGTAAAACCCATTCATTTATGTTTTGCCAATCTGAACTGGAATTACTAATTTATAATTAGAACTTGAAAATGCCATTTCTAGCCCCCACAGTGATGCATATCATCATTAACACCAGATGCAGATCTCATCCCATAGCATATATAATATTGTGATCGTAGTCCAATTACTTGTGAAATAATCTTTCCCCAGATATGCCTCACTTTCCTATCTGAGATTATCAAGAGTATAATGCTTAGTTGAGAAATGTTAAAAAAAAAAAAAAAAAAAAAAAAAAGAGAGAGAGAGAGAGAGAACAAAAATACAGGAATCTAGAACAAATGAGAGTAGTCAAATGCATATACCACTTTCTCAGGGCAGAAGTGTTTGACCCTAGCCTTTTGGTGTCCTCTTCTGGAGACCTGAAAGCAGAAATTGTAACCCACCAGCCTGCTGGGGCAGGGAATTCTTGATTATTCAAGAGTGTAAACTAGCTTCTACTGGGGGCTGTAGGACAAGGGCATAATAAATTTATAACTTTTGCTTTTTGAGAGCGTGAAAAGACACACAACTGCTGTGTGTCTGTCTGTCTATATTTTCTTCCAGGCTGGGTCAAGTATGTGGCCTTCAGGGATTCCTAAAACTTGTGGAAATTCTTGCAGCATTTCCATCACTTCAGCATTTAGAGTGAGTAATTCTAAAGCTTAACCATGCTAATATTGCTCCTCCGTAGCCCTTGATGATAGGGGAGCTCATGTACCCGAGAAGTGTTTTATTTGCAATAGGACTGCTTGTTTTGGTGAACAAACTGAACAAAATATTCAGTGAATAGAACAACAGACTGACAGGTAAGGTTCATCAGGTCTCTTGCTGATGCCAGTTAAGCTATTTCCTTCATTTGGTATCCCTTCAGTCGCTTCCACCTCTGTTAGTACTTGTGGGAGAGGTTTAATGCAGTGGCCTCTCTTGGTGCTCCCTCTTGCTGCAATGGCACTGACTGTCACTGCCTACTTACTTCTTTTTCTTCATGCAAGTTCTATAACCACCTGAGTCACTGGCCTCTCCATGCTAAGGTCTCAGAGATCCCTGTAAAGTCTGTCCCCTGAGAGAACAGGCTAGCTCCTGAGCCATGAGCAGTATTAAATGATGGGGTTAACTTGGGTGCATGTGCCTGTGCTGTGTAATGAATCCTCCAGGGTCAACAGGCATCTTGAACTTCTCGCAATGCATGCAAGAACTTGAGTTTTGCAAGTTTGTTTCACGTAAAAGATACGAGCTCTGTTCAAAAACAAAAACCCTCCTCTAGTGTTTGGTTTCTTTTTGCCCGTATATCTTTGCCCTGTCTTTGTCCCTTCCTTTACCAGGAGGAATATTAGAAACACAGAACTCCAGTTACTGTTTATTCTCTCACATCCATGGCAAACCAGCTATCTCTAAATTTTAAGCTGCTTTCCTCTAGAAAGAATCACAACAACAAAAGCTAATATTCTACCATCGTATCTCTTGGAAGATCACTGGGTTTTGAGAGGGCATTCAGCCTTACTGGCTCAGCCCATTGGCTATTTATGTGTATGGTTCCTGAACAGTAGCCTATTTATATTTTGGAAAAACAGTTGAGCTCTAAAATTGGAAAGAGCTCGATGAATCCCAGTGCTGTCTATGAGATCAGAAAGGCATCTAGTATCTAATTGAGACTACCTAAAACTCTTTCCATCAGAGTACCTAAATGAAAAAAGCTTCATTTCTGATACCATCTTGGTGAGGAACAATTTAAGCAAGAATCTACAGCATGTACTGGATTTTGTCGTTGTCTTTTTTCTTTTTTTTCTTTTTTTTTCTTTTTTTTTTTTTTTTTTCCTGTGTGCACAGGAAGTTTTATTTCAGTATAGCTGAAACACAGCTATTTCATAACCATTTTAATAACTGTTAGTATATGGTGAAGTAAAGCTTCCTTACTTTAAGTGCTACCTACCATTTGTATACCAGAGGAAATGGGTCAAACCATTCAACTAGCGAAAATAAATCTTAGGCTGTATATTCAGGTAGCAGAGAGCTGCTTAATAGAGAAACTGGAATTTGTGAGATGTTTCTTGCTGATTAGAGGCTAATATGGAGAGGAAGGTTTTCAAGATATGAAGAGTGGTCTGTGAGGTGGATAAAACAAAAATTTTTATTGAAAGGGAACTAATTTCCTCTCTGTGATCATACAGCCTTGAAGCTCTGAATGAGAATGACATAGGAGATGAAGGAGCAAAGAGTCTATCTGAAGTCTTTCCAAAGCTGACATCGCTGGAAACATTAAAGTAAGTTGCAAGGTTAAGTTTTAGAAAATTTTGAAAAGAAATGGATTAATCCTCGAGCCTAATGGATTGCACCTTAACAGTTACGAGCACAAGGAACCCATGGGCCTTATAGACCACTTGGCATATGGGCATATTTAGCCAGTACATTCATCAGAGAAATGGGTTAATCCTATAGCATTAGGGATTGTATAGTAACAATTTTCCATTTCCCTTCAAGGGTAGTCATTTTTTTTTCCTACATTTGACCTAAACAGACTATGCAAATTACTTAAAAACAAAGTGTATATCAAATATTTTAAATACTTCAGGGTCTGTTTCAGGGAGAGCTGCCTCAGAACTTCAAGCAATGCAGACAAAACCAGGCCAAGGCAGCAAGCCCTTAAGAAGGGGAAGGACAAAGTGCAGAAGAAGACAGAAGGAAGAGAGTGAAGTAGCAATGGAGATTCCAGAAGAGCTCAGGTTGCTCCTTCTGATAGCAGTGAGGGAGTGAGGGAGTGGGATAGGGACAGGCAGTGCATGTCAATCACAGCCTCACACAGTTTAGACCACCCTGTACAGTGGCAGCAGTGAGCTGAATTTTCTTTTCAGGAGGAATAGGTAGTTTTTGCTGTCCCCCTTATCCCTGTCTTCTATCCTTAGCAGCCTGCTGCCCTAGGTAACTATCCAGCTTTGCAGTCCTGTGCAATCAGTAGGCTTCCTGAATGTATATGCTTTGTGTCTGGGTTAACACATGGAACGCTTCAGGCTTGTGTCAGTTTAGATGTTGGGATCTATTAAAGGGAAGGTTTTCTGTTCTCGTTCTGTTCTCGTTCTGTTCTCTTTCCACTGCAGGTACAAGTTACTGCTCTAGTTTTTTCAGAAATGTTCCAAATTTAGCAAGAGGATAATGTTAAAGTCTCTTGAAATTCATTCTAATCTTGGATTCTAGATTAGAGAAAAGTCTCAAGTTAATAGTAGCTCAGAAGAGGCTTTATTTTACTATATTACAGTTATATTTGCTGTTTGTTAGAATAAATGTGCTCAACTAATAAAACCCATCTTATTTACTATAGCTTATCACAGAACAAGATAACAGATGTAGGTGCAGAGAAGCTAGCTAAAGCTCTGCCTTCCTTGTCTTCATTGAAGATTCTTAGGTAAGTAAGAGGTTGTATCCTGTTCAATTGTTTTGTACAACAAATCTCACTGCTTCTGTCAAAAATTACTGAACATGGAACAAAGATTCACACATTTTGTGACAGGCAAGCTTTGGACTTCATTCTTGCACAAAGCTCAGTCTCACTGCAAGTGGCAAGGCATGTCTTATAAGGAAGGCTTGCATGTTTGACTTCCCTTCCTCTCATTTGCATGCCAGTCATTTCCAGACATCTGTCTTCAGGAAGCAAAAAAAGGTATAAGCAAGTGTAGACATACCAAAGTATATCTCAGGCATATAACAAGGACTATACCGACTTTTAAATCCTATTCAGAATACCCACAGATCAATAATGCCTGTACAAATGCTTACACAGGACCGTGATCTACTACTTGCTGAGTAAAATGCAGTGGCAGCAATGTGGTGGTGTGTGCTTGCTGGTACAAAACCAATGGTCCATCCTACTCCATTAAAATGTCTGGTATAGGGCTGAATGAAGAGTCTTAGAGAGAAATGTAAGAAACTTTAGTGTACAATTATGGAATAACTTGCTCACATGGAAATCCTATTCTGAATGCCCTTCCCCAAATCTTTGTGCTTTATCTTCTTGCAGATTTTTAATTTGATTTAATGTAGACAAAATATTCTCATTCATTTAGACCTATTTTTGTTGTATCTGTGTAAGCTGAGGAAGGGAGGTAGTTCTGTGCTTTAATTGATACAGAAAACATGAAACTTGTGTTTTAAAGATTAACTCCAAATAGAGAAGCATAAATTGGAAGTTAAGCTGTACCAACCCTATCTGCAATTCCTTGATCTAATAGATAACTAGTTTACATTTTCCATTATTCAGTTGTGACTATACTGGTTTTGTTTTTTGCAGTTTGTACAATAATAGCATTTGTGATTTTGGAGCAGAAAATCTTGCAAAAATTCTTCCTGCAATGTCATCTTTAAGAGTGTTAGAGTAAGTATGAAATCTTCTGAGATGATCTAGGTTAGCAAAGTTGCTTACATTCTGAAAATTCGGATCAATGCTGAGGGAAAGTAGAGAAGACAGGATCTGAGGAGGAAGCGTTATGATTTGTGATTATGTTTGGCTTAGAAGAGGCTGATGTTGGTTAAGACGTAAAGGTTGTGGAAAGATTAAAAGATGATGCCTGATGTGTATTTGCCTGAAAATACTATTTTTTGCCCCTACTGGATACAAACAATTCTGGTTTTCTGGACTGCTATTCTGGACTGCAGCAGCAGAGAATTTTTAAGAAGGCTGTTTTGATTCTAGGGGATGTTGAAGACTTGTATTGTTGCTGCCTCTCAATTTTGGAAAGCTTTGTGTTATTCCAGCCTCAAGTGCTGAGAAAACATGCTTATGCTGGAGTCCAGATAGATTCAGTGGTTAGACAAGTTTAAGGAGCAGTTCACCATAGATTCTGTGGAGCCACTGGAGCTTTGGGGTTTTGGAAGCAGGGATCTATCTCGATTTTTTTTTTCTTTTTCTTTCTTCCACCATCCTTAGATAAGCCTCTGTGATATTCCTGATACTGAATGAAATGTTTGATTGTACGCCTAGGTGATGTGATCTAAATTAGCAGATATGTTGGGTTTTTCTTTCCTCAGTGTTCAGTATAACAAAATAACTGACGTTGGAGCCCAAAAGCTGACTGACAGCCTAAGAAAATGTCCCCATATTAAGAATTTGCTGTAAGTCTCTTGATATTTTGTTTGTTGTGTCTTAGGTCTGTAAGTTAGCTTAGAATTCATGCTGAAGTTGTATTCTGCATATGTCAGGTTTGTAAGAGGCACGAAAAGGAAATTACCAAAATGCAAAAGTAGTCACAGAAATGTTACAAATGTCATCTCATTAATTCCCCACTGCCCCATGGGAAGCACATTTATCCAGCTTTAAGCATAGTTTGCACTGAGCTTCCTATTGTTCATCCCAGTGTACCGTCCTAGTGTACCTGACCCACTCTGGGCCACAGGACTTGGGTTTGAAGGATGAACCATGCATAGCCATCACTGGAGACTGAAGCTACCAGCGTACATTCAGAGTTGGAGAGTTTGACAGGAAGCTAAAGAATACTTAGGGAGACAGGACTGTAATGTGTCCTATAACCAGAGTCATCGGAGAGATTTCTTTGTTCTAAAATAAAATACATTTTAATTTGTTCCACAGTTTAAATACTTCTATAGAACTATATCCGAAAGGGAAAGGGAACTTTTACAAAGAAACTATGAAACAAGTTATGCTTAAAATCTTTTTTCTTTATGAATTTGCTCTTACAGGATATGGAATCCTACCATTCCCTATGGAGTTCTTGAACACCTTCATCAGTTGGATTCTAGAATTTGTTTGTAGATTCATTTGATCCTATAAAGGTAACTTAAACCCTAGCTCCATGAGACATTAAAATCTGTTTTGATGGCACATATCGATGCATCAAAAGTTCTATAGATCCATAATGGGAAGAAATGATGTAGGCTAAATTTGGACTACAAATTTCAGGAGCCATCTTAATATTGCTGACTTTATTCCCGTTTTTTCCTCTTGTTCCTTTTTGCCTATTTCATGATTTCTTATGCTTAGAACTCACTGTCTCCAGAGGCCTGTATCATGCTGCTCTTCTTAACAAGCAGATGTAGGTGCACCTATTTTCTTTTTCACATAGATATTCACCTGACACCATCTTGTATCACACTTCTGCAATTCTATTTCAGCATCCAGGACCTTGAATGACAGTGTCACATCTCTGTGAAGCCAGAGCTAACTGTACTGGACACTGCTGGCCCCTTTGGTATAGTCTGCCATTAGCCAAGTTGGAACAGCTGAGGTTAGGGGAGAAAAATTCTGTGCACAATGTGCTTATTGGCAGTGTGTGGTCTGATACTCTTCATCAAACCACATCTTTGCAGTTGCCCCAGCATGAACACTAAAGGAATCTGGAGCAGTGCTGGGCTAAGGCTTTGCAGCAGGCCTACAGAAAAGTTCAAGAACATTGATAACAGCTATGGAGGATATTCTGTTTGATCTGTGATGAACTTGACTTCATTATAAATTCTGATGCAGACATAGTGTTTAAAGCTCCTCTTAGAGGACAGCAGGCTTCTTCCAAAGAAGAATTCAAGGAGGATCACCAGACCTCTGAGGGGTATGAGGCACAGAGAATGGCGCAAGGTCATAGGAATTAGGATGTCTTTAAAATCTGGGAGCTCCTCTGAGAATCCTAATCTCTGAAATAGGCAGACTATTGCCATTAGAGGTTAGAAAGAATGGGGTGTGGTGCTGGACTTTTCTGCAGTGAGTTCTGAATTGTTGTTTTTCTCCCCTTTGTGGTTTTATCTTTCTGACTGCACTCAGAAGAGCTTTTCCTCCAAGTCTGGTCTTCTGCACCATGTCACAGATCTTCCCTGATTTTGTCCTGCTCTAGGATTAAACAATGTTTTGTCCTGCAGCTCCATTTCCAGACATGCTTTCTCTACCCTCCTCTGCTAAATCTGGTTTACCTCACCAGAGTTGTGTAGCAGCATTTGCTTTCACATGGAGAATGCTTTCACATTCCCTCAAAAGGGAATGTCAAGCCCATATGTGGTAATATATATTACCATAATATTATTAATATTATATATATATGTGGTAATATATGCCCATTCGAATGGTAATATCATGCCCAAAGCATAGTCTCCATCCAGGTCCTCACTTCTGTCTCTCTATCAGTTAGTGAACATGTATCAAACCTTGCTTAATGAGTTTGGTGAAACTTCCCTTTCACTTGAAATAGTGAGATAGTATCCCCCGATACCCCTGAGAGGTTACCCTGCTTCTCTGCTGGTTCTCCATGAATTGCTGATTCTATCTGGTTTTACCAGGCACAGAAACAGCATCAAGGCATAGGTGGCTAAGTAAAGAGATGCTGCCTCAGTGGCACACATCAACATCAGATCAGTTCCCCTTTTCTCCACTCCATTCACCTTACATGCCCTATCTGCTTGGCAATAGTACTAGCAGACTGCAAGAGTGCTGCACGGGGAAGAGCAAACTACTCCTAGGACGACTCCTAGTTCAGCCCAGTGACTGGCAGCTGGCCTGCTAACCTGCTGTTTTACGTTGCACAAAACTAAACACCTCTGTGTTCTTGTCATGTTTAATAGATGAGTTCTGTACGCCTAAGGGATTAAGTTTTATGCTGATTTTTAGTAAGACCTTTCACTTTTCCGTTGTTAATACAAATTCCCAGCATCTGTTAGTCTCACCATGACACTGAGCCTATACTGGACCCAGAGCAAACCATTGTTCCCTACAGTCCTTGTTCTCATTCTGTTTTTTTGTAATTTGCCCACTTGCAACCACATTTACTTTGATTCTCCTTGCTCTGTCTCAAGGATCATAGAAATAATTGCACTGTGACCAAAGAACAGTTTGTTGATGATCAACAGATTTGACTGCCCTGAGATTTAGGGGCTGAAGGAGCTACAGCAGGCACAGGACATTATGGTTTCATCTAGTATTTTTACTCTCACTTTTTTGCCCTGTGCTCTCCCTTGCTCTTGAAAAATCACTCAGGATGCAACAGAGAAATTATACCAATAAAGAGGCAGAAGGCAGAGTAAACCCAGACACCAGAGGCTCTCCAGCTTTCTTTCAGAAAGCCGAATACATATTGCAGAGGCAGCACCAGCTGCATGAATTGTGTTTGAATGGTCCTGGCAATGGCTGTGGCTGTCTATGGTTCCCTAAGCTGTGGAGCAAGCAAATGTTTTGCACGACTCTCACTCTCAGTGCACTGATCACAAGATGTAGACTTGGCTATTTATGTGGCACTGATTAGGCTGCAGACTGTGGAAGACAGGTGCCATATCAGCTCCACAGACTAGCTGAATATAGCAGCAGTGAAACATTGTAGTGATCCTTAACTGCAGTGATCCTTAGTGCTTGTCACATCTGCTTTACACACTGAAGGTCCTAGGTTCAAGCCCCAGTGGAACCAGCACCAGGAAATCTTTGGGAGGTTGGACTAGACGATCTCCAGAGGTCCCTTCCAACCTTACTGATTCTGTGATTCTGTAATAGCCTGCAGTACAACAAAGAAATGCCTTTGTCTTATTGGATGACCGTACTTGGGAGAGAATACGTTAGAGAGATGAACACTGCTGGAAACCTATACAAGCAAGGCTTGTTACAATTTCCAGTGTCTGTCACTCAAGGGTAGCAGGGAATAAGAATCTTCTGACCATGTAGATCAGCTCCCAGATCACCTTGTGGCCTATCAGTTTTCCAGTCCTGAAAATCACTGGCCACAGAGCAATGGCTGTCAGTGGTAGCAAGCTCAGCTCTGAGAATTGGTTACTCTTGGTCATTGGTCAGCTTTCACACCAAGCAGAAGATGTGTTTAACACAGATCTCCATAAACAACTTCTTGGTCTTCCTAGTATTAGTATCTCCCTCTGCTGCTATTCTCTCCTGTTTGCAGTACATTTCTCTGATGTGGGTTAGCATTCATGTAATACCTGGATGTGACAAAACAGGCAAGCATTCATCTTCATTAGCGCTGAGGATATGTAACAGCAGGAAGTCTGCATCTTATCTCCCAAAACTGAAACATTCAGCATCTGTCAGTCACTGCCTTGTATTTCCAGATCACATCATATATATATACACACACACACACATATATATATATGATTTTGTTGATGTTAATAAGCATTAAGCTATTAGGTATGCCGTTAATATTCTATTTTCATCATTTCACAGGTACCATAAAGGAAAGTGGAAGGTCTCCTCTGTATCTCTCCATCTTCTTTGCTGCTTTATGCATCAGGAAAAAAAGTGCTGATTTTCATGACAGTGGCAAAATGAAAAAAGTCACATTTGAGCTCCCGGGTGATTCTTGAAGCAAGTGAATAACAGAATTCAAATGTATAAAAGGTCTTTTAATATGCTATTCAAAGACTGTGTAGTGTATCCATTGAAGTGATGATGTAACGTCAAGTTTCAAAGATGAAAAGAACATCTGGATATTGCAATTACCATTAAATGTGAAGAGGAGTCACCAGCATATTGGTAATATAAAACTGCTTCCTTGATTCACCAAAGTGTAGGACTGCAAGCTGCTGGACCCGCCACATCCGAAGTAGTAATAGGTAAAACCTGTTTGTTTCATGGTGCCAGTGGTAGGAAGATATTTTCTTTCAAGTAAGTCTCTTGTTATTCGTTCCTTTAAAAAGAATGGGAAAAGGAGTTGAAGAGAAGAAATAAATCAAAAATAGAAAACTACTAAGGATTTTTTCTGATGATATCATAGAAATCCAGATACTATAAAAAGTTTCAGTTCGTTGCACAAAAATCCTCCAAGTGACAATCTTCAAAGCTTTTTAGCTTGTCTAAAATGAGGTCTTTAAAAGTCTTTTTTAATTTTATAGTGAAAAAATGCACTTATATCAGTGTAAGCTACTAAGAAATGAGATTCTAAGTCACAAGAAACATGTCAACTAAAATATTTTTGCGTAGAACTTTGAAGAGCTGAAAACAGTAAGTTTGACTTCTGAGACAAATTTGTCTTCTCATTCATGTACGTGGACTGAGATTTAGTGTCTCACTTGTAGATGGTAATATAAATGTGCAAGCATCTATTGTACACTTGAAAGTGAAATCACTACCTTGTGCAGGTTGAGGCAGGAAGAATTAGGCAGTGATGGACAATAGCACATTTCAGAGTGTTAACGTGTGTCTGTTCTGCCGGCCTCGGTGCTCTATAGGCCAAGTATTAGTCCTGCTGACTCTAATAGCAAAGCAATTATCTCTCTTTTTCTTCTTTAGTTCAGTTCAGCTCTGTGAACACGGAGAGAATTCATAATCATATAGAAGCAGTTGTTAGGACCAGCATTCTGGTTCCCTGTCCACTTATAGGCTGAAGACAGCAAAACAAGATTGAATGGAAATAGCTAGGAGTATTCTATATGCCTCGAAAACTGGGAAGAGAGATCTCTGTATGTCATACTGCGAGCTCAGAGTTAGCTCAACAAACCCCTTGAAATCTCTTCTGCCATGAAGAATTGACAGAATCCTGACCAAGAACCTAAGCAAACTGACATCTTTCCACTAACCTCTTGAATACTCTGTTACTTGGTTTAAAGCAGTTAACAGTTTAAACAGTTTTAAAACACAAACATTTATGTTCTTTCCAGCAAACTGTACTTCCCCGCTGAAATTTTAGTGCCTGCAGAATCTTGACAGCAGGGATGGAGGGTGGACAGATTAAAGAAGGAAGGGAGGAAAGTGTCTTTGAGATTATTTGTTTCTCTTTAATCAAAGGAGAGCCAGGAGACAGACCGAGTGAGTGAAGGTAATAGTACAAGGGAGCAAGGTGAAACCTACTAGGCTGATTGTAACTGTAACTAGAAAATGACTGTTTTCTTCACTATCTGCATGGCTTTTCAAAGCCTAGCCAGAGCAATGCCACTTTACAGAAATATTCTGCAATTACTTCTCACTGTGGCTAAATTTGAGAATGTGCTAAACACTAGGCAGGAGCTGTCTGGTCTGCATAAAATGGTGTTGGGTAAACTACTGTTCTCTTTCTTTGAGGTAGTATGAGAGGTATGTTTATAATGTACAGATTGTAAATTGTGATGCAGTGTTTTTAGTATTTTTAATACATCTTTCAAAATGTATTAATTAAAATATTCCTTCCTAGAGTAACTTGCAGTACTTGAAAATTTTTTTGATTTTTCTCTTTGAAACATGATGAAAGCACTGTTGGTTTTAAATGTAATGGTGTGCAAAGTGTGAGAGGGAGACAACTGGGTCCTACTAATTATTTCAGTGGTCTAGAAGTGGAGAAAATGCTTTCTTAACCAGCAACGAGATCTTGTAATCCTAGCTGACAGGTCCTAAGTCCAGAGTCAGAAGGTATAAAAGTGCTGCCTGAAGTTGCCAGCTTCAGGGGGAATGTTGCTTTTTATCATTTTAGCTACAAGTTTTCAGACTAATCAAGATTCAATGCCTGTATATTCTTGTAGCTCAAAGCTAATCCAAAGTGCTTCTTCAAATGAATGCCTTGTGTGCAGAAGACTGAATTCACTCTCCCCTCCTGCCAAAACCCTGCTGTAACCAAGTATGTGTTCTAAAAATCCCTGACTTTCAGGATGAAAAATGTAAATCCTTCTCTCCCTGTGCCCATCCTCTTTTTCTTAGATATGAAGATGTGATAAAATGCTAAGACCTGTGTTATGGTGATAGTCCAGTATATTTTTAATTTAAATATTTTCCCTTTCCTCAAAATGTATGAAGCTGAGCTGTTCTGAGATACCAGAAATATTGTTCTAAGATTCAGAGTCTCCTAAGTGATTTACTTGATGGGATTTGTATTGCTTGATCTGTGCATCATGTGGTATAGGAAAATACTAAACCTACTGCGGGAAATAATCACAAACCAGCAGATCCTACACCTATAATGATAGTTTGAACCATGGTCTTAGAATAGCATACATGTGACCCTGAATAATTAGTGTAAGCTGTCTCTGTGAACAGTAAAAGTTTAATTATATAGGCAGCAGGCCTGCCACCTTTAGGAGCAAAATTCTGTATTTTTTGTGTTAATACCAAATGGGCATATGAACAGAAGCTAAACAACTCCCTAAAATTTGTTTATTCTTTAAATATGTGCTTAAATGTGGATTTAGCTCCCTAAATCTGTTCTTCTATCCTAGAATATTGCATCCTAAGTGACTTATCTCCCTGAATCACAGGCCAGTGACTATCTATAACACAATGTTTGTCATTTTTTTTTTCTTTTAAGCCTCTCAGCTGCATTTGACAGAACTTATCATGGAGAAATGCTAAGTAGCTCAAGGATAGTACTTCACATCTTACAGGAGCGGCTCAAAGTTGTGTCGGGGACACACAATATTGAAGACTGGGAGCAAAATTATATTGTATTAGGAGTTCAAAAATGCTATCAAAGCAACACCACACTAAGTACCTGGGGAAAAAACAGACTCTAGTAAGCATGTTCAATGTCATTATTTCAAAGGGGATGTAGACTGTCATCCCCTTGTTCCCTTATACTGGTTGTCAAGAAGATGTTAAAGGGACTCGTGACACCATCTGTCTGGAGCCGAAAGCCTGAGCTGGGAGCTGAGGTTAGAGATACAGACTGCTGAAGACAGACATAAGGTATGGAGAGAATTCAACAGAAGTATGTTCAATTCTGTTTTATCTGAAATGTTCTTGATGCATCAAGTCGGCTTAGGGTTTAGTTAAGACCAACAGTCCTGTGCAAGACTGCACAATTATGAAAATCATAAATTTTTTCTAAAAAAAAATGAAAATAAGACAAAACCAGTACAATACCTGTTCTCAGTAACTTTTTTTTTCTTTTTTCCACAATGTGTGGTTGCTGGTGTTTCATCCAGGTCTGATTTTTAAAGTAGTTATTCATGGAGAAGGATCTCCTACAAGCTGGCCTTCTCAACAGTCTGTGTGGAACTATTTGCAGGTACCTGTAAGAAAAATGGAATTTCCTGGAAAGCACATTTAAATTTTTTCTATTCAAATGGAAAAGAAACAACCCCAATAAATGACTCTCTCATTTTTCATGGAAAAGGTCAGTCTTTATTGTATTGCTTTCACATCTGTACATAAGAACATGAGCTTAAACAATCTGTAAGTATCTTGTCTTAGGTAATGAATCCACCTGACATACAAAATTCACTCTGTTCTATTTCAAAACTCACAATATAAACAAAATGTCTTACTAGCACAGTTCTTGCCATAATTCTGCCCTGAACAGAACCTCCCTTGCAGCCACTTCTGGATATATTCCCCTGAGAGAGTACTGACTTCGAACTATTGGCTGGTAGAGTCTTCAGTGTGCAACTGTAAAACGTGTTTAAGCAGTATGTAGAGTGTGTCCATTTGCATGACATGATATTTAGTCAAAAGTTTATCACATCTGAGTAATATCTTGAATTTCTGTTACAAGAGAACACAGCTTTTTTTCAGTCCAACCCAGAATTACCTATGGAAGCCCGATAGCGTACATGAATCACTGCAGTTAGTGCACACTCAGACGCAATGATCATGGGGGAAAAAGTCACAACTGACAAGGTCTGATGACAACTCTTCCTGTTGTCCCCTTGTCCTTTTCATCTTTACATTTCAGAGTATAATTTCTTTCCATGACTTGATCCAGTAACCTGGTCATATTCCATTTCAGGTGTTTAATGAATCTGTTTAAAAGAAAAAACATAAGTAACCCTCTAGATCTGGACTGAACAGAGAAGTCACTATGTATGTTAGATACAGCACCATGCCATTTTTTCTTTAAAAAAAATCAAAAACTTTTCTATGAATAATTCTTTGAGAAGTAAAGGACTGAACAACTTCTCATTGAAACTAATGTAACAATTCCCAATAGTGTTAGAGCACATTAGCCCTTAGTGCAATTTTCACAGACGTATGAAAATATTAGTGTGAGGTGTAAGAGAATATGCTGTCAACCACAGTCCATTAGGTCTGTTGTTAAGGGTTTTTCTTAGGAGAGGACAACCAGCCCTGACATCCAGAGGGTTACTCTATTTTATGCTATGTTTGATATCCTTACACCTTGTTTTTTTTCCCTTAAAATTGATTTTTGAATTGGGTACTGTCTCTTAAGCAGATGCTATTCATTAGATCATTAACATTTTTGTATAATTATGAGTTAAACTATGTAGTCTCTACATTTGATGTAGCCTCTGACTTTGGTCACTCTTTTTTTTTTTTTTTTTCCTTTAGAGACACTTTGTTCAAAACATTTTGGATCCACCAATAAATAGTTATGGAACTAAATAACATGACATTCTCGGTTTTGGTGACAAAACCAAATTGCTGTTAAAATGCTTTATCGCAATATACCTAATGTGCCTTGGTTAGGTCAAAGTATCTGACAGCTGTTAAAAATGTGTGTTTTTTTTTTTCCCCATCATCAAAAGTAAACCCTATACCTGAAGAGCCTTTACTTTTAGGCAGGAGCAGAAGTGTGGATTATGCAGGTGCTGGGCAGAAGTGACAGGATCATTTTGGTCCTGTGATCCTACACGTGAGCTATTTAATGTAGTGTAGAATGGCACAGGTGTGTTTGGGGCATGTTTGTGAGGTGTGAGTCTATGCTGCAGAAGAGCTGTCAAGGAACAGGAGCCCAAAAGCAGCCCCTGCTGCCTGCAGCTGAGAAAGTCTAGGCTGTGTGACTGTGCTGTGTGGAGCTGGTCTCTACAAGGACCATTCTTCCCTCCTTCCCCTTTTACAGATATTATAGGCTTCCTGCACAGAGCATAAAGGCGGGGGATGCTCCATAGTAAATTTAGGTAGTTCATCAGGTCATAAGGGAGAGGAGGTTGTGGTACAAAGCCATAGCTGGGGAGCTTAAGAGACCTCCTAACTGATCTGCTTTGATTATGGGGCTCTACCAGAAGGCTGTCACTGGGCTGCAGGGCAAAATGCGGCCTCTCTCCTTGCCCTTTGCTTTCTGTACTTGAAGAGTGGCTCAGCAGATCGTATGTCACACCAGCCAGGCTGTCTGGCACAAGAGGTGCTGATGCAGGAGGACTGTCACAATGTGACATTTAAGGTGCACAAGACGTAACAGAATATATGAGGAGTCTGAATAAAGAATCAAATGTGATTGTCACATGTTTTGGATGAGCAAGAACAAGAACAGATTGAGGAACTGTGTATCATTACAGGAAGCCATAAAGCAACCAGATTGTCACAGAATTGGGGGACAGGTGCTTTTATGGTCTGAAACCTGATTAAAGGATTGGATGCAAAGGACAGGGCTTAGTAGGAGAAAAGTCAGCAATAGGGTCTCCCAGGAACCAGTTTTACTCATCAGCATCATCAGTGACTCAGAGAACAGAACGAACAAAGAAATCTCCAAGTTTGCAAAAATAAGCTCTTTGACATACTCAAATGCTGTACTGATGGCAAGGAACTCCAGAAGGACCTCATAACAATGCAGGAGTGAGCAAAAGGTGGCAGGTAAGTTTTAACTTAGATTATGTAATATAACACAGTTACAGACAAATAACCTACACCTGCCTACATGACACTGAACTTAGAAAGAAAGATTTTGGCATCACCATTAACAGGTATCTGAAGACAAGAAGGAGGCACTCTGAAATGTGCAGTGGCACCCAAAAAAACCAACAAAATTTTGGTCATCATCATGAGGGATACTGAGAACAAGACAGTGAGTCTTGGTTTTATACAATTGTATAAACAATAGATTATACAATTGTACACTTGGTACAACTGGTTGTAGAATAGGTTGTACAATTTGACCATATTTCAAGAAGAATGTAAAAGAGCAGAGAAGGTGCAGAGAACAACTATAATGGTCCAGGGGAGAGAGCAGCTCATCTCAGCCTCAACGGGTGGTAAAAAAAAAGGGGGATTAGAAAACAGGCCCATAAACAGTTGCTAAAGGAACTGAGCATAAATGTGCCCTCTGACACCCTAAATTCTAGTGTAGTGGATTCTGGTAAGTGTGTGGGAACAGACTGCAGATCTTGGTTAGGTTCATGTGTTTTCCCAAACATCTGCGGCTGCCAGAGGCAAAACACGGCACTAGGGGGACCAGAGATCTGACTCATGACTTTTCTTATGTTCTTATGCCTGCTGCTTATTGTAGCTGGTAAGACAGGACCAAAAGCACTTTTGTGTGCAATGAGGTATTTCAATCAAGTGTTTATCAGCTACAGTACCTGTTAACAATAAGCATATGCTCAAAAACCTTGTTACTTAAAGCAGGAAACAAGAAAAGGGGAAGCAGCAGTTACTCACTTGGTATCGATCTAATTACTTTAGAAGCTGAACTAAAAACTCTGCTGTACAGTGGACAGCTCAAAGAGACTTTTAGTATTCTACACTGAGGATCAAATCCTCTTCTGGTTTAGAAATAGCACGCAAAATGTTTTGGGTCTCCAGAGCAAAGCATAAAGCTGTCTATTGAAGGCTTCAAATACTGCTGTAGGGCTGCTAGTCCAAGACTGTAATTTGTAGTGGCAGATATTAAATGGTGTGTGAATGATATAATTGACCAGAATATTCAGCTGATTTAAAAGTCTGTTCATCAAACTTTATTTGAACCTAATTTTCAACAGTGGAAAAAATAGAAGAAGAAAAGCTAGCAAGTCTTTTTAAGTCTTAGAACTATTCTATACCCTAAAGGATAACAGTAAGTATCTAACAGTACGTCTACCAATTTGTAACTCTACCATGAAAAGAAGAGGCTCCATCATGCTATTTTTGTTACTTCTCTCTAGGAAGTTTCCATTCCTCACAACTCAGACTGAAGCAAAGGAAATGTAGTGACTCGGTTTTGCATCCTGACATTGTCTGCTTTCTGATTCCTGACTCTCTGAAAGAGTATTTTGGATATCATGGCCTATCTTGGCTATATTGCCCAAGCAATCCTCAGCCTTCATGGCCCTTCAAAAAGTATGTAGGTTAAAGAAAGTCGTAAGTCTATTAACTTATCTAGAGCGTTACCCAGAAATAAATCATTCAGAACAGGTCATTATTCTCCATTATTTCCTATATATGGCTGCCACTAGTCTTTTCCCTTTCTATCACAGTTAATCCTGTAGCTGGGAGCCTACGACAGTTCTCATAAGAGGGGAAGGAGGGTCCCCCCCTGCTGAACAGAACGTGGTGAAACACAACCTGCTTCTACTCCATGTTCTTTGGTAAAAGAGGAAATTGCTCCTTACCAATAAGGGGGGAAAAAAAGATGAGTAGGTCATTCTCCATATCAGGTCATAAAACTGATGTTTCTCAGTATCCATCTCCACAGAAAGAATAAGCCGGCAAAATCTATGGCAAAAGAAGATCCCGAGGATTGGAGCGTCTGAACCAACCACTGATCATGGCTGAACTGTTCCTTCTCATTTCTGTTGATAGCACTCCTCTCAAAACCCTTCTACCAGACTGTGAAAGGTCAGATTTTTTTAGTTCCTTCAATATCCAGCAGATTGTGAAGTTTCTACTAATGCTTGTGGTTTCTTTGAATGCTTAATCTCTTAATTCTAAGGAGAAAATATACACTACTCTCTATACAAAGAGAATGTGGTTTGTCAGTTAAATGACTACATTTGTGCCAGATTTTCTTCAAGTTTCTTACACCTGAAAGAGATACCCTAATGCAGGAAGATCAGTATCAACTCCACAGCTTTCAAAGGCTTTGATTCTGTAAAGAGTTTCAATACAGCTGCTAGGCCTTTTTAATGAGTGAAAACTGATTGAGTGACAACTTGAAAACTAGAGAGGACGTATGTTACAAATATGTTTGTGTCCTCAGAGGAGACTATTAAAACTATTCAGCTATCTTTTCCCAAGTCTGTGGCCAGACAAACTACTTAAGCTTATGTATCTGGAAAGAGAAAGAAGGTTTATAATTTTCCCTAAAGAAATGGGAAGACTTAGTCATTACTGTGTACAATTTAATTCTTTGGGACGGTCATTCTCCTTGTAAATGAGAACCATTATGAAGGGATAAAGGGGAAGAGTTGAATTGGCCAAATACACAAACTAAATTTGTCTTAAAAAAATTACTCCTTTTTGTTATTTCAGGATTATTAGTTGCCACCTGAACTATAGTGTCACTATCTTTCCGAATGAAAACAAACATGAATTAAATTTGATTCATTTCTTAATTTCTCTGATGGCTTAAGACAGATAATCGGCTCTTGCTACCTGCTATTAGAGCAAGTTGATTAAATTTCACTTTTGTGATGAAGAACAACAGAAATCACTTCAAAATCACTTGTGGGCTGCGGCTTTTACCCAATGAAATACTCAGGCCTTAAGCATTTCTGTTCTATATTAGAAGTCTCTTAATTTTCTATGACTCATTTTAATCTATGATGTTATTAACAGCAGGTTTTAGAAAACTGTTTTAAAAATCTGCCTCCTCTATTGAAATACATAAATGAATGTATTTGGTAGAAAATACCTTAAGATTGTGCATGCTGTGATTAATAACTTTGAGTGGTCAGTTCATCAGTTAACCGAGATTTTGTCTTCCTTCCATTTAGGATGGAATTCTTGCTAACAGTAGCCAGAGCACAATAGTCTCTTTATAACAAATCTACTAGGTGAGAGCACACAACTGCTTTTAATTTTAATAACACCTAAGCATTCAAAACACAGGTCTAAAAATCAAAGCTATTGCTCTTAATCCTATTGTTACTGTAACTGGTATAAAAGACAACTGGTCTGTATCACGGGGTCAATCTGTTTGTTTCCCATTCTTTTAACATAGAGATTTCTGTGAATGAGAAAAACATACCGAGAAATGGGAAGGTAAAATAAGTAACTGATCGCTTACATGTTTTGTTTTTAAGATTCCAAGTCTAAAGGGAAGAAGTCAGGAGGTGGATTTGGATGTGCTTTTGTATGTATTTGACAGCGCTAGTGATAACATTCTTCTGATCCGTTCCTTAGAGAGAGGAAACAGAGACATGAGGGAGTTAAACTTACAGAACAGAACACATCAGTAGCAGACATGGGAAGGAATCCCGCACGATTATTTCCACCTCCACTGGGCCTGAAGTTTCTCATACAGACTGAGCCTTCACTCTAATTGGCACTATTTTGGTGAGCTAGTGAACTAAGCTATTTCTTTGACTGATTCAGGATTTAGATGCTGGCATATAGCAGAAGTGCTGAGTCATAAGCTTTTGAGTGCTGGATTCTGCGCATCAAGGACATTCATCATAATTCACCTTGATGCAAAAATATATGTAATGTCTGTACTGTATTTCATATTCATTTTTTATTGTTGATTACTTTTGCTCATTTTTTTTTTCTGATTACTTCATGATGAGTCACATCTAATTTTAAGACAGTACAAGAACAGTCACATTATATTATTCCAAGGGGCACTTCAGCTAAAAATCTAGATAACATGAGCAAGCTAAATTTGCTCAAATTACACAGACAGATTTCTCCATTTGACTAGGATAGGAAGCTGCTTCAAGCTGCTTAGTTGTCTATCCTCAACCTCTGCTACCAATTTAATCATGACTATTATGCTCAGAAATCTGGCCATAATTTTGTTTCTACTGAGTTTCTTTATTCAACTAAGGTTTTTTGTGCAAGAGAGAACTCTCCTGATCCACATACTCTTCTACTTTTACATCTAAATAAATCAGATCTAGAGGTTTCCTCTGTTTCTCTGTTCACGTAAGCCACACAGCTTCTAGGTGGAAAACATCAGTTACTAATGCAAAGAAACCACCAGATTTCAGCTAAGGCTAATCATAGCTTTTTGGTTGTTCTCAGTAGTCACTGGTGAGTCACATGAAGAACACTCCTCTTATATGCAAAAGAGTAATGCCTATATATTTTTCAGCTATATATAAAACGGAGGTCTGTTCCTCCTGCAGTGTCTTGTCAGTCCTCAGTACTTCTGGTCTAAGCAAAGAGAGCAGGTGGACAGCGTGCCTCAGTCGATGGGAAGACAGGTGAACCCCCATACAGAACTCAAGTCACTAGGCAGTGGATTTAATCTTCCCTTTCAATGCCTCATTTCTGGTCCCAAAACAGAATCCACAGTTCTGAATTAAGAACCTCCTTTTCTGCATGCATTTCTAGGGAACTGAGGAAGATGACTGCCACAAAACAGTAAAGAACTCTATAACCAGGCTATTAACATAAATTCCTTGACATGCAGAGTCTTTGCCTAGTAGTTAAATAATTATGCAATTTGTGGCCTGGTTGTTGAATAAATAAATATACTTGAATATATAAATAGATGAAGCATAATAATGTTATCTTTTTGCTCTCTAATACTTGATCTAATTTTAAGGATTTTTGATTTGATTCTCAATGAAAACAGCCTAACATGACAATTTTCAAATTAAAGGTTCAGGGCTGCAGGTGGTACTTGCCCAGGGTTCCACTGGCTCCAGTGAAAGTATGGACTTCTGAGCTTTGTGAAGACCTCTGCTTTTCGATTTCTACATTTGTGAAGACTTCTACATTTTGATTTCTATGTATAAATGTGACATGATCTTACGGTGAAAATATCAAGTAGTTTGCAAAGCTTCTTATCCTATTGAAAGAAACAGAAGTTGTAAGAAGCCCATTTATGTGCACTGAACAAGACTGAGCTCAGATTCCGTGCTCTGCTAAGCTGTGTGTTTATGTAATAGAAAAAATCCACTAGAGTAAGATAGTATGACTGTTTTTCTCCTTGGGTCTTCCTGAAAATTAGATGCAATCCATCATGACAAATTCCAGTCAGCAAAAAAAAAAAAAAAAAAAAAAAAGTGAGAAGAAAAAGCATTTTTTAAAATCTCTGTAATAGTGTTGGAGTAATAATATTTGGAGTTTAGAGAGAGGTATTTGGGGGGGGGAGAGAGTTAGGGCTTCTTAATATGCTCACCAAAGATTTTGTTAAAACTTTCATTAATTAATTTATTTCCTGGAAGACAGGGAATGTGAAGGTGACCAACAAAGGCTTTTGGGGTCTCCTATATTATGAGCATGTATGCTGTTTGCTGAAATTAAAAGGGATACAAAGAGGAGACAGTCACGAAAGTAATCAAGTGTGTTTTGTGGAGAGGTCAGTTCTGTTTCAAGTCTTCTGTGCTAGCAGAAGTGCTAGTAGTAACAGATCTGTTCCCCCTCCCCCTACTTCTTATGCTCTCAAGTGCCCTCAGCCAAGCTCTGCTTAGTTGTATGGAGGGGGCACAGAGGGAGTACTACCAATATTACTCCAACAACACCAGTTTCCATTTTATACCTTCCAAAGCATGGAACAAAATCTGCTCCCATTACTTTATATGTGACCTTAATAAAAATTTCTATGGATACAATTCTAACTTGTATGAAGGAGAGCACTGCAGGAAAGGTATTTTTTTTTAATTAAAACTTACTAAAATAGCTTAATATTAAATTAGACTTGTCTAGTATGTCTAAAAAAGATATATTTGCAACTTTTCAACAGAATTTCTTGCTTCTGTATTTTTAAATAGAAAATACAAAAGTATCCTGAATTTGTTTTCAAATTTAGAGCCAATATTTTGCTGAAAATTCTACTGGCAGATTTGTTAACATATTCTAATTTAAACTGTGAATGTTTTGATCAACATACATTTGGCACATAGAGTCCTAGCTGGAAATTGTGATTCCCTTCCCAACTGCATTTTAATGTTCTAAAATCCTAAATCCTTACAACATTTTCAGGGTCTTAGTATAACCCCGAACCATAACAAACTCTCATGCTGTGATTAATATGAATTAATATAAAAAAGAATGGTGAATTGTGTAGGTTTATTATTATCCAAGATGCAGTTTTTAAAGGGCATCTGTTTAAGACCTATTTCTGGCTAGAGAATGCTTTATGAATTTTTGATAATTACCCTGAATTATCATTTAGATTCAGAGCCAGGACACTTTTAAGGCAGCAGAGGACAACAGACCGCAGCCCCGACCGGCTCCTGCGCTGCGTGGCTAGGGCCGGCCGGCCGGCGAGCGCCCGGGACTCCCGGGGGCGCGCAGCGAGCCGCGGGACTGCGCGCTGAAGCCAGCCCGGGCCCCGCCGCCCGCCCGCACTGCACACCGAAGCTTGCCCGTGCTGAAAGCCAGGGCAGCGCCGGGCGCCGCGGCCCCGTTCTGCGGCCCCGCCGCGGCTAACCGCTGCTCCGCAGGGGGTCGCCGGCTCCCGGCCGGCGGCGGCGCGGCCCCGCCGAGAGGCGTCCGGCTGCGCGGCCGCGCTCCTGCGCGCGGGCGGGCCGAGCGCGGCGGCTGCAGCGGGGCGGAGCGGCGCCGGGCGCGCGCCCGCGCTGCTCGCGGGGACGAGCGGCAGGAGATGACTTACTTCCCGTGCAAGGCCGACGGTGCCCTCGGCGGCAGCAGGTCCTGCGCAGCCCGGGCAGGAGCAGCAGGCTCCGCTGACCCCGCACCGGTGAGGCCATTTTGAACGAGGATGCTGCGCAGAGGAGCGGAGACGCAGCGAGGGCATCCCGGGCCGTGGCGATGCGTAGCTGTGGCTGTGCCGGGACAGCCAGCCCCGCCGGTGCGCGGCCAGAGGGCTTCACTCCGCAGTCGCTTTGGAGCGTTATTCCAAATAGCCGTCAAAGACGTCCATCTCGCTGTCCGTCTCGTAGAGCCCTGAGCCAGGGTCGGACAGCACCCCCAGATCCACCAGAGCCTGGTCCATATCCTCGGGCAGGAAGACGATGCCTACATTGAGAACGATGTACTCCATCAGGAAGGCATAGTACAGGATCAGCACGTTGACGAAGAACAAGCCCACGTAAAACATATAGGGCAGCACTAACAGCGCATGGAAGGCCCAAGACTCCAGAGAATCCAGACGCGCCGAAACCGCGGCGGGCATACAGCTGTGCGGGACCGCGGCGGCGCGCCGCGGCCGGGGCGCTGCCCGGCGGCGGGCTGCGAGCGCCGGCCTGCCCCGCTGGCGCCTGCCGGGGCGCGGAGGGCGAGCGGGAGCCGCGGGGCGCAGGCAGGGAGCGGGGAGAGGGCGGACGGGGACGCACCGGCAGCCGTGGCAGTGCGGACCCTGGAAGAGGAGAAGCCCGCAAAGGGGGCAGAGATGGCAAGTCTGCAAGGCGACCGGCTCGGCTCCTTCCCGCGCAGCCCCCGGGCGCGCGGGTGGCCGGCGCGGGCCTCGGGGGCGCTACCGCAGCGCTGTCTTTGGCAGAAGGCTCGTCAGGGGCATTTCCAGCCCGGCTGCTGCAGTCCCGCCGCGGCTCTCCTCCTCCTCCCACTTGCAAACTTCCCAGAATAACCGTGCAGGCGCTTTCTTGCGGCTGACGCTGAGGCTTTGCCGGCCGCCAGGGAGCCCGCCAGCCCCCGACCCGCTCGGCGAGACCCCCCGCCCGCCGCCGCTGCCCCCCGCCAACGCATGCCACGTCTGTTTACCCGCGCCGGCTCCCCTCGCATCGCTCCTCCGCCGGCACCGCCCGCCGCCGCCCCTCGCCGCCGCTGGTTGGCTTGGAGGCGCCGTGATTGGCACCGCCGCGCTCCGCAGTCGTACCCCGCTTGACCTGCTCGGGGGAGTCGGCCGCGGCTGGCTGAGGCGGGCGGGAGGGGTCTCCGCTTCGCTCCCGCCGCGCAGCAGCGCCGTGCGGTTTCCTCCCTGTCCCGGACTCCCCGCGGCTGCACAAGGCACGCAGCCGGCGCCCAGGCCTTCCAGCGCTCCTCCGGCGTGTCCTCCAGTGCCCGCCCACGGGTCTGTGACCGTTAGGACTTTCCACACGCACCTCCGTTGCAATAGATCATTCTTTTACTTGCTCTTGCAGCTCGGGTAGGCTGTGAAGTCGTTTTTCCTGATGCCAGAGACAGTAATAACTTTAATATTCAATTGAGGCGTTTCTTTACTGGCTAACATTTCACCAGTACCGAATTATAATCAAAGGCATGATTTTAAACTTGTTTATTGACACAGGACAACAAACCCAGCTGTCTTCAGTCAACTTTTAGTTTGATTTAGTTTAATTCTTTATCTGGTTAAACCAAACAAACACAAAACACATCTACTAGGACAGTTGTTACTGGTCTTTGCTGTGCTTTAAGCCAATTCAAAATTAAATGTGCAATACTGTATATGAAAGACTTTAGCAAGAAGAATGGCAGCAAATGCATTTCCTGCAGCATCCTGTTCTGCTCTGCTTAGAACTGACCCCATCAAAAACCGGTTCATCTTTGAGTTACGGGAGGTGAACAAGAAATGTCAGAGGCCAATATTTTAGCTCAGATTACAATGTATTTGAAAGGTATGTGCACATGTTAAAAGACTACTTTTAGTTTAGGCTAGAATTAGTCTTTTATATTCTTCTAACTTAATCTTCTCACGACTTGACTGAATCTGAGTCATGTAACTTCCAAAACAGAGGGACAGAATAAATTAAAAATAGAATTTAGTCTTCAGGCTCTCAGAGGTGCGGGGGATCCTTCAAGCCTTCGAGGTTCGTAACTGCCCTTGTGGTCAAATGTGCCACTTAGTTAAGCACCTGCTTGACACAAAGCATGTTTTGTTCTTTGGAAATGTCATTTGCAGTGTATATTTTGCTTTTGCTTTCCTCTAAAAGAACCGCCAAAATAAAATTCTCAGTGGGAGCTGGCTTAGGCTAAGCATTTTCCCTTTTCCTTGGACATACCGATGGGAAAGAAGAAAACTTCAGGCTCCCCGGGGACCTTTCGGAATTTGTTCAGGGAGGGAGGCGGGTGACAGTCGCGGCTGTGGCGGTTGGCGGGCTGTGGCGGCTGTGGCGGTTGGCGGGCTGTGGCGGTTGGCGGGCTGTGGCGGCCGTGGCCGGTGGCGGCGCGCGGCGGCCGTGGCGGTTGGCAGGCTGTGGCGGCCGTGGCCGTTGGCGGGCTGTGGCGGCGAGTGGCGGCCGCGGCCGTTGCCTGCCGCAGCGCGTGGCGGGCCGTTGTGGTGACAGGCGGGCCCGCCCGCAGCGCCTCCTCTCGGTCCGTGCTGCCGCAGAGCGCAAGGCCGCAGGCCGCGGGGCCTGCACGGGCAGGAGACGGGTGTTTTCCCGCTCGGTTTCGGTGTTCTGCTTTCACTGTTCGGTTTTACTCCCTTGCAGGGAGCGATGAGACAGCCGAAATAAAAGGGTCGCTTCCTGCTTCCGCTGCCGGGACGTCTCCATTCCACTTTCCCAGCCTCGAGGACGCTGGAAAAACAGGCATCCCCCGGGAAAATGTTGGCTCGGTCCCGAGCGCTCGCCTGACGCCCCTGCCCGCCCTGCAAGCGCAGACCGCCCCTCACGCCGCCGCAGTCTCCACCCTTCGCCCCTCTCAACGGGCACCAACGGCCCCGGCGGCCCCCTCCCTGGGCGCTGCCCCCGCAGTGCTGCGCTCCAGGTGCATGCTGGGACTTGCAGTCCGGGCCGGGCTGCCGGGCTGGGGGAGGCGGGGCGGCGGGACCTCATTTCCCAGCGTGCCCTGCCGGCGCGTGCGCGTTGGCGCTTGCGTGCGCCGGCTGCTTGGGTCTGCGGCCGCCGGTCGCTGAGGTGCTGGCTGCTTCGTGCCCTGTGTCCGCCCAGGCGCCGTCCGCCCGGCCTGCGCTCCCTCCCTCCCTCAGACCTATGGCACCCTAGAGCCTCGCGGGCCGCATCCGCCCTTCGCCGCCAGCATGTTCGGCCGCTCCCGCAGCTGGGTGGGCGGCGGGCACGGGAAGGCCGCCCGCAGCATCCACTCCTTGGATCACCTCAAGTAAGCGCGGAGTCGGCGGGAGCTCGGGGGGGGGGGGGGGGAGGGACACGGGACTGCGAGGGGAAGCGCGCTGCGGGGAGCGCGGGGCTGGCGGCGAGCAGGAGCCGCTCCGCGGCCGGCCCTCCCTGGGAAGCTACCGGCGCCCGTCGGTGTTGTGCAGGGGGGGGCAGGTGGCGGGGGGAGAGCGGCGGAAAGGAGAAGGCTCCCCGGTCCCGCCCCGGTTTGTGCCTTTCGCAGCTCTCCGGAGCCGAAGCTCCCGGAGCAGTTCTCGGGCGGCGACGGAGGTTTTCTGTTTAGCGTGGTTTTGCTTTTTCCTTCATCTGCTCTGTGACATGAGTCACGATCTTGATAGCACGCTTGTTTTTTGGGCCCCAAAACATCTTCAGGACAGACGCAGTTCCGTGGTGCAATGTCACACTCACAGCTGTGATACGTGTTTTGTTTTTGTTTTTTTTTTTTTTTTCCTAATTATGTCACAGACTCGCCCTATGGAGTAGCGCGTAAGAGGTGTTAAGTACAAGAAATACCGCATTCCTGCTGAGAGAGAACTTCTGTTGTTTCCTGGTAGTGGCCAAGAAGCTAGGAGCCTGGTCCTGGGCTATAAACAGCACAGAGCTTTTGAAAAGGAAACAGATCTTGGTGGTCAGCAATGATTCACAACCATCGGGGCAGTGGTTCTGCAGGTCCAGGGATGTACCCTAGGTGGAAGGTGCAGCAGCTGACATGAAAATAAAGCTATTAAGCTTGGGAATTGTAGTGTTAGTCTATAAAGTCTGATATCCTTGTATTTTTGCTAACTGCAGAAGGGGTAGAATAACTTTTTCTAGCTCTGCCACTGGACAGTTGTAGGAAAGACAAAGGATTAAAAAAAACCAAACTTGTTCTCTGCTTCATTCTAAGGGTTCTGATTATTGCAAGAAAATCAGTAAGGTCTGCACTTAGAGTTTCTTTCACAACTGAGTAATTCTGGTACTGGACCAGTCATATATATTTTTTCCCCTAAGGATTGATGGATTAAAACAGACATTTTTGTCATTTTGAAGTGAAAGATGCCATCCTATTTTAGGAAAGTTATTTTTAAGGAACTGGAATTTGTCATGGCATTACCTTAGTAAACTGAGAAGTACCATATCCATTGTTATTAAGTTTATATCTGTTGCATGAAATATTTTCTCCCTTTTAATGAGAGCTGAAGTTTTGCAGAAATTATTTGCTTTATCTTCTTAGAGTAATTTATGTTCCAGTTATGAATAGATGAATTAATTTTTCAAGAGTAATATTAATGACATTTTAAGTGATATGTCAGTTTTTCTTGATCTGCATATCTCTGCATTGATTCTCCCAATTAGTATAGCTATTGTTTCATAAAAGTATGATGCCTGAAGTTCTTCCTTGCTTTATTCTAGGGCCTTTTGTTTCTCGTCTTCCATAGATGTAGTGGTATTCAAAGTACAGAGAGTGACTTTTAAAATGCATTTGAACATGAATGGGCCAGCTCCTAAATAGATCTGGAGCTGGACATTGGAAACTGAGGCTTTCCTTGATTATGTATCAAGGTTTGGATTGGGTTGGTATGAGTAATAGGCAATTGTCACAGACTTCTTTCTGGTTGAAAGCCTGCAGGTTGACCTGAATGAGCTTATTTTCTTTTTCCATTGGAAAAGACCAGATATGATCCTGGCCTGTTACTTGAGTATGTGTGCAAGTTTTATGTCGTTAGCTGACTTCTCTTAATTTTCTCTGACTGTTGTGGATAGCCATTATAATGTTCTTGGATTCTTGGACTCAGCTTTTTAAGTGCTTCCCTATTGTCAGAAGCTGGTCTCAAAGCAACTTAAAGGAGCTGTGTCTGTTGTCCTAAAACTACTTCTGTTTTAAATTAAAAAATTATAGTGATCTGTTGGGTTTTGTTTAGGTTAGGTGAATATCAGTAGTGAATAAATCCTAATGTAAGCATATTATTCATTCATTTGCTGTTGCATATGAGAACAACACACCTTTGCCATCTTTGTAAGTTCTATTAAAAAAATCTATTTTTAGCAGTTAACACATTTTTAACAGTTATGCTTTTAAAATAATAACTGTAATTTTTTTAATATGAAGCTGAAGAAACCAGAATGTTTATCACTGTTAAATATTTTTGCTGTATTACTGTTTTGTACAATTCTTCCTCCTTTCCTTCTCCATCTTCCTGCAGAAGCTAAAGGTTGTGTAGTGAATATCTTCAGACTTGTCCTTAGAGAAATCTGAACACTTAACAACAAAATGAACATTTTTGCTTAACAGCATGAAAGTGAAGTTCATTTGGGCCAGTGTATAAAAAAGATGGTGATCTTAATCCTATTCTGAACAGATTGCAGTGTTTTTTCTTCATGATTCCCTTCTCAATGACCTCAGTGGATAACTTAAGGAATTAACAATTTGGGGTGCCCTTCTCTCCTCCTTCAAATTATTTTTTTTCTGCAATGAGTAATATATAATCTGCAATGCAATAGCGGTACTGGTAACCTTTAATACAAGAAAAGGAGAGCATTAACAGGAGAAGTACTTTCTAAATGAAATAACTATGAATACAGAACTCTGAGAAATATATGCTTGGTAGTTTTCAATGATTAATCAAATTATGAAGAGATTTTGAACAGGCTCCGATAGTAATGAAGAGGATGCACTTGTATAGGATTTGGATCTTACAAGTACTTTTTCAAGATGATGTATGTATTCTAGTCCTTATCTCTAAGCTGGAGAAATGTTCAAAACCAGCAAGTGCATAGATCTTTACCAAAGAAAGAGAAATCAAGTGTATAAATACAAAATAAAAGGAACTGTTGAGGCAGCAGTACTGTGGAAAGTAGTTTTGAAAGCATGGGAGTCAGGCTGAGTAAGTCAACATCATCAGGTATTGCCTGGGTGGAGTGGGAAGGAAAAGTTACCCTCAGATAAAAACATAGAAATGTTGCATTTGACATACAGGAGGCAGTTTTTCTGAGCTGCTTAGCGCTGGTGGTGGGTGGATACTTCAAACAGCTATCTGATTTTGTTATTACACTTGAAGACAAACAAGTTCAAATGCAGAGAGAGTGCAAGGATGCTGATGCCTGATGAAATTTGAAGAAATTGAATTCGAGTTTAGAAAAAAGAGGCTGAAAGGGACACTTTCAGCATGTCAGAATCTTCTAGGCAAGAAAAATGTGATCATACATTCTCTTGTGGCCACAGATGGTAGAACAAGTAATATCTTGTTTGATTTGCAACAGAAAGGACTTAGTCTAGAAGTAACGTGGCTTGTGCTTGACTTAGGTAAAAGATGAAGTATACAATTCTCTCCTAGAATGTTAACTTTGTTCTGTGTGTGTGATATTTTCAACTGTGAAATTTAAAATGGCATTATTGTAAAGGAAGGGATACCCAATACCTTTGATCTGTTTAGACAGTGTATATTCAAGTGTTTGTTTAGCTAGGCTATTCATCTATCCCTCTGTTTTGTTCTTTACATATTTTCAATGCTAAAAATGAATGCATCAAGGTTATTTGAGGCAACAGCCTTTTTTGCTCTGCAAATCTGAAGTTATTGCTTCCTCACTAGTTGTACTTTCTTCTGCTTGTGTGGCCTCTTCGGATATGGTTCTTGCCTACTTTTGCATGTAAGCCAGGCATGCTTGTGTAGGTCAGGGTTTCTAACTGTTCTCTCTGGCTGCTATAATAGTCACTGTGCTCTGTTTCTGCAGCTTCTCTGCAGGTACTGTGACCTGTGGCTAAAATACCAAAAAATGTTATGATAGCCAGTTGAGGATAGTCTAACCTCAGTACATCCATAACCAGATGTAGTTGAGAGGACACTTTTCTCTTCCTCCCTTCTCTATCTACAAACTGTAGTTTATGCTGGTTACCTTTGGAATGGAATGGATAAAGAGAATTATGTGGTTTATTCCAGTAATTCAATGGTAATATCTTAAATCAACTCTGCTGTTTCTGAAGATATCTTCTGATCTTATTTTTCTGATCACAGTTTTCCTGTTAATGTGAAAGTGTGAAAGATTGAGCCAAGTTGTCTGGAATTTGTATCTTTGTTTAGTATATTTGCTTCTAGGTACAAATAATATTTTTCCTACTTTTCCAACCTGTTTGTAAAGAGGTATTTTATCTAGAGTTGTTGTTACTTTTTAAATGTGTTTCTCATTATTATCTCAGTGTTTTGTATTTTAATTAAAACCTTTTATGCATGCAGAATGCATGCCATTATAGTTGCATGCTAAATATTTCTTGTGACCTGGTCACATACAGTGTCTGTCATTATGTATGACTGAAGATTCGTGTTTCATACCTTATTTCCAGAATTACTGCGCATGCTGTGCATTGAGTTGCTTCTGCAAGAACCTTAATTATGTAGTTTTAGGCAGCATGAAGAAGCAAGTATATTACAGCTAAATTTGGTGTTTTTTAATTTCCGAGTTCTTGACTTCCTGAACTGTTGTCTTTTTTAATGTGTGTGTAAGAAGCAGAAAAATAATACAAATTCTGTATTCATGAGTAGTTGTAATATGTTACTGCCATAAGCATGGTTTCTTACCAGAAAATACTCAGAAAAGACCTTTTATAAACTAAAATATCTCTTGAAAAGTAGTTGCCAAGCAGATTGTTGTAGAATGAACTGTTTTGGTATAATTGCATTCAAACTTCAACTGTTACTCTGTTAACTGATGTGCACGCAGAACAGTGACTTGAGTCATTGCCCTGATAATAGATTTAGTACCATAACAGGAGGTTTTTGCAGGACCTATGTACCATGTGCTTGTTAGAAAGCCTCAGGAATTCTAATAGGTGGTCAAAATTGTAAGCTCTCCCATCTTCCCTGTGACCCATCACACTGTCTTCACAGAAGGAATTTTGAACTGGGATACTCAGATTAACTGAAGAGGATTTGCATGTAAGCTTTGTCTTACTGTCAAGTTACTCCTGTTGTGGACCAACACGTGACTAGGCAGTTAGGATTGTTGGAGGTAGCTGTGGATCATCTTTTCCAATGACTGGTTTCAACCTAAGCAGCTCCAGATCTGGATTTGGGAAACAAGTGTTGATCTGTGAGAAAAACAATGTGGAGGGAGGAAGAGAGAAAGAGAGAGGGAGAGGAAGGGATCTTTTTACTGAACAGGAAGAGTATGAAAGGTGCATCTTTTTTCCCCCCTCCTGTCGTCTTTTCCTTCTCTCTTCCTCTTCCCTCTGATCAGCTAACCTTAATTTGTTTTATCCTTTGTCACATTGCTAATTTTGCAGGAGGGAAAGGACCATGTGGTATACAGGGACTATTAGAACCATAAACTTATCAGAGTAAATGTTTTTGTGCAGCACCTAAGGACAGTGAGTCCTTATTTAATAATTAAGCACTGTCATAATCAGCAAACTTATCTTACCATAAGATTATTATAAATGTTTTTGGAATAGCTTCTGTTTCCTGCATGACCTCTGAGGATGGTCTGTGTCTTGCAGCTAATTATGCAAAGTTCTGGCCAATTGAGAGGCAGCTCTGTTAGTACTTGAAGAAGATTCCCCAAACCAGTGGTAAATTTTAAGGAAACTGAAGTATGGTCCAACTTTTCTTCATTGAATTAAAGCACGAAAAAAGGTTCTGAAGCTGGGAAATACCTTTTTTTTTTTTTTTTTTTTTCCTAGTCTGATAAATAGTTGAAACAGCCTTATACATGTATTAAGCATCATTCTGATGTCCAGCTGCATGTTTGCCCTGTGCAGTGGTTAAGTTTCTTAGGGTAGATTGAATTGATGGGAAATACTGGTTTTTGAAATGTGATTTTTAAGTCTGTTTTTGACACACATCTGAAACTTATTGCAAACTGTAGACTCCCAAAATTCTATTTCAGAAATGCGCAGTACTTCATGGTTACCAGGTTACTATATTATCATATAGTAGCTTGACAAAAAGCTGTTTTTACCTTCTGTTTGGCAGCTGCTGGAGGTCATTGTGTCTGTGACTTTCCTTTAAAAGTTAAGGATGTCACTTTCAACTCCTGTGTTTTAAACTCCTATGCTAATGATTTGCTGAAGTTTCTGTTGTAATTGTTGGACAAATTCCTGCCAAGTCCAAAACAACGATACTGTCACATAGCCAGAAGATGTTTAATAAACTAAACTTTTACAGTCTTAAAATTATGTGAAATTTCCCTAAATATTTTTCTTTTCTTCGTTATTTCATAAAAGCAAAAAAACACAGATGAAAAAAGAGTGATTTTGAATATTTTGCTCATGTGTTTATTACAATCTTCCTTCCTTTTTATGGGACAGAAGATAATGGTCTTTCACAAACTGTTCTGAAAACAGAAGAAAAACAAAAAGTACACTTCTTTGACTAAGTAAAATTCTGAGATTTGTAATGCAAGCTTTTCAAGTTTTCTTTAGGTTCCTGTCACTTGTTGTAAGTTTCTCTAACCTCGCTAAACTGTCTTGGAGTCTTACCCTCAGAGACAGTAAAGCTGAACTTTGCCACATTTCAGAGTGTTTCTATGTTTGAATGGTTAGAGGTTGAAGATGAAGATTTGCCAAGATCAGTGAAAGTCCTTGATAGTCTTGGTTGTTAACCATCAAATTAACATAAGTTCTGACAAGTGTCACTGCAGATAATAGAAGACTGTTTTCTAGCTAGATCTACACGTGCGTTCTTCTGAACTTGTTCTTTTCCATGTCAGCTGCTGGACTTTAAAATACTCACTAATAAATTTCATTAAGTTGCTATATGAAGCACAAATAGTTACAAATTTGATTTATTTGCCATATATTCCATTTAACACTTACTTTTCCCTTCATGTCAGTACTCAAAGGAAATTTTAAGAATTTTTAAATCGTATAATGATTAGAAATAGTATGTATGTTTATCTAAATTAAGTTACAGTGACTGCAGACAAGCATGATGTGTATAAAAGTCACAGGGTAATATATAAATTGCAATTGATTTTTCTTTTAGGTACATGTATCATGTTTTGACCAAAAATACAACAGTAACAGATCACAACCGCAATCTACTGGTGGAGACTATTCGTTCTATAACAGAGATCCTTATATGGGGGGATCAGAATGACAGTTCAGTATTTGAGTAAGTAATTTTAATCATTCTTCAAAAACTAAATCCAGATCCAGAATTGCTTGTAGTTGTGTAGAGATCTAGTTGCAAGAAGTTAACTCTTAAGACTGCTTTTTGTGAATGTTAGTAGAAAGGTTATATCCTGTAGCACTAAGATAAACAGGATTGGATTTTTTTCCTACAAAGAAACGGAGAATTTAGTTCTAAAATAAGCAGTACATTCTATTAGTAACAGAAAATGGTCAAAGTTCAGAAGCCTTTCTGAACTGTTTTTGTTTGGCCTTAAGATCTTAAGACATAAATACAGAATCTAACCTATTTTAGGGTCCAGATTTACTTAGTACATCTATTAATATCACATGACTTTCATTTGTTCACTTTAATTTATATAAGATACTCTAAACAAGTATCTTATTCTAGCAGTGATATTTAGAATTTTTGTTTGTATGGTATTTTAATCCTCGTAAAATAATACGATTAAAGAAAATTTTTAAAGTCTGAATATTCAGAGTTGCAAATCTGACTATTAATACCCATAGCTTGGCTGTCTATGGGATTATTTACTTGGAGATACGTAGTCTTTTATGAAGGTAATTTGTGACTGAGATGATGAAAGCTAGTATGTTTGGTGTCTTTAATTACTTTTAACATGTCTTATTTAGGAGAGTGTTTTATTTTTACAAGATGAATTTAACATGGCTGTGTTATGATGCAAACTAAAAGAAAGAAAAAAAAAAGCTTGTACAGTTCTGATTATTCCTATCTATATGATAGCTCCATCACATTCCTCACCACAGTCTCTGCTTTGAAGAATTTTGGGGCTGGACAGTTTTGGTGGATTTTTTTTTTTTTTTTTTTTTTTGCTTCAATTCATACAGAAAGTGTTTTTTTGTATATTTGTATATTTGTATACAAATATACAAATATTTGTATATTTGTGATGTCTTGATAGCAACAAGTTCATACTGTTGTTTTTAAGCTACATGTGTTGCTGCTTTAAAAATGCTGCAGGTATTGACTTTGAATTGTATGCAAATGACCCTTCTGAGATGCCTGCTTCTGATGTGTGGCCTTCTCTTTTTGCGCAGCCTCTTGTGGACATTCTTCTGGTTTATGCTTTGAGTTTGCTTCTTCCTTAATTGCATATATAATAAAAATTCACAGTACTTTAGCATGGTCTTAAATATAGGCAATTGAGAGTTGAGCTTGAGGGTGACAGTAGAATCTGAGACTTGCTGAATGCAGTATAGAGCCTGTATGGCATGAAAAAAAGAGGAGGAAATCAAAAATCAAGAATCGAAAAGCAGGTGCATAGTATTAGAGATAAATAGCCTGTTAGCTTAGGAACAAGTGACTATTAAACAAAGCCTTCATTTAGAAGCTCCCCCTTCAAAATTTTTAGCTTGTGATCTCAAGGCAGGGAAGCTGCCTGATAAAATAGATGCCTTAAAATAAAAGAAGGAGAATTAAATAGCTCTTATGTCTTTATAACCCTTTACTGTGTAATTTGACTGTTTCTAAAGTTTCCTACTTACTTTTTAGGGCTTTTGGAAGATGTTCTTCTGTTGTACAGATAAAACTTCGCGAAATACTTCATAAATATGCAGTTTGTGAACCTTTCCTATAATCATTGTTGATCCTAGTAAAATCATTTGCTTGTTAAATATAGCAAGTAATTTACTGACATCTCTTTACTGCATTCTAGTTTTTTCTTGGAGAAGAATATGTTTGTGTTCTTCTTGAACATCCTCCGTCAGAAGTCTGGTCGTTACGTGTGCGTACAGCTGCTGCAGACCTTGAACATCCTTTTTGAAAACATCAGTCATGAAACATCACTGTGTAAGGGCACGTTTTTAAACTAGTTAGTATTAAATGATCAGGACTTGATTTAAATCACCTTCATTTTATCAACTTTAATGCTGGTGCTCTGCCACAGAAGAACTGTCTTTAAATTTCTAAGTCTTTTTAACTGAACGCTACTGAAAATACAGCATAATTTACTTCCAAATCCTTTAATATAAATTTTCAGTAGTACAGAAGTAGTTGTTTGATACTATTGAAACACTCATTTCATGTATTTCCAGATTTTTTTTTTTTTTAACACAGCAGTTAATTACAGCCTGAAATGTTTGCTTTGCTACTGCAGATTATGCAGTGAAAGTCTGTCATCTAACTCTTACTAGAGCAGTTCTGACATCACTGGGGCTGGTGTTCAGTTGAAATGCATTTTCTTCAAGGTTTTCAGAAAGATGTGAAGAAGACAGAAAATTAATACTCAGTTAAGTGTACTCCAGGGTTATCAATAAGAGAAAGTTATACAGAAACCTTTGAGAGTGTAGGAGGGAGAGAAAGCTTTTCATATATTTGTTTATGCTGTTTTTAAGGGTTAGATTTATTAGCCATAAAGCAAACTATCACAAAACGTGTAAATTGAGAAAATGCAAGTGGGAAGTGTATTCTATTCTCCTTTGACTCTTACTGTCCTCATATTACTGCTTGAAGTTGTCAGTTGAGGAGTTTGGCTAAAAGTCAGGCTCTTCAGGCATCAAGTAGTTTACTGCTAGCTGATACTTTAAATAAGGCTAATTAATATAATGTTTTTTTTTTTCTCTTTTGATTAATCTGTGTCATGTCTCTTATTTTTCAGACTACCTGCTTTCTAATAACTATGTGAATTCTATTATTGTACACAAATTTGACTTTTCTGATGAGGAGATCATGGCATATTACATATCATTTTTGAAAACTCTTTCTCTGAAACTCAATAATCATACTGTACATTTCTTTTATAATGAGGTAAGTGAAGAAAGAGTTACAGTATAAGATGAGAGGAGTTTAAATAAAAATTGATAGCAATTTGAGGTGTATTTTGTTGAGTCTCAGCATGAGTTGTTCTAAATTTATTTGTTATGGTAATGTCGGTGATTGAGACTTCATTTGTGATGGTCTCTGGAGAAATGTATTATAAAAGAAGGTCTCTGTACTTGTTCAGCTGCACTGTGACCTAAATTTAAAAGTTAGTAATATTTCAACTGTTTCAGCAGTTCTCGAGTCTGCTTCAACCTGTTATGTGCGGTTTACCATGCTTTTATAAATGGATTTTTTTTTTCATTCAACCGCTCGAGGCTTATTTCAGGTCTGAAAAGGCTGGTTAATCAAGGGTCAAAGTTGAAATGTTCTTTTTTTATTTCTCCGTACCACTTTTTGCCGAAAGAGGGCATCAGAGCTCTGAATATATGCAGAGTTAACATAGAATGCTTTGGCAGTCAAAGCAATTTATTTTATATCAATCAAACTGCAATTGACTGTATATTAAACCATTTTGATTGCTTTATAAAAATTAAAATATCTGATTAATACATGGAAAATATTTTTCATGTAGAATCCTAACAAATATTATATACGTGTTTCAGTTAATACGTAATGCTTTCTTTCCTTTTGTTACAGCACACTAATGACTTTGCTTTGTATACAGAAGCTATAAAATTTTTTAACCACCCAGAAAGCATGGTCAGAATTGCTGTTAGGACTATAACTTTAAATGTCTACAAAGGTATGTTTTATTTTATATTAGAAAAGGCACATATACAGAATGTTTGTTTTACTGTAGTTTAGTTTTCAGCTATATGTATTTAAATTTAGCTCCTGTTATGAGACTGAAAACATTAGCATGCTGATGTCCTTGCTTTTCATGTGCACATGTTGATTTTTATGAAGCAGAAACACAAAGCTGCAGTGTGTATTTGTAAACAGTATACAGTTACAGATTCCTGTACTGGACATTCCAATTGGACACGGGGGGGAAAAACATTTCACAATGGCTAAGCACTGGAACAGGATTCCCAGAGAAGCTGAGAAATCTCTATTACTTGGTATTTTTCAAAACTCTGCAAGGCCCAAAGCAGCCTAATCCGATTTTGAAGTTGGTTCTACTTAGAAAAGAAATTTAGCCTAGATGACCTCCAAAAGTCCCTTGTGACCTAAATTTTTCTGTAAGTCTATAAATGTTCATTGTGTAATAGACTGAAAATACCACAGTGTGTGTTTTTGGGTTTTTTTTTTTTGTTTTTTTTTTGGGGGGGGGGGGAATATTCAGAATCTGTCTCTGAAATCAGCATGCTGTAAGGCATTGTGAAATGTGTTCACATAGGGCTTTTTACTTTTTCATCTTTTTTGCTTTTAATTTGATTTTATGCAAATTTAACATGACTTTCTATCAATTAAAGGAAGTAGTGATTTGATGACAGTCTTCATATAAGAATGTAAGATCTTAAAGCAATGAACAATTCACTTCGTAAAGAATTTGAATAGCCTCTTTCTAGTGGGTAGCTCTTTTATAGTGTTGACCTCTAGGGACCAAATGTCTTTCTCTTATGTGCTGAGAAACGGGCACTGTAGTATTTTTATACTACTTCAAATAGCTGTATGCCGGGATGAGCTCACAAAAAGCGAAGTGCAGGCCTCATACATTATTCATGTATCTTTACTAAACTAAATGATAACATTTCACGGTAAGAATATTCAGTTGAATGTTGCAGTATTAGGAAGGTTATAGTTGAAACAGCTCAGGCATTTAGGTTTCATAATTTTCTGACTACCATTTGCAAATGCTCTTATCTAACACATACCCTGTATCTTTTAGTTTAGATGCTTCGTGCTTTAGCTTTTTTAACCCTTTTGGAGGATGTCACTATCCCAGTTCCTAATCCTGTTAACTGTTGTCTGTTTCTTTTGCCCTTCCTTCACTGATGATTCCTGTGTTCCTTAATGCAGTGTCATGTAAGTCTAACTAGCTTGACTTTCAGCATTACTGCTTTATTCTTATGCTTCTTCTCTTTTTAATAAAAATGTACTAAAAATCTTTCTGAATTCCACTAGATTTGTTTATCTTCAGACCCATGTAAATATGTCAATATTAGACTAATTCAAGCCAATTAAAAGTTGATATGAAACTTTTGTAGATGTCTGTCTCATGCATCAGATAAATTCAGGTATATGCTTGTATCAAAAGCTAGCATGTAATCAAAATTCAGAAAATAATTTTGTTACATTTTAAAAAGAATTGGAATCTGATTTTTCTCTTTAACAATTTCTCTTCAGTGGACAACCAGCCAATGCTGCATTACATTAGAGATAAAACTGCTGTCCCTTATTTCTCCAACCTTGTTTGGTTTATTGGAAGTCACGTGATAGAACTGGATAACTGTGTGCAGACTGATGAAGAGTAAGCTTTTACAAATGCCGGGTATTGAATAGAAATGCTTTTGCCAGATAGACTGGATTTCCTTACTTTCTTTGTAGTAATGCAGTTAAGTTGGTTTCTCAATACTGTTCCCTGTAGACACTTCAAGCTTTTAATTCTCACAAAGTTATGTTAGCATTTCTTTGAATTAGTAGTGGTTAGTGCTGTGTCCCCTATCTGTGCTAACATCTGTACAAGTAAATTATTGTGCAACAACATGCTTTTTCATCTTTATTTTGATTCTGCTAAATTTAATAGATACTTAGAAGACAGTCTTACTAACTTGGCGTTTTTAATGTTCCTTCTCTTTATGTATTATCTCAGTAGAACAGCAAAGTGTTTCTAGGAAAAAAATTGTAATATGGAAAGTTGAACTTTATTTAATACTTGAACTGTCAGATCTGAAATTCCTGTGTAACATTCCTCTATCAACTACAGAAATATTTTGTTGCTTCAAGGTATCCTTGGTGTATATACATGCCTTAGAATGGGCAGCTATTATCTCCCCACTTTAAGACTGTGTGAAAAAGTTGCATTAAAACATAAATTTATTCTACTTTCGGAAACAAACCTTGCCATTTTTTGATTGGCTTCTGAAAAGACTCTGAAGGTAGAAACTGAAATTTCATGAAAATATTACTTCTGAAAACATAGGGAGGAAAATTTGTGTATCCTAAAGCAAATACAAGCTTGAATACTTTTCACTAGCTGCTTCAGGTGACTATACTGAAAGCATCTGCTTCAGGTAGTCAATCTGTACAAGGTCATCCATGGAAGAGATGCATGTGAATTCTGTCGTTAAGTTTTTAAAACACTTCTACTGTTGTTTATATCTGAGATTTTCTGTTCTCTTTCAGGCATAGAAATAGAGGCAAACTGAGTGACCTGGTAGCAGAACATCTTGATCACTTACATTACCTTAATGATATCCTTATCATTAACTGTGAATTTTTAAATGATGTGCTAACAGACCACCTCCTTAATAGGCTCTTTCTTCCCCTCTATGTGTATTCATTAGTAAATCAAGATAAGGTAAGGGATACCTGCCACTATTTGAGTCTTAAAAGTGTTGTGGTGTTTTGGGGTTTTTTTTGTTTTTTTTTCTCCTTTTGGTATGTATGATGGTTGGTCTGACAGGTGTAGTAGGATTAATATTGTCTATGTCAAAGTTCTTGTATGTGAAAGTTTGAATAAGGCGACTCTAAGGGGAAATACTCTGAATCTAGACTGAATCTTGGAACAGAATAGATGAAGCTTTATTTACTAAACATGTACTGTTTTCATTATACAGTTGTTAAATGTTAGCAATAGTAAGGACGAGGAGCTGTAAATTCAGATCTGGGTTTGATTTCTGTGACACTGGGGGATGTTTGGTTTCATTTTCTGATGTTGTTGCATGTCTCCTGGCAGGAACAGATTATAATACCTTTTTCCAGTATACACATACAGATTTTCCACAGTGTAAAATTTCAATTTAGGCTTAAAATGTAAACCTTGTTTCTGATACTTGTCTCTGCTATTACCAGCAGTGATCTGATACAGTTGAACTGTTCTTTCTTTATTTTTAAAATATGGCCTTTAAATTTAGTTGAGGTTATATTTCAATGAAACTGAACTTGTGTTTGTGAAATTCCAGGTTCCTATACTCCAGTTGTAAATTAAAAGAAAAAGCCTGCTGTTCTCTTTATTTGAGGATTTTTTTTCCTTCCAAATCTTTAGCATGTTTGTTCCTAAGATTTGCAGTACTTCATGGATTTTAGAATATTTTCATTACATAGAGCTAAAGTTAATTGCAAATTAATGAATTCAGTATGTTGCATATGCACTGAAGACTGAATAGTCATAGACCTGCCATTGGTAGGATGTATTTGAAGTGAGGCAGAAAGCAGATTTCCTGATTCTTACTTTAACTTGCAGTTGTTCTAACTCTTCCCTTTCATGAATAAACAAACAAAATCTTGCAGATTTTTGCACTTGAAAATCAAAGATCCTCTTAAGGCTAACATGTTTATTAGCCTGAGGTCAGAGATATTTACCATTGTAAAACTGGGCTATTTTTTGCCTCTGGAGATAACAGATCAGTTCATTTGGTGATGATTTTTAAAGTATGGCTGGTGTTTTTTAGAGATATTTAAATAACTATTAATATGTAAATTTAATGTTCTTGTAGTCAAGTTATACTTAAAGTTATTTTTGTCTGTGATCTACTTGATTTAGAAAAATGCCTGTCAACTACTACTGTTTAATGAGTGTTAACTGGAAAGTACTTTTTGAAGAAGTAGTTGCAGAGTGAAAACTAACGTAGTTCTCAGTTATTCAGCTGTTAACATTTTAACATCTTTCTGGTAACATTTTACTATGAAAGACTGCAGTAAATAGTCTTTGTTTACAAGAAATGAATGTTGACATGATGCTTTCCAGAAGTTTTGGTGATAGGATGTGGAATGCGGAACAAAGTGATGCTTTCTTTTAAATAAGATATTAAATAGTGTAAATACTTTATGTGAGTAAATCAACATTTTTTGTAACTGTTTTTTTTCTTTCTTCAGGGTGGGGAGCGTCCAAAAATAAGTCTCCAAGTTTCTCTCTATCTTCTTTCTCAAGTATGTATTTAACTTATTTTGTCCTGTTTCAGAATGTGTTTTGCAACAGTGTCATAATTTGTAATAGGAATTATAGTTTTTTGATGTATTTCAGCAAAACCATTTTAAACAATGTTTGCCAAATTGTTTTTATCTATTTTCATTTTTTAAAAAATACAAGCGTATTTGTTGTATTACAGATGGAGCAAAGAACTTCTCATTTCAATTAATGTTTTTCCTTAGAGATTCTCATCATACATGTCACCTTTTAGCACACTCAGTGCTCTGATGGTTGTCAAAAAGCATGTAATGGAGCCATGCAACTTAATAGAGCAGAGTGTAGTAAAACTGCAGGTGAAACTTAGATGGACAGTGTATTTTACTTTGAACTTGCCTAAACTTTGAAGGATTCCAAGTTTGAATTTTCCCCAACTGCACCCAAACGTCTCACAATTTATGTCATTATGTCTATGACTTAAATCTGTTTCTTTGCAGTAATTGGAGTAATTATAAAACACTTATTATCTCTCAATCTCACAAGTCACACTTCCTTTTCTTTCTGGATTCCTCCCCACCCACCCCTCACCCCCCCCCCCCCCCAAATGAAGGAAGTTTTAGGATGTGTGTGTGTGTGTTTTTTTTTTTTTTCCTCTCAATTGTAGACAATGGAAGGAAAAACCTTATGCTAAATAATGATGTCTCCCTATAGTCTTTTGTGCATAACTGAGTCTAGTTTTCTTAAATTATGCTCTCTGAAAAAAATTTTAATGTGTTTCACAGAACTTTTGAATTTTAGTTTTCTTTCAAATTACGAGTGTAGACTAGTCATTATTGTATGGCCCATAATTGTCATTATTTTTAAAAACGTCTCTGAAAAGAAGTGATTTGTCAAGAATACTTAATTTGCACCTTAATTTAACACTCATGTCACTAAAATTTTTTAGGTTTATTGACCACAAATAACACCTTGGGAGCAATAGCTCTGTGTAACAAGCTATCTGCGTCATGAAGTGTTGTATACTTTGAACTCTCTTAATCTCATAGGTTTCATTGGTACTGTTGGCTGGATAACAATTCAAGATTTGCATCTATACTATATTCTTCAATTAAGTTTTAATAAAGAAAATGGAACACTGTCTCCTAACCCTGAAGAATAGGGAGCAAATTCTGTGCATCAGAATGGGATGTGGCCTGGAGAATCAAGCTAAGCTTTCTGTACCTGGTAGAAATGTGGGGTTTTTTTTTTGTTTGTTTGTTTGCTTTTAAACCTAGAGAACATCTCTGAAAGTGTGGGATATAGTGATGTACTAAAACATCCTGCCTGAAAAAGCGTACACAGAGCATCTGAAAACTTTTTTTAATTACTTCAGTTACTGATGTCAGACATATTCTTTAATTATAGCTCTTCATATATTAGAGACAAGTGCCTGAAACATGTGTAGCAGCAGGTAAAAATCCAGGATTATTTCAAAGTAATTGTGTAGGGTACTTGGACTATACACGAGAACTTTTTGGTCTTCCTCTTTTCTGGATTATAAATTTGAGTGATTTGTGAGATTGTTCAAAGTATTTTGAAGTGTGTTGCAACATTCTGAAGTCTTGCTTAGGCCTTTATTGAGTACTAACTGCCTTACCTCTAAAAGTCTGGAATGGTTCTAAATTGAATCAGAAAACCTGTGGATATCGTGTATAACTAAATATTGTCCAAACAGTGCTGAGATTTACTGATTTGGACATTATTTGAGGATTTTTCAGCTAGAACCAGTGTTTAGGGATCCAGCTTCAATATTTCTTTGGAAAGAATGAGTGTAGGCTGACATACAGCTATTGTGGCTGGACTCAAGCTGATTCTGTCCAAATCAGATAAGCCTATTGCATGACATTAACTATGAATCACTGCGAAATAATTGTGTACTGGAGTACTGTCAGTCGCTGAGATGCAAGGAAGTTAATGGATACTACTTACCGTATTCAGTTTGTGTAGTTGCCCCAAAACCTACATTTTTATGAAGTTGTTTTAATTTGGGATCCCTGCTACAATATTGCGTAACTTTAGTCTTAAAGCTGATGAGGAAGGATACTGTCTTTCTTTTAGAAGGTGAAAAGAGCGTGCAGAATCACTAAAACTAGGTGGTATAAAATGTAGAGAAAGGGCAAATACCTGTAGAAAGAATTGTGATCTACTATCTAGCGAAGCAGATTTCATAAACAGTGCTGACAATTGTACTTTTGTCTATATTTAAAGTTAATGTAGTAGTGTTTAATGAGGTCAAAAGAAATATGTTCAGTCACTGAAATTATGAATTTGTATGTGTCTTGTAATATCTAATGTTTCTTTTCTCCTTTTTTTAATAGGTTTTCCTAATTATACATTATGCACCTTTGGTGAACTCATTGGCTGAGGTTATTCTTAATGGTGACCTGTCAGTGTTTTCTTCTAAAGTTGAGCAAGATACTCAGAAAAATTCAGTAAGTGACCAGCTAATGTTTGAATATATTTTTTTCATTTCTTCTGACTTAGAGACGCAAAGTAAGATGCTTGAAAAATAAAATGGGATATTTGCAAACTGGTAAGCTAAGGTGTTCATGCTTAGGAAGGAAGGAAGAGTGACATGAGACTCTTACTGCTGTCATATTTGAGAAAAAGGTTAAGTGCTCTGTGCAACTTATGTGTTCTTACTTGCCAACATTACAGTATTTGTGCATTTATGCATGCATATTTATCACAGGTGATGGTACAAGAATGTGTAGGACACACAAATTGGAATGCTTTGTCCCTTCTGCTGGGGTCAGACACTGCAGAGGCTTTCATCTCTTTTTGAGACATTCTTACAATCAAGTCTGCCTTCAGTTTTAGTTGTTAACTTCTTGGTAGTGATACACGGATCCATCATCACAGCTTTCCTATAAAAGTATTTCCTTACACAACTTGAAGCAGAAATGAGAAAATTAGTGAAATATAACTAGCTTTATGGTTAATCCTTTTAATATACAGGAAAATAAAGTTTTTCATCTAAATATTCTCAGTATTTTAGTGTTAAGGCTGATCATCTCTGAAAGCTCACGAGCATACATAAAAGACCTCACTTCACAATAGGTGAGGATTTTATCACTTTGTCATTGCCCTTTATGCATTCAGATTAATCCTGTATAAATGTTCCTGGATGATGCTGCTACTGCTCCCCCCCCCCCGAGTTTCATGTATATGTTTTTTTTTTCTCTGTCGTTGTGGGTTTCAGTTTGTGAAATGCTCTTTTTTAAAAGGCTTATTTGGGGATAGTAATAATAAGGAGTATGACCTTGCTCTGTTAAAGAGGCTTCTGACTATAGTTCCGTCTAAAAGATGAACATATCCCCGCATGTCTGACTGGACAGTTAAGAGCATTACTGTCTTGATGCTTTATTTGTAACAAACGTTTGATTGATTGCATATACCATCAATGCAGGAGTGCGTTGCTGTAGTGCAATAGTCCCAGGAGTGCCTATAGCTGTTAGAGATTCCAGGGGGAGGTATACCTAAACACTTTTGTGATATAAGTCAACTATTTCAAATTTCTTCCTACTGTATGGTGGAAGCTATGTGGGCTGATCTTTGCCAGTAGCTTTTGAATCCTAGTATTTGTACTGCTGACCTTTATTTTTAGAATCTAATCCTGTTTAGAAGAACCACTGAGGTGGAATAAGGGAGTTGACCGTATGTTTTTGAGATGGAGCAATCTCTTCTATTAGGAAATGTCTGACCTTCTGCTAGTTGCGTACTCAGTGTTTTTGGGTGTGTTACTTGTGCAGAAGCAGCTTTGTTACTAGGAAATTTGTGGCAAGAGGGTGGGGCACCATTTGTTGCAGAAGTGAGATTTCCCTCCCTCCCTCCCCATCATAGTTACTGTAGAGTTGCAAAATATTTATAGCATGAATGTTTGTGTGCTTGAATTGTTATTAGTAATATTAGGAGTTTCCTATGAACTTGTGTTTTTGTTTGTGGTACCATTTATGTTGTTTCTTCTTAATGGTCATAAAGATGTGACCTCACGTTATATATAGAGATTTCTGTTATGCCTGAAAAGTTACTAAATAGAGGGAAATTGTAAGCATCTATCCTAGAAATACTAAAACCGCACTAAAGGTGAGCTTTATTGTAGGAGACAGCAAAGTTTTGGCAAATTTAGTCGAAGAGGGGAAAAAAGAAGCTTCCATGGGGAAAAATGACTTTTTAGTAGATTCTGCCCTATTCTTCAAAGAAAACTTAGACAGAGATCCTTTATTGCCATAAAGCTGATTGGTAGAGCTTGTTTATTTGCAGAAAGAACAGGGAATAATCTGTGGAAGAATTCCCGTTGCTGTAAGTAGGACATGGAGCTATACCAAGTAAGCCGCTCTCAGTTAATGAGTGAACTACAGTTGCATGGCGTTTGCTACTGATATGCAGCTTCGGGCAGTGAGGCTGAAGTGAGCTGTTATGGGGGGGGGTAAGTGTAGACAGCTCTAAGTAAAGGTGAGAGTTCATTGTTGCTCTGCTTGACTTGCTGTCCTTGACCGTTTTTTGGACTATCTTAAGGTGTATTGGCATCGTAAGTTCTTTGTTTTTAACTCTAGTGTATTCTGTTGCAAAGGAATTAAAAACTTGTACTGAATAATGCACGTTTTTTCAAGAGTTACTTTGGAGTGGCTTGTTCTGGGATCAAAATAGAAAAGTGGTGAGCAAGGTTGCTTTGTTTTTGGACTGAAAGTTAGATTTGAGTTTGTTCTTAAATCATACCCAAATTTAGGTTCTTCTACTTCTTCCTTTCTGTTATAATTCCTCGCGGTGATAATTTTGCCTTTCTCCTAGGCTTCTTGTTGTTTTTTAGAATAATTCTGCATGGGGTGAATGCCAGTTATCTCTAAATCTGCATTATTTATTTAGCATTGCTCATATCTGGTATTTGAGATGTCTCAAAATAACTTAAATTGCAGTGATTATCAGTGTATATATACTAACATGCAGCTTTGAAAAACAAGGAGATAAACAAGCAAAGGAAAAACTAAGAAGCGTTGCAGTTCCTGTGTGTAAATGCAAGGTATCCAGAGTTATTTAGAGCAAATAATGATAATGCAAGAGTAAAAGGTGCTCTTTACTGGAAATCTGATTTGCAAAGAAAATCACCAGCAGATTTCACTACCGATAGGTTATGAATTTGCAATAGCCTACCTGCAGAGATGTGCTGAACACCACACAGTAGTAGCAATTGCCCAAACTCCATACATGGAGCGTTGAGTAAAGTGGATCCGTTATCACTCAGACTGATAAATGAACGGGTACTCCAGTTCAGAGTGTAGCAAGTTAAGATGTGGTGGTCTTCCTATATATATATTTTTTTCCTTATGTTTCTGTTAGTTGGTATCAGTAGAAATGCTTGCTGCTTTTTCATGATGAGAGTTGAATATCTGTAGTCAAGAGAATGCGTTTAACTTGGCTGTCTCACACTAAGGTTTACCTTATTTCCTGCAAGATCTATTTTCTTGCATAATTAGGATGTGGGTCAGTTCTACCTGCTTGGTTTTTTTTGGTTTTTTTTTTTTTTTTTTTTTTTTTTTGTTTAACCTACTTTTACCTTCCCGTAAGAAGTTATTACTGGTACTGCCTTATTTTACCAGCATACATTGCACAAGATAAACCAAAATTGAAAATATGATTGAAAGACATTGTAAAAGTATAAAATAGCAGTATCTCAAAATGTATAGTCAGCTTAGATAAACTATAAGACAATATAAACTAATCTAAAATGTAATTTTAGACTATTTGAAATATATTACCATATTATGTTTGATAGCAAAGAATATTTATTGGCTTTATTCTAAACATTCAGACTGAATAGAGCATGGATTAGTGCTCATAAGCGTATCACTATCCAATGGTCTTTTCTGTTCTTTTGCTCACATGGTTAACAGCATGTTAGGAATGCACTATAGTAAAATGTGTCTCTAGCTCAGTATGAACTATTGACATTTGCAGGCAAAGTCAAGTATCAGATGTTTCATAAAACCAACAGAAAGTCTTGAGAGGTCTCTTGAAATTAACAAACAGAAGGGGAAGAAGAGATTGCAGAAAAGACCCAACTATAAAAATGTTGGTGAAGAAGATGAAGAGGAGAGAGGATCTGAGGATTCTCAAGATGACCTAGATAAAACTAAAGGTACAGAAGGGAGTTCAAAGGGCATCAGAACAAGCAGTGAAAATGAAGGTGAGTATATCAGTAAATAAAAATGATGCCCACAATTTGGATACTGTTACTCTTACGTGGTCCTGGTTTTGATCTGTTAAATGGCTTTTTTTTATTGTTATACTGGATAAACATAGGAATAATTAATTTATTTTCTATTTGGAATTGGTGGTTTTCTGGATTTTTTAAATTATTCTGTCAGATATAGTCTTTTAATCTAATTTAAAATACGAAAGGATTTTCATTTCTTCTGATTCAGTACTTAGTTTAAAAAGAAAGAACACTGCCTCGCAGATAGTTGCACGTGATTATTGAGCATTTTCTAAGTACACTTAATGACTTTTTTTTCCATAAGGCAAAGATGTAGCAACTTAACCTTTGTAAGATGTTCAGGAGTATTTTATGCATGTTTGAATGAATAAATACCCTCTTCTGTCACATTTTGTGACTTCTGACTTGTTGAATCTTATGGTTCAACATTAAAGAAAACATCTTCAAGCTTTTTAGATTTTAGTCACACATTTGCTAACTACAAGAAGCATTGGTTTTGTATGAGTATATGTATATTTCCTTATATAGCAATTAAATTCCTTAAAGAAATCTTTAAGTGAGCTTTTCTTCTTGTATTGGGAAGAAAATCCCAATCTAGGTATTCCTTAATCTTTTTAAGGTTGTAGTGTATACTTATGTGTAGTTGCATTAGTTACTTTTATTGAAAAATGTAAAAGAGCTTGCAATAACCATTTGTTAAAAATACATAACTTTTTGTTTTTTTAGAAATAGAGATGGTAATCATGGAGAGATGTAAACTGTCAGAATTATCTATCTCTACTGTGACAGAACAGAATACAACAGATGAAGAAAAGAGTGCAGCTGCCTCTGGAAGTGAGATAACAAACTGGAATAGGTAAGAAGGAGCTTTGTTTTTCTCAATGGCTTTCTTGCTCTCTCACTTCTATCATCCCTCTGAAGAGATGTCTGAAACTTGCTTTTAATTAAAATTACAGGGATTCTTGTGACTCAAAAGTATATGAGGCAATAGGAATATAGGATATGGCCTCTCCACTGAGCAGCTGAGATATGGTCCAGTTTCTTTGTTAACTTTTTTCCTTCCTTTTAGAGCATTTATAGTACCTTAGGTAGATAATGTTAAATGCAGTAACAGAATATTAAATGTGTTCATGAAAGATGAATTTTCATTCCAAAATTTTCAAAATCTCTGAATTCAGCTAGAAAAACATATATTTTTAGTGACTTTTATTTGCATATCTGTCGATTTTTATACACTCTTATATACAAAAAGATAAAATAAGAATGCCTTGGTTTAGGGCTGAATTTTGTAAAATTTCAGTAGTAAGTATTTATGAATAAGCCCTACTAATCTATATAATATTTCTGAGATGCCCTAGTATATCTTAGGGTTGTTGAACACTTATCTTGGTGATTAATTTTAAATGAGAAATTATTCTCTAAATGAAACTGTTTCAGAGTAAGTAATGATAATGTTCATCTTCAGATCTGTTAACTTGTATGCTGATGTTCTCAAAACAAAGCAGTTTTCAGCTGTTTCTGGGAGCAGAAATTCTCCTGATTTCAGAATAGAAACTCTGATAATGCAGTGTAGTCCATTTTAATTTTTTTACTCATAAAATTTTTTAAATTAAGCAGTAGCATCTTATGTATTAAATGCCAATGAGATACTTTTTGTAATAATATACATCCATTCTACCTTGTCCCTTCTGTTGCTGCTCTCTTTCAGCTGAGATTGATTTGGTCTATGCTGTATTTAGCTATGTAGAGACCTCTTAATGAAAGGGGGGATTCATAGGAGTTATTTGGGCTACAGGTTATTCAGGTAGAGACTTCAGTAAAGACAAATGCTGTGAAAAAGCATCTGCAATGAAAGTTATTCATCTCACTGCTATGATATTTCTTCGGATTTCATAAAATTTTGTAATTCAAAAAAAAAACTCGTTGAGAAAAACAATGACAAATGCATTAAAGAGGATAGAAATGTTTTAATAGCATGTAAAATTGGTGTTGATGGAAGGGTTACTGATATTTCTGCAACTATGACTTCCTAAACCACTGGTTTTCTTAAAAATTAAGACAAAACATGACTTTGACCTCTCAGTCTATTTTGAGGGTAATTACCCTCAGTGGTTGGTCTGGCAGCAAACATAGTTGTCTAGTATTTAAGTAACTCAGTAGTTAAACAGTATTTAAAGGATTCTTGAGCCTGGATATCTCAGTTCTTCTGCTTATGACCTTTAGCCTGAACTCTCTAGGCTATGTGTAAAATGCTGTGTTTCAGGATGTTGAGGCCTCTATAGTTTGTGAGATGCTTAGAGAGTGCTTTGAAAACTGAAGGCACTCTTATTATTTGGATTCAGTACTGCTAGTATTTTGTGTTGCTTTTGGTCAAATAGTTATCTTCTTTCTTCATGTCTTTTACACTAGGAATGTCATATGGGTAGTTTGGCTTAGCTAAGTACAGCAAGGTTGAACTTGGACAAAGAGAAATAGTAGATCAATGATAGTTGACTATATCGGAGAGAATGCTTGTGATCTGACAACAAAAATGCCTTTGTGGCTGCAGTGTCATCAACTGACCAGAGCAATAACATGTTCTACTATTCTTGTGATAGCTTTCTTCTAGTGGAAGAGAGTATGTTGTAGAAATGTGTATGGAGCTGAAAAAAAGTGTCAAATACATTGCTATGGCTTCTGTTGAGTGGTTTACATAAATAGTGAACCATGAGGGTGCCACAGATCTGAAACACCTGTATAAGCATGTTGGACTCTATTTTGATAGCCCTTCTGACCTTTAGTTAATTGCAGCAATGAGTTTGTAGTAGATGCTTCTTAACTGCTGTGCCTGAAGGTGGGAAAATTTCTTTTTCCCACTTTGAATGTTATTACCTTAAAATATTTCAGATTACTAATGTATTGCTACATCAAGTATCAGAAAGATGTCTTGTAGCATAAGGATTTTTAAAATCTTAAAAAAATCTTTAAAATTCAGTGAAGGAATTATTATGTCTTTTTTAAATCAAAGTTCTAAACACAGCTCTTTTGGTGATCATGTCACTTTGCTTATCTTGTGTGTCCTGGCCACTTACCCTGTAAAAAAAATAGATCAAAGGATTTAATTTCTGTTTGTACTCTGAGCTGACTGGATGCAAGCCAGCTCAAGACAAGAAGCCAAATTGCCTTGCCACCAGGCTTGGGCAAATACCAACTGAACAACAGCCATGTCTGGTCTATCTAAACTGCTTCTGGATTAAGTGACTTTCTGATCGCTGATGTTGTTGCCAGGCTGCTCTCCATCATCTTTGAAAGGTCCTGGAGAGCTGGAGAGGTGTCTGAGGACTGGAAGAAAGCCAGTGTGACCCCAGTCTTCAAAAAGGGCAAGAAGGAGGACCCAGGCAACTATAGGCCGGTCAGCCTCACCTCCATCCCTGGAAAGGTGATGGAACAGCTCATCCTGGATGTCATCTCCAGGCACATGGAGCAAAAGAAGGTGATCAGGAGTAGCCAGTGTGGATTCACCAAGGGGAAATCCTGCTTAACCAATCTGATAGCCTTCTATGATGGAATGGCTGGCTGGGCAGATGAGGGGAGAGCAGTGGACATTGTGTCCCTTGACTTCAGCAAGGCTTTTGACACTGTCTCCCATAACACCCTCCTAGAGAAGCTCTGGAAGTGTGGGTTAGACGAGTGCACAGTGAGGTGGATTGAGAACTGGCTGAAGGGCAGAGCTCAGAGGGTCGTCATCAGTAGCGCGGAGTCTAGTTGGAGGCCTGTGGCTAGTGGCGTCCCCCAGGGCTCAGTACTGGGTCCCATCCTGTTCAACTTTTTCATCAGTGACCTGGATGAGGGGATGGAGTGCCTCCTCAGCAAGTTTGCTGATGATACCAAGCTGGGAGGAGTGACTGACACACCTGAGGGCTGTGCTGCCATTCAGAGAGACCTGGACAGGCTGGAGAGCTGGGCAGAGAGAAACCTCCTGAGGTTCAACAAGGGCAAATGCAGGGTCCTGCACCTAGGGAGGAATAACTCCAGGCACCAGTACAGGCTGGGGGCCGACCTTCAAGAAAGCAGCTCTGCAGAGGAGGACCTGGGAGTGCTGGTGGATGACAAGTTGACCATGAGCCAGCAATGTGCTCTTGTGGCCCAAAAGGCCAATGATCTCCTGGGGTGTATTGGGAAGAGTGTTGCCAGCAGGTTGAGGGAGGTGATCCTGCCCTTCTACTCAGCCCTGGTGAGGCCTCATCTGGAGTACTGTGTCCAGTTCTGGGCTCCCCAGTCCAAGAGAGACATGGAGCTACTGGAGAGAGTCCAGCATAGGGCTGCAAGGATGATCAGAGGACTGGAGCACCTGCCCTGTGAGGAACGGCTGTGAAAGCTGGGCCTCTTCAGCCTGGGGAAGAGAAAGCTGAGGGGGGATCTGATCAGTGTGTACAAGTACCTGAAGGGAGGGTGTCAAGGGGGTGGAGACAAACTCTTTTCAGTTGTCCCATGTGACAGGACAAGAGGCAATGGGCACAAATTGAGGCACAGGAAGTTTTGCCTGAACGCGAGGGGGAATTTCTTCACTGTGAGAGTGACGGAGCACTGGAACAGGTCACCCAGAGAGGTTGTGCAGTCTCCTTCTCTGGAGATCTTCAAGGCCCTCCTGGATGCAACCCTGTCTAACATGCTCTAGGTGACTCTGCTTGAGCAGGGAGGTTGGACTAGATGATCTCCAGAGGTCCCTTCCAACCTTACCTATTCTATGATTTTGTGATCTATTCAGGGTGTAGGTGAAATGAACTCAAGAATGTTTATAGCTTCCTGTATTCATGTCATAGATCACATAGGCTTAAAACCAGGACAAAAAACTCTTTTTGCAGTCCACAACTTTCATTTTTCCTTTCCAGTTTTCCTTCTTTGTCTGTCTTTTCTATAACTGGCTGACTTTAAAATTTTCTACAGCTTTTGTTTGTATAATGTAGTGTTCTCCAAACTTTTAGTGAAAATGACTTTCTTAACACGTCAGGTCTGGTGCAACATGAGTTTTAAGGTAGCAATTTTCTGTGTCATAGTGATAGCAGATCTGGATTACCTATGTATACCATTACAACAAGCTGTAGAACTCTTCTGCCTACATAATATATCTGCTGGAAACAAACCTTATAGAAGTATGAACAGTTACGATTTGGGAAAGTATTATGTAACACAGCCTGTTAAAATGTCAGAAAATAGAATATAAATTATGGTTATAACCTGCTCTCAAATTGATTATTTTTACTTAATACCTGAAAATGTGCATAATTATGTTTGTTTCTTTCATTAGCTGCATGTAGAATAGGAGAACTAGTTATTCATTTCTCAAACATAGTCTTTTTGTTCTCCAGTATCTCAAAGTTACCCCTTTCCACAGGCCTTTTCTTGATATGGTCTATAATGCACTGGACTGTGCTGAAGATGATTACTATGCTCTCTTTGTGCTCTGTCTTCTTTATGCCATGTCGCATAATAAAGGTAAGAAATTTCTCTCTTCCCAGAGAAAACTGAGTCACAGTGATTCTTATAAACAGTCAGATGCTGCCTCTTTAATCTGTTATGTTTATACATGCTATACAGTGAGAAATTCTTACACAATAAGAGAGGAAATTAAATGTACTGAAAGTAAAAATAAATAATTGCTAAGGATCTCCTTTTAACAGCTGTTGCAGAAAGCTTTGTGAATATCAAATTATTTTTCTTCTTTGGTTTCTTAGATGTGGAATAAGATTATTGTGTTTCATTTTTAGTCTCTCAATTTTGATTGAAGGCCACTCTATTCGATCTGAATATATATGTAAGGGATGAGATTTCTTCTTCCTTCTCCCCACCCTCTTCCCCCAGGCGATTCTTACTTTTGTTATTCTTCCCCACTTTGCATGTACTATGATGGCTCCATGTAATCTAAATATAAGATATTGCAAGACTTGTCCCCATGTGTTAGTATTAGATCTTTGTATACTTTAAACATGTGCGTGATGCACAAAGCTGGAGACTCAGATCTTAGTATGAAAGTCAGCTATTGCGTGTTTGCATTCAGCTTTGCCAGATCTTCAGCTATTTTTCTACCATGCAGTTCCTCAATAGCCTCCTTATCTGTTGTGTCATAATTGATTGAAAGCTTGTTTAAGTTATCAAATTATTTTGTGCCCCAGAACACTGACATCCTCCCAGATCTCCCAAGGAGCCTGGACTGTTTTACAAACTAGTAAAACTGTTAAAAGTGTAGTTCATTATAATTCATGCAGTTTGAGAATATGCAATGTCTTCTAAGGGGTGATTGCGGTTGGATTTTCATTTTTTAACTTTTTAGCTTTCTTGTGTGGATTTCAAGTAGATTCTTTATGTGAGCATCTCATTCATGTGAATAATCACTTATTTTGGGACTTGAGCTGAACCTAAATTATTTTCTGTTTATAATAATTTCTATAGAGCTTTATACTGAAAATATAAATTCATCAACTGCTTCAGTGAATTGAGCAGAAGGGCAAATGGTGTGATAACATGCCCACAGGTAAGAATGTTATTCTAGCTTAGCTTCAGGGTGCCTCAAAAAGGCAAGCAGAATGGTGGTGAGAATCTTGAGGAAGAAGACTCATGAGATAAATTTTTGGTTTGCGAGATCTTAAGTTTTACAAGAAAACTTAATATTTATGAACTTGTGAGAAAAAAAGTGAATCTGAACTGTTAGTAGCACTTTCCTTTATGGATAGGAGAATTACTAAACTAATTGAGAAAATTTGTGACATTTTTTTCTTTGAATAGTCTTCCTTATTTAATGTCTATCTCTGTATTGCAGCAATAGTTCTGGAGTGGGTGTGATGAGACTGTCATATAACATTGAATGAGCATTGAAATATAACACATGAACAAGTGGGAGACTGGTAGCTGTAGTAGCTCAGGACCTGTGAAAGGAGGTTAAAATGATGTTTTGGATTTCTGTGTGTGTTAATGTCAGTTTGTGGGTTGCTGGCTTGAAGTTGCAAAATATTTGCCCTGTACATTTGCAGCTCACTTTCAAGATTTAACTTCTGCTGTGATTGGGAAATAAGTCATTGCAAATTCTTTGTTTATATGAGATCAGATACTCATTTGCCAGTGAGCTTTGGGAAACTTCTTTCAGGAAGGGCAAGTGAGCTGGCTATCTCTTTCAGTGTTGGGTGAGCTGCAGTAAGTTGAATATCCAACTCCAAATCCTCATCCTGCTGTTCAGTTACATAGACGTATTAAGTGCCCCAGCCCAATCAACTGGAGAGAATAGAAAATACATTAGAATGCTGTTGAGCAGCATCTTACTTGGAAGCACAGTGGAAACGTTGTGTTCAACTATTATGCATGTGCAGTCTGTATTCTGTAAGCTAGCTGCTGTTCACTTCAGAGCATCTGCAAGTGTGTTTGCAGAGACTGCTTTCAGCCTTAGGGGCCATACAGTCAACCCCTCTGTGTCCTGGAGAGGAAAGGTTTTGTAGTCTGCTGATTTCTCGTGCTTCTATTTGACTTGCATGAGCTAAATGGTCCTCATAAATTTAGGAATTTCTGTAGAGGAGTTCCTCTCTACACTGAGTTTGGTAACAGGGTTGTCATGGACCTTTGTCATAGCGTGCCTCAGGATTAGGTTGGTCCCCATTTATATCTTCATTCAGTAGAATGCAAGTGACCTGTCTGTACAGCCTTTCTCAAGGTAAGGGCCAGTGACCCCTTTTCTTATAAAGAGGCATTAAATCCTATGGTAGTTGACAATGTCCTATTGGTAATCTATTTAAGAAAATGTAGAGGTGTTGAGTAGTTTCCCATGTTTCTGAAAGCAGCAAATCTCTGGGAGATTATTCCTGTTTGTCTAGGATCTGATTGATCTTTTTGCAGTCCATCTGGCAGAGATGGTAAACATATTACTGAGCACTTGAGTCAGTTCAAACACATATAACGAATTAGGAACACAGGATGGTTTCTTATAATTGAACATAAAACAAGTCTGTTCTTTCTACAACCCAGGAAAATGAGTTGTAGATTTTCTGTTTCAACATACTCATATTTCAGATGTGCTTCTGATTCTCTGGCTGGACAATTTGAATTTCAACTTTACTTTTCCCTTCATCCTTCTCATTCTGGCAGTGAAAAGAGTAGTACAACAGGGCACATTATGAACAGTAGCCTAAGAATTTTGGTGTTAAGCCTAGCTTCTAAAAGCACAGGCTTCTTAAATTCTGCAACTAAACTCAGACCTCTAGTGATTGGGGGATCTTTCCATTTGTACCTTCAGTGTGCATTTTGCATTCTGTTCTTGAATGGATTTAAAGAAAATGTGCATATTCTTTACCAGCAGGAAATATCCATGTAAATAGGAGAAAAGAATCCCAAGAGGTATGTGAATGTAGCTAAAAAGATTATTTGCAAAGTGTGCTCTAGATGTATTTAATCCCCAAAGGAGTCCTCCAGATACAATCCTAGAGCACTGTGCTGCACTATATTATATCTTAAGAATGCAGGAGTCTTGTGTAAAATTCTTGGCAGGCAGACAACTGAATGAAAGATGCTGAATACTAATTCTTCTGTGGTGATTTCAATTGGGCCAGTTTTTTGGGCACCTGCTCAGTCCTGCCTCCTTCCCCTGCTCTCTTTTCTTAGTCTGCTTAACGGCTTTCCAGTGGTTAATGGCCATGTCTCTCTCAAACTTAATCCGCATACAGATACTCCTTAAGATATGTTACTCAATCAGTTTTTTCCAACAGGAGAATTGTAACTCTTTAAACTCTTTAGTTTGTTGCGAACACTAGTGTTCCACTAATTGCCTTAAATGGTGGGTGTGGTTTTTTTTTTTTGTTGTTGTTTTTTGAGTCTTGGTATGACAGAGAAAATATGCAAAGCTTGTCATTAATCTTTTAAGGTAGACTGTATTGTGTTCTGCCCTCCCTGTGCACTTCCCCCTGTCCACCCCCAAATAGCTGTTTTATTTCTTCATTACCTGTATATATTACAAATACTATTGATACATGGAGTTAACTACAAGTTCAGGGTTGAAAAAAATTAATTGGGGTACACTCTTCCGTTTTAAACAGCTCATGTTCTGTTTTAAATGGATGTTAACTACCGTTCCTTAGAACAAGGACACTGACATCCTCGGCAATCCATAACTTTTTTACTTTAAGAGGTATTACAGTAAGCAGTCTATTCTGGGAACCAACCCATTCTCAGAAATAACTTTACTACTTTACAGGAATAGGTTGAGAAAAGGCAGTTTTAGTTTCATAATACTGCAAGTCAGTGAGAACTTGTGATTTGGGATTTTGGGATGTTCCCTGAATAAAAGGCTTCTATTTCCAGAGTAAAATTCCTGTTTCTAAATTATATATGAACTAACCACTTACTACCAAAGAAGAATATAAAATTAGACTTTTATCTTTTCCTCTTTTAGCCTTTACGTTTTTCAGATGTGAGTTTGATTTGATTTAGATGCAAACAGTCTGAGAATTCTGGATGCAGCAAAATGATTTGGTTGTCACTAGCCATTTTGTTGGGACTTGAGTGTTTTCGCCTAGTAGAGTGATTTTAAATCTGGCATTTGCCAGTGTTGTACATGATTGTTTAGTCTCCTAGTTGTTTGTCATTTTCCTTGTGATTGAGACAAACACAGAACTGGCTTGAATAGTTTTGTAGTGTTAATTATACTCTTACAAAAAAAAATGTTGCACTCTATAGAGTATTTACTCTGAGACACACTCTTGTTTGCTTGTTTATTTCCCTTCCTTCATCTCCCTACAAAAGGAATTGACCCAATCAAGCTGGACAGAATTCAACTTCCAGCTCAACATGGCGAAGAGAGAAATTCATATAATCATGTACTTGCAGAGGGGCTCATCAGGATAATGAATTATGCTGCACAACCAGGTATCATGTGTCTAGTATTCATCTTGCCAAGCTGAAATTTTTGAAGATACTTAAATAAAATGCTAGGTAGCCTTTTGTCTATTGGAGGAAGTATCTGTTTAGCATGTTCTTTGTTGACAATACATAGATGTATTGCAGGAACTCTGCATTTCTTCTGAATAGCTGTTTTTATGCTCAGGTTTATGCAGAGGTCTTTTGTCTTAATTCCTCTCTGTTTTGTTGAATAAGCAAAATATCTAGCAAGAAATGATGAAAGATATGTAGTGACTTTGAATATAGAGCATCACCCTGAAAACGTGATTTGGGTGCCTTTGCAACACTAGTTCCAGTGAAGCAGTAGTCTTCAAATGAACAACCTGCCCCCCAAAAATGAAAAACATAGGCAATAAATTGTTGGTACCCTTTCTTTCTGAAGGTTATAGCAAACTTTTCTATGATGTCTTTTTAATCACTGACTGTATATTCAACTCTGAAATGTTTTGCAGAAAGCATTTTTCCTTGACTTCAGGTTTTTGTGAAATGATGTTTTCAGGGATCAATGAGAGAGTCCATGGAGGCATTTTTGATTATGACATGTTGAGACTCTAAATCTTTTCTAATGATGTTGATCCTTCTTCTTGAATGGTTCTGTTTTAAAGTATCTTACCAATTACTGTATATGTTTTTTTTTTTTTTTTTTTTTTTTTTTTTTATGGCCATCAGTAGTGTTTATCTGCATCAGCACCCTTCTTTGTCAGGGTGCTCTTGACAGAGGAGGAAAGTTTGTAAAAGTTGCAGAGAAGAGTGGAAACCTGTAAAAAACAGTACTGAGAAGAGTGATATTTACACTGCTCCTGTGTTGAATATTGAAATTATCTTTTCATAGATGGAAAAATCCGTTTGGCAACATTAGAACTTGGCTGTCTGTTGCTTAAGCAACTTGTATTTTCTAAAAATGGCAGTATCATAAAAGATGTTCACCTTGCTTGCCTTGAGGTAATTATTTCTTTCAAATTACTAATCCAGCATTACTTGTCTTAGTCTTGTTGTATAGTTTAATGATTTTTTTTCATATTTGATTACAAAAAGCGTAACGTGACATTTGAGACTAGAACACCTTTCAATAGGTGGTGCTGTGCAGAGAAATTAAAGAATTGATACCCAATATTTCATTTTCTGTTTCCTTGCTATTTAAACTCTTAACTTTTCAGGTATAATTGTTTTTCTCTAAAATTTTTGTTAGCCATCTCAACAATGTAATGAAGAGTGGTTTTGAAACAATCTCAGATAAGCTGTGTTTCTGTAAGTGCAAGAACTGTGCTCTGTTGAGATCTAGGCTGAAGGCTATGAGTATGGGGACAGTTTGCTCTGAAAGTGTTGGTTTGGCATAGTGTTTTGTTGCTGGGGGGGGGGGGAGGTTGTTTTGTTTTTTAAAGGAACTTTGAGTAAGTGGAGTACTTATTACCTGAAACACAATTAAGTTTATATTCTTTTTCTAGGGTGCAAGGGAAGAAAGTGTTCATCTTCTGCGACGTTTTTACAAGGTATGTACACTGGAAGAAAAAATCATTTAGATAATGTGGAATTAGACAAGTCTGTAACCCAGTCTCTGCTTAGTGCACCTCGTGGCCTTTTTGTGGGGGAAGAACATACTCAGTTTGAGGGTTATTCCCATTTTCTGCCTCTTCCTTAACAAAAGGACTGTTAGAAATCTTACAGGCTTTGTGTTAGAAGTCAAATGAGCAGTCATGTGCTTTTTTTGTGACTGCTGTATAGTTCATGGAACAGAACCAAACAAACCTCAGAATGACGTTTCTGGGATTTTATCATTAAGACTAATATGAAAGATGTTCATTTCTTGATACTGCTTTATGGTTGTATCTTATCTCAAATATTTTACTTAATCTTTTTTTTTTTTTTCTTTTACACTTATGAGACATCTGCAGCTTTTCGCTTCTTTCATATTGTAAACAATTTGAGACAAGTAAGATGTTTAGCCCTAGGTATTAACTCCTATATAAGGAGTAGTAAATCCATGGCAGTTTTCAAATGTCTAATATGTTACCATATTTCTGTTAGAATTCTCCTGAAGAATATTTACCAAAGGATGTGGTACAGGGTTTATTTTTAATTTGTAGCTTACAAGAAATAAGTAATTAAAAGACAAGAGAACAGATGATTCCTTAGCCATAAGGATTCATATGTCTATATGCCCTTTTTTGAAAGGGAGAAGAAATTTTTCTGGATATGTTTGAAGATGAATACAGGAGTATGACAGTAAGTAATAAATAATGTGGTATGTGTTTCAGAGTTTGCTTATAATATCTGGATGTTGCAAAGTGGACAGGAACTGTTGACTATCTGAAAATACCCACATGTCTGCATTCGCCTGTTGCTCTGTGCAACACAGAATGTTGTACAACAAAGGGAGGGGATTTTAAATGTTTCAGACATTTCAGCTCATTTTCTGGCAGAAAGATGCTGTACATTCAGTGGGTGCATATATAATAACTTTGGGCAATTTCATCCAAGTTATATAGAAGAATAGATATTTCAAACATGATTGATTCATGAAAATAAGGAACCATGTAAGGGAGAAACTCTTAGTGGTAAGATTGAAGGAAAACATGTAATGCACAATTTTTTTGCATTATTAGTGCTCTTTTTGAGTGTATGTGCTGAGGGGGGAGAAACAAGAAATTGTTATAGTTGCTGCAAGCACCAGAAAAATTTGAGTCAAAACTTGCAATGAACCATAATACAGGCTTTGGGTTTTTTTTTTTTTTTTTTTTAGTATTCATGAAACAGCTTTTCTGCTCTATAGTCTTACAATTTTTGCAGTTGTTTTCAAGTATTGAAACTGCCCTAGTATATTAGGGACAGATGAACAAATATCAAATAAAGATTGCATTTAAAGAGCTTAAAATAACATGTATGGTATCAAAAATTCTGAGAATGCTCTAACAACTTCTTCCCCTCAACATATGCAACCATGTGGTATATTTGAAAATAAAGGTGCAACCTTCAATTGTGCTGTGTAGTAATCAATGTAAAAATATTTTCATAGATGAAACCCATGAATGTCGAGTACTTGATGATGGATGCTTCCATTCTGTTGCCTCCAACGGGGACACCACTGACTGGTATTGATTTTGTGAAAAGATTGCCCTGTGGAGACGTGGAAAGGACACGAAGAGTGAGTAAGGCTTCCCCCCCCCCCCAGCGGAATACTACTGGTGATGATGAGCAGCTCTAGAAATACAACACATTTTCCCTTAAATGCTGCTTGTTTGAAAACATCCATAAATCTTAAAAACTAAATGTTTTCTCTCTAATTTCTTGTATCTGGTCACTTGAATACGTACTGAGATTTTCATTTTTAGGTAGTGGAGACATCTACCTAAAAAGACATTTTTGATATGAGATTCATTAATATGTTGACAGTTTTCTTTCACGATCTGATATTTCAATCTATCTATCATTGTATTCCCACAGTAAAGTGTAAATCTCCAACTGAGGCTGGTTGCATTGCTCCATATTGGCTGCATTTGTAGACATAGCAAAAATAAAATTCTGTGCTAGAAAGTGTTCATCTTGGCAGAGTAATTCATTGTAGAGATTTTGGGAGTGAGGAGAAAGCAAAATATATGTTTTATTAGCTCTAACAATTTGTAGAGGTGATACTGGTGTTATAAATAATAAACATAATTATCAACAATTTTGGGATAGTCAGTTCTTAGTCCTTATCTGGCAGTGTCCTCTTAAGGCTTTAGTGCCTAAGATCTTAAAGATATATTACTGTACAACATTATTATTTCAATTACATAATACCTGATTTAGAGTTGTTTCTATCCAGTCAGAATGTGAGCAAGGCAAGTTGCCGTCTGACTGAAAAGGTAGCATAGGTATAATCTTTTATGTAGTTAAAAAGGAAGAATTATTACATGTTTAAAAAAGATGGAAAAGACTTGTGATTTGAAGGGGGTTGGGGAAGGACAGCATGATGATCTTCATAGTATTGAAAGACACAGTTTTGAGTGCAAGTGTTTAGGGAGTAAATATGTGGCTTTGATTGTTGGAAGTCAGTTCATGGAAAGGCTACACTGCTTAAGAAGATAAAGAAGCAGGACGGAGTCAAATTGTAATGAAGTGATCTGCCTATCGGTAGGATTCCAGATGAAAGAAAACATTTTAAAAGCTAATACAGGAAAGCTTTGGTGCTATTCATGGAAAACTACTTTATATGGCTTCAGTAAAGCTGAAGGTGCTTTGCTGCTAACCAGAGCATAGTTAGTTGATTGAAGCACGCAGATATTTCTTTCTGAAAACTATAACTTAGGAAGCTCCTGTTTAGTATTAAGAACAGTTCAAGACATGTGAATATTCCTTATGAATATTAGATTTCCTCATAGCGGATAATTGCATTTGCCTATTTGAAAAGCCATGGTTTTAGGGTAGATTTGAATTTATGCAAGTATCTATGTAAGCATATTCAAGTACACTTGAAGAAAAAAAGATATTTCCAGGAATCTTCTGAATACTTTTGCTTTCAATAGTAATTATAAACCACACAACCTTTGTTACCACAGCAACTTAAGTTTGATAAAGTACTGTGAATTATCTTGAACAGTGTAATTCTTAGAAAGCAAAAAATGCTTCCTAGAATTCACTGAGGCATTTAACAGAACACTACTTAGAAGTGTTTGTTAATGGAAGCTACTTCGTGGTTTTTCTTGTGCTAAATAAGAAATAACTTAACTCGCATCTGTGGAAACTGAAAAGTATCAATACTCCTGTAAATGGGAATTGTGGGGAGAGAAGGGAGGGATCTCTTTCATCAGCATGAATTTCCTGAATGCTGTCTTTCATTAGAAACTGTTGTCAGTGCTCCTTCCTCTGATCACATTGCCTTAGAATTTTTAGAATTTATTAGCATTCTTATTCTGTAGCCACCTTCTTCCAGTTAGACTTTTCTTTACTCTGATGAAATGCCATGACACTAAGCTTAACTTCAGGTGCCTCCATGGTGATGCTGCTGCTGCCTAATCTCCAAATAGTAATTTTTGCTGACAGTTCCAGATGTACAGTGTTTCAGTTATGAACATTTTGTAACATGATTCCAAAAAAGCTATCAACAAATTCTGTTTATCAGTAAGTGAAGTCCCATATTTTATTTATATCAGTTCGTTCTTGTTAGATCAGACCTTTTTTAGCTCTCTTCTTATTTTACTATAGAAAGTTCCCCTAAGTGACATTTCATTTTCTTGTAAGAATTTTAGGAAAAACTTAAAGAAGTTGGATACCTCTCAAGAGTTTTCAACAAGTTGTCTCTAAGTCCAGACAGACTGCCTCTTTGACTTAAGATATTAAATGTTAACAAATCTTAATTTGTAAAGCTACTTTCTGAAATAGTCTGCTAGTACCTACTCAAGCCTTCTGCCCAGAATCAGATGCTCTTTTGAATTGTTGATAGTGTAATTGCTGTCTGCAGCTTTTATTTCTGGTTTCTATAATGCTAAAAATGGTACTGCTTGCCACTCACCTAGAATAATGCAAGATTGTTTATGTGCTGCTTTGGGAAGTAATGGATAGAATGGATCCTGAACTCTGTTTTGGAGTATCTAGCAAAGATTTTTTCAGAGAAGGTCTTGAACTATCTCAGAGGATGACATTTGTCAAAAGAGTAAGAAGATATTAGGATGTCTCCATGCACATTACTGTTTCTTTGCACACAGTATGTGTATATAGATAGAGGAATCAATACAAAGCAAGGCATAATTCTTTAGGGAAGATTGTCATTCATATTTGTCCATACTTAATCAAAGTTTGTGAAAGTATACAGAGATCAGTTAAAGAGCTCTGCTGTTACGTTGTAGTCTAAAAGTGTTATATAAAAGTCACATATCATGTGTTTTTGAGTTTATATTGCTATGGCTAGCAGACTGAGGGCTATCAGTGTTTCAGGAAGCATGATGAAGCCGCTCTTCATCTACATTGTTTTTCACAAAGACTGAAATTCTAATTTTCTTTCCAGCTTCTGTAGGTTGGGGAATGCATGCAAGGAAAATTAGCACCTTTTTGCAAGATAAAAGTTTTAGAAAGCACTCTCTTTGTTCTTTGTTTCCTTACCTTACAATCTTCTGGAATTTGAATTACTGAGATAAAAGGATTATCTCTGTAATCTTCCATTACAGAGATAAAAGGATAGTGGTAGCAGAATACTTTTTATATAGCTTGGTAACCTATCAGAGCTCCAGAGTTCATGATTCTTGCCTGTGTTACACTTGCATTAAAATTAATCAATTAGCTAGTTAATACTTCTGATTATTGTGAATCCCTATTTTGCAATAGCCGTGCTGTGGAGAGTGGGGGAAAGGAAGAAGGAGCTGTATCAGTGTCTTTCTGCTGCAAACCATGAGTCGTCCTCTGACAGAGGACCAGATGAAAAGTAGCATAACAATTGGAGTAAACGTGATAATGAATCTTCTCAGTAGCGCACTTTTCATGCATCTAGATTTGGAAAAACTGCAATGCAACATCTTGCACAAGCTGTGGGCTCTTATGTAACTGTGCTGAGTATAGCATATGGTATACTGTAAGCATGATGGCTGCCTTTGTCTTTTACCTCAGATGTCTGAGGGGCAGCTGACTGCAGTGTGGTGATAGATTGCTTAAATAGAGTACTTTTTTTTTTTTTTATTTTTATTTTTTTTTTCCTGTATGTAGAACAGCATATTTCCACATTGCACTGGGTAACTTTTAGGGACCAACAAACTGGAGGTTGGAGTTGAAAAGCACTTCTGTATGCTGCCTCAAGTGGAGATGTAGCTCTATCTGCTTGATGCTATTTTCAATATGGTTAGTGCCAACTCAGGACCTGGATAGGTTGTTTTTTTTTTTTTTTTTTTTTTTCAGCTGCTCAGAAGAAAATTGAAGGGACTTGAATGAATATTCAGTTCTGCCTTGATTTCTAGACAATATATTAAAAAATCTAATGTGATAAAACCTTTTGAGTAGGTAATGATTAAGGTTTAATTCTGTATTGATAATTCTGAATCCTTAATGAAAATTAGGTCTTTGGAAACTGATGCATCTTTCTAGGCCTAGACTGGCTAAATAACTTTTCACCATTGATTCTTTTAAGTAGAGAATAGGACAAAAAAGAAACTGCTATTTCTTAAATATTAGGGCTGTGGATACAGCATTTTGCTGTGCAGGTTTCAGGGTAGCTTGAGGAATATGGATACAAAGCAATTGTTTTCATCGCTTTTTAATACACAGCACACCAAATTTGCCTAGTTACCTCTGGGTTACTAGGAACCTCCTTCAGCCTGTCTATAGTCAACCAGTTGCTATGATCAGAGCACCATCTTTTGTACACTTTATTTTTGCTGCACAGAGTTTTGTCAGTGAGTAGCAAAGGAAGTTATTACTAAGCAGGCAAAGGCTTTATATGTGACTCCTCATGAAAGGAATAAAATTTCGTGGTCTCCAAGAGGCTTCTGACTTTCCTATAAGGAAATATTTCTGGTGGTAAAAGCAAGACATGTACTGAGATGGTTTGCCTACATCTTCAACTAATTTCTTTTTGTCATGTAGTTAGTATCAGAAGAATCATAACTTCCTTATTTTTGGCAATTCCTCAAAAAAAAAAAAACATTTTTGTTCTTTATCTTCTGCATTTTGAGTACACTTCAAAAATCCTTCATCAGGCCATTTCTGCTACAATGCACAATATGCTGATTGACCATAAAGACTTTTAATGGCTTAGCCTAGTAAGGACGTGTCCAGCTTTTCCAAAGTGCTCAGTGAGGCTTTCTAATCATAATACTTTGGTCTTCTAAACTTAAATCCCTTAAAAATTGTTCTAATTTTCACTGCAGCTCTGGTAGATCTATATTTTTAATCTGTTGATTAGGTAGTATATGGTTCTATTTTTTTTTCACACAAGATGAAGTATAACCTGCTGGTGGGCTTATTGCCTTTTAAGTGCCTGGAGAAATCTCTCATTTATTTTGTTAAAGTATGTTCATATGAGATTATTTTTATATTTTTATTCCCCACCTCTGTCTAGGAGGGAAAGAGAGTTAAGGAAAAAGCGAGTATTGCAGGCTAAATAATGGCTGCTCCCTGAATTAAAATACTTTTGAGCATAACTGGGTTAACAAATGCAAGGATGTTGCTATTCTCAATTTTTTTTTTGAGGCATTTAAATTCAATGTTTTTAAAATAATGTTTAATAATTTTTTTCTTAAAATATCCAGTAATAAAACTGCTTTGTGATTGTTCAAGTAAATTCACAGTGCATTTCAATGTGATTTCCACAAACATGATATCTCCCATTATAAATTGCTGCTTCTTACTCATGAAGTAGTGTTAGTGTCACTTTTGCTAGATGTCCTTGACAGTCTTTACTCAGACCTTCTTAGTCTGTTCCTTCTGGAGTATAATTTCTTTCTCTACCTCTTGCCTTCCACATACCATATTCCCCTATTAAGATTTCAGCAGTGTAGCAAATTCACCCACTCTCATGTCAAATCACAAAAGAGTCAATTGCAGAACGTCCCTCTCTCCATTCCTGTTTTTCCAAAAGTGTCTGAAAGCATCACCAATATGGCTGACTAAACAATTACATCTCTAGTTTCCCGGTAACCATAGTTGTTCTGCCTTTAGAAATAGGGAATAAGGAAGGATTTTTCCCTGGAAGTGATTTTTTTTTTCTGAAACTTTCCTGCAATCTGGGAGTTCCCTGGGTACTGCAGCTGTTCCATGAATTTGCTTTTACTGTAAGTCAATTTACAGTATACCAAAGAATTTCTATGTAGGAAGCTGTTTTTAAAAAAAATGTGTGTACTATAGCATTAGCAAATAGAAAAACAAGCAAATTGTAGCTGAAGAGGATTGCAAGTGGTGCCTTTCAAAATAGGCTAATGAAATGATGGTTGTTTCTTGCCACTTTATCTGGTTTTTACATACTGTGTATCGTTAATTGCTAAATCAAAAAAAAAAAAAAAAAAAAAAATCAGTTTCACAGAGCAGCTGTTGAAAGCTCCTTGGGACAGGTGCAGCTCCTGGAATCCTTTGCCCTGGTGTAAACCTCCGGAGAGTCTGGAGAAATTCTGAGAATGCTGTCTTGCATCAAATTAGTATTAGATGATCCAGCCGATTAAAACTCAAGACTCCAGTGTTTTCTCTCAATCTTTTATACATCTCAACTTTCCTGTCTGGCTCTAGTCATTTTGCTATTTCAAGTGCAAAGCATGAGGGCCTCTGAAGGTTGGTTGTTTAGTTGTATGCAAAGAGCCCAAGTCTGGTAAATACAATCTGACCTAAAATAGTAATGAAAAAGAAAAATGATTAAGAGGTTTTTGCCTACACAGCTCTTGTAATCATTTGCTTGTGAGTCAGAAGATGTATAATTGTAGCAGTGAAATAAACTCTTTGCTGGTTCCACTTAGCTGAAAATAAATGGTCCATGTTTCAACTTTTTTCTGTATTCTTTATACTTACACTGCTTTCTCATAAAAAAAAAAAAAAAAGTAGACTTATTACATGACAGCAAATTCAAGGGTTGTAAAAGTGAGTATATATTTGCAAGATTCTGCTAAAACACTTACCACTGAGTGCAGCAGTATTTTAATGCTCAGTTTTCTTAATTTCTCAAGGCAATCAGAGTTTTCTTTATGCTCCGTTCACTGTCGCTGCACCTGCGAGATGAGCCAGAAACTCAGTTACCACTGACAAGGGAGGAAGATCTAATAAAGACAGATGATGTTCTTGACTTGAGTAAGTAGTCCTCCCAACATCTCAAATGATATGTGACATAGAAAATTGCACACCTTCTCTTAAAAAAAAAAAAAAAAAAAAAGTGGGGAAAAAAGAAAACCAAATAGTTATTATGGCAAGACAATTGTATTAAGTCTGTCTATCTACTGGATTTGGAAGCGCTTTTTGTAAATGATTGGAGGGGAGTGGATGTGACTATTCATATACCACAAGATTTAAATATTAACAACAGGTAAAGGAGTACGAATCCTTCATTTGGTTTCCTGGTAGAAATGTTGGGTTTTTTTTTTTTTTTTTTTTTTTTTTTTTATTTCATCTTTCACCTATTCAAAATACATTGATAATCTTAAATTACACAGGAACTTTAAGGAACTGGAGTTACTTGACAGCTACAGAGTGGTGTTTGCTAGTGTCTTCTTCCCCCTCCCTCTTCCCCTTCCCCCATTTCTTTTTCTGTACATAAGTTTTATCATGTTAAAAGTTTGCATATGCAAACTTTTATCCCATTAGTTGAACAGCATACTGAACTATTCTCAAGGGGAATCAACCAGTAATATCCAGAATGACCTCTGATGTTAAGTAATACTTATTAAGCAAAGGCAAAGTGTCTTCTTTCTGCACTATGATAGTATGTTGTTTAGACTGCATGCTCTGTACTGAAGTAGTAGAAAAGCTGGAAGAATATTATCATGAGCTATACTATTTGACTGCAAATTTAAGATGCCTGTGTTCACAGAACAACAAAATAAAACAGCTTTAGATGACCGTACATGTTAGTCAAAAATCCAGTACCATCAAGTAAGTCATGTTGCCTCCTTATAGAGCAACTCTGGGCTTAATCATAAAACTGCAATTTGGTTGTCTGCAGAACTGGCACTCTTTGATAAATGGTAACGTGTAATATTTTAAGTTAATCTTATTGTAGTGCAAGGCACTTGCTTTTTATTTAAAGGTTTAAAATATGTTGAAATGTGCTTTGACATACTGATGTTAGTTGATTGGTGTTAAGTGCTTGTCCAACTTATGTTCAGGCAGTTACCTTATTAAGAACTCATGGGTAGCGTTCTTAGCTTTAGAGAGTATGTGATTACTAAAATAGAGTGTATTTATTTGTTAGGATTTTAATTTTTCAGATGTTTGTTACAAGAAAAAAGGGAAAGAAGATTCAGTTTGGTACTTGAGCCTTTAAATACTGTGACTCTGAGTGCTTGTTGATCCTACTCAGACTAGAAAAGCAGTTGCCTTAGTAGATATGATGGGAATTTGTCCAGTTCTCAGAGACCTTTTTGTGCGTCTCAAATCTATCTATAGTATTAATTACCAGAGTGAAGTGCCAACTTTGAAATCAAATGAGATGAGCAAATACTCTGTCAAACCAGAGCTGCTGTGCGGTAGCTTCATAGATAAAAACAGAATAACTTTGAATAAAGTACAGAAATAGGATCTAGTATTAGTATTCAGCTCATACTAGTGTTAACATTATTTGCCTAGAGCAGAATGTGCTTCAAATTCAATGGAGTCGGAAATTAATTTTAAGATTAAAAAAAATGTGTTTGTCTTGTTATATTGGCTCAGATAATAATGGAGCTATTTTATTCCAATGTTATTGCCTTACAAGTGCTTTCTTCTGCAAAATAGCAGTTACATTTTGGGGAACTTGCCAGTATGAAGCTTTTTGTTTGATAATGTTTTTAGAGAGTCAATATGAGCAACTATAGCTAATTAAGACAAGGGAGCTAAACAGGTTTTTAAAGATAAACAATATAAGTGTATATTCTAAAAATAAAATTACAATTTAAACCATTTATTAAAATTAAATGCTTGCATACAAAAATGAGACTGTGTAGGGTATGTCCTCTGGTGTAAGTTCCAAGCAGTAAAATATTTTGAGGATAAACTCATATATTTGCAAATGTGGAAAGAATGCTGTGGAAGCAGTTAATTGAACTTGCTGAAGGTAAAAATTTACAAGCTACAGGGTACTGAACATGCTTTTACTAAGTATGAGCATTAGGCTATAGTAATCCCTACAGGGGTAAATTGAAGAGACAAGAAAGCATCCATTCAGTGTTTGCATTTTGGTGGCTATGCAGCCAGTGGTGTGGAAGATGATAGTTTAGTCATCTCAATTCCTGTTTTCTTAACATTTAAGAAAACACATAGGGGAAATATATCTTAAAATGTGTTCTTCGGGAGTTGTATTTTTTCATCTTCATGCTGGCATTGTTTTGGGTTGGTGAATTAGTCAGAATGAGCAATGCAAACTAACTCCTTTTAACCTTTCTACTTAAGGTATTATAATATAAATGCCCACCTTTTCTTTCATAGCAGATTGAAATTTACCTATATACCCACTAACAAAATATCATAACTTGTAGAGGATTCATATAATTCGTGGTCATGACAGCAAACAAATGTTTTCAGAAACAGTTAAAAATGCTATTCTTAGAGTAGTTGAAAAGATATACATTTGTGCTCTTTTAAAATTTCAGCTGTTGATTCTGAATCTTTACTCTTACATAAACTTTGAAATCCATGTTTTCTATTCAAGAGGTTTAGTTTTGAAACCTTGTTTTGCTGCTTACTTATAGGAAAAAAAGATTCTGAATTTTCCTGGAGAAAATATGAACAGCATGTGATATTGTTAATTACAATACCTGATTATTAGTTGTGAGATAAGAAATAAAGTCCATGGTTAAATTACTCATGACTCTAAAGGAATAGTAGTACAAAAATTAACTCAGTTTCCTGTTTCTGATGAATTACAGATTTATTGTCATGTTGGCTGTCTTTCAGAGAGTGAAGAGAAATAATGAATCAGCTTCTATTGAAAAAATGTTTTTCATAAATTAACTGGAAACATGATTATAAGGCAGTTGCTAATTTTTAAGAACATACGGAACAAAAAGTAAATCAGTTTGAAACACTATTTCCGAATGTTGTTTGCTAGGCCCCCTCCTCCCCATTACAGAACAGTGTTTGATATTACTGGTCTCTTAAGGTACTAATGGTTCTCAGTATACGGTTTAGTGAACTACAGTGCAGGTATTGTGCAGTTCATTGCAGGTGTCTTTATTTATGGCACTTCATTTCTAAGACAGTTGCTTTTATGCAAAATGTGAGGTATCCTTTACTTGGAACATGTAGCTTGAACCATAGATTACTCGTTCTTCATTCTGCTATATATGATTGCTTGTAATTCTGATTATATGTTTGAAAATGCCAGTTTCATTGCTAAAGTAAAGTTAAATACTCCGTGTATCTAATGGTGTCCTGAATAATCTTTTTCTTTGAACGTAGGCTGTCAGACATAAATGATTAAAAGACAGAGAGACTGTGTGTGTGTGTGTGTGTGTATGTGTGTGTAGGATGTAAATATGACCGTCAGCCTGAAGAGTATCTTATTTGCTTAAATTTGAATTAAGCGTTCTAAAACTTAAATGTAATATGTATATTTTTAAGAAGTTGTACAAACTAAAGTTTACTATTGATTAGAATATTGCTCTTTCAAATTTAAACTAATTTACTGTCTGTTAAAGAATTTCGTAGTCCTTAACTGAAAATACACATTTGTACTGATGACCAACGTGGAAGACTAAAGCAGTAATGGTATTTGAACTACTTGTCTGCATATTTGTATGTCTGTACATTAAGCTATTGTTTATAAATACTGGTGTACATTCATAAGTATGTATCCCTCTACATGCATATTCATACACAAAAATAAATAGGTTCTACTACCCTACCTGCAAAACACAGATGCCTGTGTTTTAAGGATGTTTTTGAAAATTTAAGTGTTTTTCTAACATATATAGGAGTGGGAAGAACAAAGTGAAAGGAAAAGAAAATCTCATATTATTAGACCTCAGCCCTTTAAAAAGCTATCTCAATAGAGCAAGCAAAATACATTTGCATACTTTAACATGCAGGCACTCCTCATATGAGAGTCTGTTCTTTCCTGCTGCAGTTTATTAATCTGTAGTCTGCTGAGATTTCATAGTATTCTTGATAGATTCTAATACAATTTCCTCTTATAATTTAATACTTCTCTGAACAAACGGAAGTGACTCTTTCAGCTGTTTCGCAAGTTCCCTGCTGTCCTGTGGCTAGAATCAAACTATTTGTTGAGCAGTAACAAAGGCTTGTTAAGTTCCTTGCTTCTGAAAATGTGCAGACTACTGGTATGCATCTTCTTTGTATGCTTCATACAATGCTAAGCTAAATTAAGTGGTTGCTGTGTCATGTGAAAGCATCTGTATTGTCCAGTGTGTTTCCACTATTTTTTTTAAAGAACAGAAATAGCTACTTTGCTATGCTAGCTGATAGCTATGCACAGCAACCTAATTTCCAGTAAGGAATGAAACCATTGGCAAGATAGAAACCTAGCCCACTGGTCCAAAAACTGCAAAAGGTGCCAAAAGAGGCAGTAAAGTTAGTGTTCCAGGTGTTTTCTATTTTTCAGTGTCTATATGGCTGAGGGATTGAATATACTGCAAGAGACATAGGACCTCTGAAGAGAGGGAATGTGATGTGTTGAGACTACACAAATTTAATCATGCTCTAATCCTGCCTTGTTGCCTTCTGAGGCCAGCTAAGGATGAGTTGCCACACTAATGAAGTGTGATGGACTAGAATGAGTAAGCATTGACTAAAATTTGTGGAGGGATTTCTGTGTATTCATAAACCAGACTTAAAACTCTATGATGTCTTATGTATTTGACTTGCGAAGTTTGTTAGCTGTTCTCTGACTCATTTTGCCTTCAATGATGTGAAACTTGGAACAGAAACATAATTTACTCCCTTTTATCTGATGACTCATGTATTAATTTTCAGAAGATTATTTTATCCTTTCTAATGCAGTAAATGTAAACTCAAGTTCAAAAAAAAATTTTAAGTTATTAATTTTTTGACATAAGAATGAGTATTTGGTGATTATTTGGATTCTCCTTTGAGTCTCTGTTTAAGCTGTTTAAGAAGGTAAGTGGCAGTATTTCATGTAATACCAACACTGAGACTGAGTATTTATTTAGCTTGGGTTGGTATTTAAAGGTCAGACATTAGTTGTCTTTGTTGCTGTTGTTCTTGAGTCTGTTTGTTTTTTACTTCTTGAATGACTACTTAGCTGTGCTTTTCTGCTTTCTTAATGGAAGCTTGCAGTGATGCCCACCTAACTGGAGTGTATGCCCCAGGAATAAACTGAGATAGTTGTGTTGCAGTTAACCAGTTTTGGGTCGTTCCTAAAGTATTGGCTGATAAGCCCCCTCAGCAGCTTTGCTAAATTGCTATTGTCTAGTGCTCTGTTCTAGAAGGGCCAATGGACTCTTTTAGGAACAAAGTTGAAAATCTTAAGCTATGAAATGTATCTGTAGTTTTTAGTGATTTCTAGTGTTGTCTTTTTAATATGCAGACTATTCTACAATTAATATTTTACTGTAATCTGAATTTTAGCGGTAGCAATGTGGAGTTCTTATCTGGGTATTAATCATCTGACATGTTAGGAGATCTCGTAACTGCAGCACAAAACTTAGCAAGACTCAAAAATGTGAAATAGTGTTTAAATGTTGCCTGTAACTAAGGATCCTCCAGGCTGTACCCGCTTTACGTTTTTGTAATACAATTTGAATGAAGTGTGGTTAATTAAAATGACTGCACTTGCAATATGTAGGTAATTTTTGATTACAAAATCCAGAACTTAATGAACAAATTTAATTTACTTGCATTCATACTTTTTGGAGTAGTGGATTCTTCCTCCTATAAAGGAGAAAAATTCTCATCGGTGTAAATTTCACAACTGAGTTTCTTTTACAAAAGAAGCCACTCTAAACTGTAGGTAGTATAGGTGTTATGCTTCCCATCCCCCTCATTGTATGGTGTTACCATTAACATATTTTGGAAGAAATGAGTCTTTTTCAGTTTAATGTATTTTATATTTTCGAGTTTTGTGATGAATTTAAGCTCTTTTTGTTTTTTTCTTTTTTAAGTAAGAAACTACATTGTGACTTGCTTTATTTGCCAAGTAGGTGAATGTATTTTCAGAACCAATTTTCAATGTGGCATAAATCAGAAGACAAAATAATTGATACAGAGCTTTGAAAATGTCCATGTACATATACATACATGTATATATACATATATGTGTTTATTTCTTGGGCAGACAGGAAGCTGTATCTATAGGGTATATTAGAGTTAAACCTTGAGCCTTTTGCAGAAATGTTTCTGTAGTTCCAAAGAGATACTGTTTAGTAAACATCTAGAGCAGATAGCAAACATTATAAATAATATGAACTGTAGTGAGGAGGTGTTATTCAGTTAAACAGTATCACAGTAAACCAATAGTATGTATGTATTATCTGTTGCTGTTCTTTCATATTTAAGTTTAATTGCAGGCTATTCCTATAAAGTTGGCGGTTCTATGCCTTATTATATTCATGTAAATGCACTGTTTTCTGATCTTTTCCTTGAATATTTTAGTCTTTACATTGGGACCACAATGTGTACTTACAGCTGTAGATTTTTTCAGAGCTTGTTTCTTTTCGTATGTTCAGCATTTATTAGAGAACAAGAAATTGTCCAGGGCTAACACTTAGAGGTTCAATTAAACAGATGACTTACCCCATTATTATTGAGGAGAACTGCCTATATCCAGAGAAGAAAGTAAGTAATAGTCATTCTGGCATCTCAAAATTTTAAATAGAGTTCCAGCCCATTTCCAAAAATGGAGCTAAATCAGAAAAGACTGTTAAAAGCCTCTCTTGTTGCCTTTTCTTCTCTTCTGTCTTTCAGTGTCAGATTCTGTTGTAAACAGTCAGAGTCTGATACAGTCTTTTATATGTTAACTTCAGAAGACTTTTCATTTCTGGTTAGCTAGAAAGGCATAGACTTAATCCAATCCAAGTTGTGACAGGCGTTAAACTTGTTGCAAAGAAGTGGCGCCAGTATTTGTCTCCATGAAACATGATCGTGTTTCCTGGGAGGGAGCTTCCCTTGTCAGTAAATGGCTGAAATAGCACTATTCAGCACAGATACAGATGTTCAGACCTCATCCTCACTGTAAATAGATACCATTTTGTTTTAACAGGTCACTTGTTAAGGATCTAGGATTTTTTTTCTTTTCTTTTTTTTTTTTTTAATCTTTCTTGGGATGTTTACTTCCCCCACACCTTCTCCTCTGTCTCCAACATTGTGGACTCTTGGCTTAGTGTCATCAGAGGCAGCACCCACAGTGAAAGCCTGTTCACACTGTTTCATGATGTTTTTTAATTAGAGTTTTATTAATCACACTGTTTCATGATTTATTTTGTCATCATTTATAAGGCTGCTGTCAGTTACTCTGTATTCACAAGGCATTTGAGTGAAGTTGCCCAGTTACAAGTGCATTAGTTTATGTATTTTTGTTGGCAACAATCCTAAACTGCTTATCACTGCTATCACTATCTGAGCTACCTAAATTGAGGTAGTATAGTGATTAACTTGCACGGTAGCATGAATATACAGCCTCCAGTTAAAGCCTTTTCATTGCCCAAGAGTGAGACAAGGGAATTTCAGCATAAAACATAGGATAAATGCTGTTGCATAGGTGCCTTATCTTGCGGAGAGATTTAGCACTTGACAGAACATGGCCAAAAACATTAAAAATGGATGCTGTTTTTTTTTAGTTGTAATATTATTTTGAGTATTCTTGTTCTAATTTTCTTTGATCTACATTGTTTTCATATTTCTTTTTAATTTTCTGAACATAGGGATGTCTACAGTGATTATACTGATTCATATGCATATAGTGTCAAGAAAGAATAAATTACTAAAATGCAGTGTTTCAGCAATTTTTTTTTCCAGAAATCTCTCATAACTCATTCTATCAAAATGACTTTCAGTTTTTGCTTGAATGTGATGTTAGCTCTCAAATGTATTCCCTGGTATGTCACAGTATACTGGCCATAGAGGTGAAGCTCTAATATAAAATGAAAATCAGTGTTCTTTGGGAGCATGGTGGGAAAGCTAAAGTTAGAGTTTTTTTGGTTTTTGATTTTTGTTTTTTTTTAATAAAGGAGCATTTTAATATTTTGAGACAAATATGTTCAACATTGACTGTAGTTGAAAGGTTCTCAGCGCTGTATATGACTGTATACTTAAAAATGAGTCAGGTGTTCCACAGAATTTATTTTAGATTGCTGGTTATGTTGCCATCAGAATGGTGTATACTGTTACTTTTCAGTATTGTTTTTTTTTTTTTTTTTTTTTTTTTTTTACTGTAAACACTTTTGAAGCAGTTGCACATTATATGAAAACTGCTGGCCTTAGACCGTCTCTGCACCGTTTGTAGGCGTCTCATGTAGGTGGCTTCTTTAATCATACACAGCAGCTAACCTTTCACGTGCAGTTCAATGGCAGTTGTTGGTTTCAGGCTGTTGGTTTTGTTGATGACAATGTTTTAAATGCCATGGCCAGCAAGTAAATGATAATATGCTTAAAGCTTTTTTTTTCCCTAAAATTGAAAAAAATTTAATATGATAGTTAAATCTCCCTAACCATTTTTTTTACACTTTTTGTAAAGGCCATCATATTGAACACTACTTTTTTTTTTTTTTTTTTTTTTTTTTTTTTAAGATTTAAGAATATCATAGAATAGTTGAGATTGGACAGGACCTCAGGAGATCATCTAGTCCAATCCTCTGCTCAAAGCAGGGTCATCTACAGCAGGTTGCTCAGGAGCACGTCCAGTTGCAAATTGAATGTCTTCAAGGATAGAGACAATACTGCCTCTGTGGGCAAACCATTCCAGTGCTTAACCACCTTCAGCAAAAAAAAAAAAAAAAAGTGGAATTTTGTCATCCTCGCCATTTCATACTGTCCCTGCATACTACTGAAAAGAGCCTAGCTTCATCCTCCTCAAGTATTTCTGTACATTGATTGATTGATTATCCCCTCCACTTGCCAAACATTCTCCTCTCCAGGCTAAACAATCCCAGCTCTGCTAGCCTTTACTCATATGATAGATGCTCCAGTACCTTATTTGTTCATAACCCTTCACTGGACTCACTCCAGCATGTCCATGTGTCTCGTGTACTGGGAGCCCAGCATAGGATCCAGCACTCCAGATGTGGCCTCTCCAGTGCTGAGCAGAGGAGAAGGATCACATTCCTTGACCTGCAGGTGTGGACCTTCCCAGCACAGGCCAAGATGTTCTCTGGGTGTATGCCAAGGGTTCTGTAATGGAAAGGCTTTGTTTTATATCTTTTTACTTGAAATTGGCAGACTGACATATACTATCCCCTCTTTCTGAGATAAAGACACTTTTCTGAGTGGAATTTTCCAAGTTTAACAGATGTTTCAGAGGATGTTTTAGAATTCCTATCTGCTCACCTTTTTTGGGGAGGTGAATAAATGGCATTTCCTTCTTGTTTTGAAAGTAATATACTGGCTTTAAATGCTCATTCACTCACTTTAGAACAAACATACATTGTCTAATTGAAATATATAGCTATTCCTAGGCTACCATCCAGTTATTAAAATTTGCATGTAAACCAGGGTTCCTGTCATTCCTCCTGTTACTGCAAATGCTTCCCCCTCAAAAATACTTCCTCAGAAATTTTCCTGATCTGATTTATTACAGAGCAGGTCTGTTGAAAGGTTTGACAGAGGTGGGTTTGTAGCCCTGGCCTCTGTGTCAGAGTGCAGTAGTAGAGTAACATGACCACAGTCTAGTGCTTCTTGTGCTTCTCTAGGTCAATGTTATCCCTCAGACACTGAAGTCCATTCAATTATAGCTTAATAAATAATTCTATTTTCTTCTCTGCATACTATTGCAGCTAGATAATTTCTGATTTTTTATTTTATTTTATTTAGTTCTGGAAGTTGTTTTCAAAATGGCAAAGCAAGCATCAGTAGGTTAAATCTATTGATTTAAAACTGAGATCTGAATACCTGAACTTTGTGCCAGTGTAAAAACTCATTATAAACTGAATATGAAGCTTTCTACCTATTCTTGGTTTTTGCTATATCTTTTTATAAACTGTGTCATTTCACATGTTTTGACTTCAGTACTTGGCATTTTATCATGCTGTATACTGCTAAGATTTTTATAACGCATTTAAAGGAGATCAAAATATCTTTTTAAAGGCATATATTCAAATACTTTTTTTAAATGTGTGTGTGTGTGTGTGTATATATATATGCATATACCTATATATAATATAGTTATAAAAACAGTTTGAACAGAAATATAAACCTAAATTTAATAGTTATCTTGTAGAAGAAAATTTCATATCTGGTTTGGGTTTTCTGTGTCAGCATAGATGTGAATAAACACTCACCTTGAGCATTTTCCAGGTGGTTGTAAAACACTGAGCTCAGTGTGAAGTTTCATGATACTCTGAAAACTAATTTTTTTTAGTAGTCTCTTCTAGTGAGTTAGTGAGTGCTAGCACACATGGTACAAGAAAATGAATATTTTTCAGTGTGCTTGAACCTTGGTAAGCATTTAAGAGAAAAATCAAATCTATTATAAGAAGTTCCAGCAGAGGCCTTCCTTTTAAATGCCGCTCACTTTTGCCCTGAGTAACATCAAGGGACAAGATTTTTCTAGACTTACTGGCAGAACTCATCTCCTACATTATGTGCGTGTTGTTCAAATTTTATACTGGTGGTAATGTAAAAGAGCTTAATTTGACTGTTTTACTTACTAACAGTTACTTTTATTTTTAGTTGTGGTAATTTTTTCTCTACTAAATTTAAGAGTACTAGTTTAAAATACTTGAAAAATCCATGTGCCTAGTAGTAGCTGATGTTAATTTGTATTTGAGAACTTGTTGCATGTAATTATCTAGTAATTTAAATCTTTTAATAATTAATATTAATTATTAAATGTCCATCTTGAATGCCTTAATTGAAGGAAACAGTGGTGTAATATGGGCTGCCTCTGCTTGACAACCAGTAACTTTGTGTTTACAGGAAAATAATTTCTAGGAACAAGCTTGCTTCTGTTGAGTGCTGCACCCCATGTGTGGTTAGCATCTGTAATATGTTGCTCCTTGTATTTTGGATTATTTTGAGGTGTACAGAAATAAATTTGAATTCATATTTAGAGGAATAAATTACCAAGGATAGTAATGAAAAAACAATGTGCTCTTAAATCCTCCATGGTGAATACTAGATTAAACATTATTTTTCTAAATGTACTTGTTGGCCACTTTCACCCATTGCTTTTTCAGTTTGAGTATACTTGGACTGAGCCCTTCTTGAGGCTGATTGTTGTTACATTCCATATTTACAATGGTGTGTTTGGACATTTTCTATGTTAAGGTTAATTTTTAAAAGCAGAAGACTATTCATTTTTGCTCTTGTACTATTACTGCAAAAAACAGTTACTTTATTACTTTAAACTGAATTGTCCTTTGACTTGCATTCTTGAGATACGTGGCTGAGGTTTCTCTGCCATTTCTCTTGCTACCCAAATTCATGTGAATACATTTCTTTTTCACTCCCCTCCCACCTTTCAAAGTTATCTCAAACCTCTTTGCCTCTTTGCTTTTTGTTCAATAATTCTTGTGGCATAGTAGTTTTTCTTTTTGAAGTGTTTAGCATCGATACTTTCTCTTGAGAGCTATTTCTTTGTCTGAGATAAATGGAGAGAAACTCATTTAAAATCAGTTCCTTTCAAGTCGTTATCTCTTATGGGAGCAGAGGTTACTGGTCACTTACTAATTATACTTGCTTTTTTTTTGCTGTTTCTAGTGGCAGCACTGCTTAGTTATTCAAGAAGGATAATGGCACTGGCACCCCATCCTGAGCAAGACGAGGACTAATATTATGGGAACTAAGATTCTGAATTTCTACTGAACAAAAGAGTGAATGCAGGCATAGTGACAGAGCAATTCTGAGCCTCTCTAAAAGAGGAATGTTTATTTTGAAGAGCAACAAAAATAATTAGTCTTAAATTCATCACCAAGATGGTTGTAATGTAGGTAGTCAAAAACATTTTGGACAAAGCAGATCGTGCAGGCCCTAGGAAACAACCTTGAAATTGCCTTGTAAACTTTCTGAATATAATATTTGGGGAATATGTTGCAGTTCTGGAGAGCAGCATATATTAATCTGTAAACTCATTTCATCCAAGTACAAAACTGTAACACTGTGCTAGTCTAAGTGCAAACACAACTTCAGAAAGTAGTGAAGCAATCCGTTGTACCAAAGCAGCTACATGCTTTTGGAAAAAGTTACTTTTGTAAAGAGGGGAGAGAGGGGAAGCATAGTGCTTATCTTGGACTAAGATAAGTACGTGCAGACTGCTAACCCTCTGAAAGAGGTTTACAATTGCTACAGAAGATTTCTGGAGTTGTGATGACTGTAAATCATGAAATAACTAAATGTGAAGCTCTGAGGCAGACAGGTACATCTAGACTGTCTCCTAAAGTACCTCTTATGTTCATAAAGACTTATGGCTACAACAGGCACAACAGGCACATAGTTGTTTGTGGTCATATAATATTTTCATCTAATTTAAAACTAAAAGCAGCAGAAGTCTCTGAACTCTCTCTCCTGGGCTGTATTTCCTAAAGCTTGTATTTTTATTGGAGAAAAATCTAGGAGCTACATTTTGAACCCACATCTTGGAGGTGTCCAGACTGAGATTTATTTTGCATGAGGAACAATTGTGTAAGCATTCTTGTCAATCCCCAAAATGACACTACCTTTTTGTAGCTGTGTCACATCAGTCACATTCAGTCTGTGGTTCATTTCAAACCTACCAATCACACTTTTGCAGTAGTGAAATTTAACTCGGTTTGAAAGTCTTTTATGTAAATGTAGTTGAGTATCTGACATACAAACACGTAGTTCCATAACTGCTTTATAGTGTAACTGTAAGTATTATGAGATGAATTCACTGGAAATGTGTTTAACTGCACTTTCTCTTTTTTTTTCTTCATAAAAATGCTTGTAGCATGACTCTTCAGCAGCTGTGAACTAGAAACAATAGTGTAAATGCAGTATATTCTGCTACAGGAAGTTTTTGAGTTTATACAGTATACTTGGCTAATATGATTATTTTTTCCTTTCTGTTCTTTGATAAACTTTTACAGTAATGATATACTTTATATACTTGTCAAATCTAAGTGAAAACTTTTTAATCAGGAAAATAATAACTTTTATACCTTAGTTGCTTTGCCTTAGTAAATATTACATTATTGTAGTCAAGCCTATAGTGGTGGTTCCAAATGTTTTCATCTGTGATCTTTGTTTTACAGGACACTAAAAACAGCATAAATATTGGACAAAACCAATTTTTTGGGAAGTTCTCGATTTCATTTGTTGTTGTAGCATGTTTTGAAAACCTCGCTTCTGCTACAAAATTCAGCTACCTAATGTTAAATATTCAGAAGGATCAGAAGTTAAATATTCAGAAGTTACTTTAGCTATTGAATATAAGAAAACTCTTCCTAGAATTTCTATCAATCAAAATAAGCAAGCTGGCAGGCTGACCGGATTAATGCATGAAGGAGGTGTAAAGAGAGCTAGCTTCAAGGTCAAGAAGACCTGTAGCCAGATGCACTCTAGAGTCCTGTTTTGAAACACATCTGTTAGTGTTAGAAGTATTAAGGGCTCGTTGACACTGATAACACTTAATGCTGCTTGTTAAAGCTGCTTCAAGAAAGTTAACAGCTATAAGCGCTCCTGGTATATAGAGGATAAGCAATCCTTATTTACAAATACTGCTTCAGAATTTAAAAGCCAATTTACTGTTTGTTACATTTATTGCATAAGCTGAAAGTCTGCTTGAAAAATTGTAGCCGGAGGAAAATGGAGGTATCAGCTGAGTTAAACTGTGAGGGTGTTTAGGTATATCAAACTGTTATTTTTGAATTGGAAAATATATCTGATGCAGTCTACTGTGCTTGACAAAGAATTATTCCAAAGACTTTATCTTCACTTAAATATAATTGGAGAATAACCTTGAAAGAAGTGTGCTTTTACTGTAACAGGAAGCAGAAGTACATCATCTTCAAGCCTCTCTTAGACAAGCAGTCTTAGGTTTGTGTGTGGTGTTTTTAAGATTTTTGAGATGTGCCGCCTGTCTGAAACTCTGCCCTACTCCTCTGAATATCCATTTTTGATGTGCACTTGTTTTTTCTAAGCAAGTTATTTGCTCAATATTTATTGTTTCTTGTCTGAAAACTCTGACAGAGTAGTGTTTCTTTTTACTGAGAGAACCTTGAAAATTTTTACATTTCTCTAAGATTTCTTAGTTTTTAGATGCTGTCACTCTCAATCCTGTCATTTATTTGGCCCCAAAGAGCAAATACACTATCAGCCTATTGAATATAGTTCTAGGGATTTTCTTGGTCTCTTTTCTTCTTATGATCTGCAAAGAGCATTGTATATATCCTGTGCATTCTGTAGGACTTTGAAGCTAATTCTTTCTGAATCAAAGTATAATTCCTAGAAAAATATCTGCTCTTAATTAAAAACTTTGTGTAGAAACAGTCTACCAATTGCTGTGTAGTTTTATTGGTCACTTATTTCACCATTAAAAAGATGTGCATCATCTAGACATTTAAACTTTTGCATCTTCAACTGCCAGCTATTTGTAGCTTTTGCCTATTGGACTTGGCCCTTACACTTACTAAATACTTATTAAATTTTTTCCTTGCTCTGTGTGGATTGCATATTTATTCCTGTTCATGGATTAAAATTTTCTTTAAAGTAAGTTCAATTATTAAGCCTTTTGCTGTAAAAACATATTTCTAATTTTCACATTTTTGTAGTGGTCCTCCAGATTCTTTCAGTTTCTTTCAATATATTACTTTAAATTTGGGTTCATTGGAACTGACCTATTGTTACAAGAACAGTCACACCAATGTAAAGCTGAGGTGTTGCCTTTTTCCTCACAAGTCCCCTGTTATGTGTATTCAGAGATCGTATTTGCCATTTTACTGTAGAATACACTCTATCAGCCATGGCTCCAGGTCTCTTTCGGAGAAGTTAAATCCTGGCTGGAATCCCTCCTACTACAAGGCTTGTGGTTTTCATTTCTGATGTATAACCGTATGTATTTCAAAACGGCCAAACGTGCTTTGTTTTTATTCTAAGTTCATAGCGCAGTTCAATTTAGATGCCATTTGCGTTATTTGTTGCTTTCCACAATTTAGAAACATTGGTAATAATAGCCTTTCAGTCCTTAACAAAAAGGATAAGTAACTTGAGTTTTAGAAGGTAATTCCTGGAGGAATGTATTAGAGCTATACTCCTACTATCACTTCCCAGATGTGTATGTGTATAAGGTATACAGATACGCTTTCAGAGCAAAGATTTTGATGGAGCTTTTGAGGCCTTTAATATGCATTGTTATCCTTTGTTTTCCAGGTTATTAGAATGTTACATGTGCAGTAGGTTTCTCTTGGTTAAACATAATGTACGTTGTCTCCTAAGATTTTCTGCCCGATCTCCTAGTTTCTTCTCTAGAAATGCATGAATCTCACATAGGTCCTGTAGTCATATTTGCCAATCTTGTATGGATTTTTTGGATATTCTAGGGCATTTGCAAAGGTAGTAGAAATCTACTGTTACGTAACTGAATCACACTCCACATCTATTGCAGCAATGTAGCAATGCTGTATGTATTTATTAATCAAACTTGTAACTCAAAATTTCAGTAATTTACTAATTTCACACTGAGTTAGCAATAATTACCCAATTTTAATTTTTAGTTCCATATAATCTATTTCACTGATTCCTTCCTTCTTTCCTTTTCCTCTTCCAACCTAATTAATATTGAATGAATCCTAATGATAAAGGGTAATTGCTAAATCATAGAAATGGTAATTGGGAAGGACCACTGGAGATAATCTAGTCCAGCCTCTTGCTCAGTGCAACACTATGGATATGTGGCTCTTCTTTAGTTGAATCTTAACCTTCAGTGACAAAGATTGCAAAAGCTCTCTGGGTTATCACTTCCTGGGCTGTATTACCCTCATCACAACAAAAATTTCCTCAACCCTTCAAGCCACAATTTTTAGCTGTTGTCCCTTGTTATATGATCTGCCAACAGTAACCTCCCACTTGTAGCTTGTATCTATCTCATGGATGTTTTTAGTATGAAGTATGATGCTAAGTACCTGCTTTTATGGATGGGTAGGTTTGTCAGAGTTTACTGTTGCATGTGATATGTAGCTGCATCCTCATTGCTATTCATCTGATTGATTCTTCTAGTTTTACTATTATACTTTTTTTTCCCCCTTCGATGGAAACCAAAGGGGTGACAAATAGTTGCAGGGTATTTTCATTTTTTAAAAAATTCAGATATGGAAGGTGAAATTAAACTTCAGCAGGATTAATTTTAGTGCACTGTGTGAATAACATGAAAAGTGCTGCAGCTGGATTTCAAGTACCAGAGCATCCAACAGCAGTGATCAATATGAAGATACTGCTATAAGTATTCAGAGACATTGAATTCTGCTCTTTCAGTGTAACTAAGAATGTAATAAGAAACACAGAATGTAAAAAGTGAGTAGCTTTAAATTTGTCTTACAAAGATTGCACTGTGGTGTAGTAACACTTTCACTTTTTCCCTTTTCTCCAGATAACAGTGATCTAATTGCTTGTACAGTAATAACAAAAGATGGAGGTCAGGTTCAAAGATTCCTAGCTGTGGATATTTACCAGATGAGTTTGGTTGAGCCAGACATTGCCAGACTTGGCTGGGGAGTTGTTAAGTTTGCAGGCCTTTTGCAGGTAAGGGAGGTTTTTAACCTGGGTGGATGTATTTTTCTCGAGTGACAAACTCATAGTAGTATAAGTAGTAATACCAATATTATCTTGGTATACACTTTAACTCTGTTGCATGCTTACCTGTTTCTTCTGTTATTTAAGTCTTCTAATGCGCTTTTAAGAACTTTCAATTTTTCTGAAGTTTATATGGCTAATTAGACAGTCATTTTAAAATGAGGTAACTTTCCCAATATATACCCTATCTTGAAAGAAGCATCCCTGATTATTAATTGGGATGTGTTCATCTGAACACTGAAATCGGAATTAGGATTGAGTTCAAAGTGCTTTCCTTAATCAATGCAGTAGGGTTGGAATTGTGATTCTCATATAAGGCAGGGAAGGTGACAGGTTGTCACTTCACACTGACCTCTGCTTTTATAACTGCTTTCAAAAACTTAAAGATGTTTCACTTGTCTGCTTCTTCCCTTGTACCAGCATTAATGTTTGTATTTCTTGAAAATTCACAAATTCACGATGCTTAAAAAACTCAGTTGAATTTTTTCACTGACTTAATCTCTAGAAGTACCAATTTCTGAAGAAATAACTCTAGAATACTGCAATTTGCATAGTATTGTATGAGTTTGGGGTTTTTTTGATTGTTTTTAATCTAGGAATTGTTTTCTTAAGAGTTTTAAGTGATACAGTCATAGTTTTTTATAAATGCTTGTATTTAATCTATAGGTTTAAATGTTAACTTTTGCATTAGTTACTTTTTCCTGTTTCTTTTCAGGATATGCAGGTAACAGGAGTAGAAGATGATAGTAGGGCTCTGAACATAATAATTCATAAACCTGCTTCTAGTCCTCATTCCAAGCCCTTTCCTATCCTTCAAGCTACGTTTATTTTTTCTGATCACATTCGCTGTATTATTGCAAAACAGCGTCTTGCTAAAGGTCGTATCCAGGCTCGGCGTATGAAAATGCAGAGAATAGCAGGTTGGTGGTTGTTCTCAAACGGTTGAGGCAAGTCATATGTAATAGTCATATCATACATGTCAATAGTCATATCATAATAGTCATATCATACATGTCATATGTAATAGTAAATCGCAGCAGTACTACTGTAATGCAAGATTGTGTTACAAAAATTTCAGAAGTGATGTGCCACAGAAGACTTTAAAACAGATTCAAGTTTCCAAGCAATAGCTTTTATTGGAGTAAAATTTGTTCTCGATGTATCAATGACATACACATTAAAGAGGATGAAAAAGAAGGAATCGCATATCATGGTGTTACAATATGTATTACTTGGACTTGATGGTGATGATCAATCTTAAAAAGTTAAATAGAGTATCAGCTGCTAGATTTCTCAGTGTTTAGGGACAAAGCATGTTAAGAAATGAAGGAGAGAGTTAATTAGAGTAAATAAAACATGAGCGAAAATATTACTGAAATATTAAATGAGTGAAGAATAGGTTGAAGCTTAGCAATAAGCTGAATGAGTGGGTGAGTACCACAAAAGCAGCATGGAAATTTAAAGAGGAAAGTAGTTGGGCAAGTGAAAAAGAAAAACTCTTTCAGTTCCTTGGATTGTCCAAGAGCAATAATTACCTAATCAGAATTGTGAGAAAGTTATAGCTGCTATTAATTTTTAATGAACTAGCCAGAGAATTATTCTAACTGTAGATAATTTTAGATTATTTTAGTTTGTTATGATTCTGTAAGAAGCTACATGACAGTAGTTTTATGCTCTGAGCTTGCAAAATAGATATGTCATATGTTTATGACTTGCTTCGTTTTAAAAATCTTAAAGCAAGTTTGAAGTTAATGCAGGTCTATTTTGATATAAAATAAAACAATACTGTAAAGACAGCTCTTTGGTGAAAAGCAGGTAGTCTCTTTAAATGACTTTGTAGTGTTCAGTTGTAACTAATGAATGACTTGTACAGGGAAGAACGGGTGTGTTTTTTTTTGAACAGCTGCTATTATGGCTGTGTGATGCAGAGAGTTTACTGTAACTCCTTTTTCTCCTGCACTGTATTCTGAGACTTCTTTGGTGTGTATGTGGTAGGACAGAGATGGTGGGAAAGATTGCCAGAAATATATCCCTTCTTTTCTAGTGTAATTGCAACCATAATAAAGTAGTAAATGCAAGCATGCGTTTTTAAGCGGTCTAGTACGGTGTTAAGATTTTGGACAAACTGATTTTTCTTTTTACTTTTCCTCTTACATATTTTTGAGTAACAAAAATTATCAACTGTGATTAAACATAGCTCTCCTGGATCTTCCTGTTCAGCCTTCAAGTGAAGTTATGGGTTTTGGACACAGCTCTGCAGCTACATCACAACACCTTCCATTTAGATTTTATGATCAGTCACGACGTGGCAGCAGTGATCCTACCGTGCAACGGTCTGTTTTTGCCTCTGTTGACAAAGTTCCAGGTAAAGATGGTACTCATTATCAAGCATCGTGTGTAATAGAAACAGACTTTTCTCTGAACCTTAGAAAATGTCTTCTAAATGACATATTAGTTGTAATTTAGCTGTCTTTTTACAGTACCAATACTTATGAAAAAGAAAAGTTTAAGATTAGCAACTTGAAAGTTAAGAAATGCTCTAACAGCTACCCATCAATTAGTAGTTATTTTGTAACCAGTGCAAGACTGTTAGCTCAGCAAGGTGTGGTAACTCATGTTCTTAGGAAAAGTTCTGCCTTACAGATGAGAATGCAGGCATGGTGGTAATTCACATTTACATGAGGTGCAAGTTTACCTTACGAATTTAATTTATTTTCTCAGAATGCATAGAACTATGAAAAGGCTGCTGGGTCCAGTATTAAAATGATTTTTTTTTCCCAAATTCTTGATGAGTATGGATTACTTCTGAAATAGAAAAGTAATTTACTAGTCCTAATCTGAGTACTAGGACTGAGAACAGACCTGTTTTATTGTCTAAATGTTGAGTGGTTTAACCTTTGAATTTTCTGATAAGTTTTAATTGGGGTTCTCTGCCTTGACAGAAAGCTTCCTGAGTCCTTACAGCAAGGTTCTGTGAAGTTGGCTGATAAATGGAATAACTTTTTCTGCACCTGCAATGTGCAAAAATTTGAAATTTTAAAAGAAAATCACATGACTCTGTAAAAGGTGCTTCCACTTGTGAATCTTGATGTCCACAGTCATATAAGCATTGGTAGCTCTACAGAGAAGTCTTAAGGAATCAGAGGATATTTGCAGGGAAAGTCATACTTTAATAAGCTTGAGTTCAATATCAGTATCCAGTATAATATTTTGAGTAGAAACAAGTAATGATGATAACTGCAACTAGCTGGCTTAATGTAAATTCAGTGGTTCTTTCTATTATGTTCATTTTTTAGCACTTCAAACCTTGAGTTTATAAGGTTTGAACCTTATAAGGTCAGACCATTAGCTATAGTTGATGTAGCATCTAGTGAACATAAATCAAAATGTTTATCTTGCATTTCCAGTTTATTCAATTTCATTGAGCTGTTGATAATTGATAATATTGAGATTAATTTTTTTGAATAGTGCACTTAAATTCTGTGGCTTACATCTGCAAAAGCTGAACTGTAACATTTGTGTAAACAATGAAAAGTTTCCATGTGATATGTTTCTGAATACACAATTCCAGGGTGAGGCTTATGGAAAAAATTATTCATAGGAGAACAAGTAATACCAGGGTGTGTATTCCAGGTGTATTGTGAGCAATATATCCATGGCAGTTTCTCCAAATACACTGGAAGTGTCTTAATACTTTGCCATCCTTTACAAATTAAGTTGGAATTCCACCCCACCCCTCCAAATTGGCATGCAGTGTCAACAGCACAAAACTGTGCCAGTTTGTTAGTTTGTTAGGCTCCTCCTGATTTTAATGAAAATGATATTATGCAACAATTCCCCTAATGCCAGCCCCAGTATTGTCTTTTTATTCTGTTTGCTTTCTGTACTTTATAGTGGGAGCTTTTACTTTGTACCTTTCCAGCAGTGGTTATTTTGATTCTGGTCTGGCTTCATAATTGTGGCTTTCAGAAAGCAATTCATGTGAAATGCGGGGTAGATAAATGCATTCAACACTTGCAGAATTTCACAAAAGAACAACTTTGAAAGATGAGACAACAGGATTAAAAAAATGCTTTCATAAGCAAGGTCTTTATTTGCAGCTTCTGCATGAACAGGGAAACAAATCTGTTGTTCTTACTTGAAGTAATATTTTTTTTTTGTTTGTTTTTCTCCCTACTGCTTTGTGATTGTTCCATGACTAACTGTGGTTATCTAATAAGCAACTAAATTCTTGTTTCACCATATGTATGCACACACACAAAACAGTAGTGATTTTGGTAACAAGTGGCACACTGGCAGTCATTGCTGGTATGACAGTATGTGTGCTTCAGTTTTAGTAAAACACTTGCAACAAATAGGGATCTCTCCCACTGCCACTCCTGGTTCTCAAATCTATAGAATCTCAAATCTTACTTTTTATAAGTAAGAAAGTATGTGACTGCTGAGAATGAGGATTTCTCAAAGACAGCAAATAATCTTCTGAACAGAAATTGAATATCAACCCAGAGAACTGGGTTCTTCTAGGGTTAAAAATTCACTGGACTCTTGAATTTTCTCAACATGCAATTCTAGTTTCCTGGTGGTCAGAAATTACTGTGTGTTGTGGGTAGTCACTTGGAGAGCTAGATCCTGTTTTACAGAATGACTGACCTCAATCATCTACGAGTAAAATCGGTGAAAGTTTTTAAACATACTGAACACTATAAATGTCTAGCTTTCCTTGTCTTAAACTGGTATCCAAAATTCAGACTGCTTTCAGCTTAACATTTTCCCTTAGCAGCAAGTGCTAAGGGCAAGTCTGTTTCAGGATTCCCTGTCTTTAGCAGGAAAGCTGATTTATGTTTAATCTTACTTGTCTTCCACTGCAGCCAGTCATTCAGATGTTGCTCACTAACCCATCAGTTATTTTGTTATAAATGGTTTTGAGACTGAATTTTCATTACTGACATGAACAGTCTTAGAAGAAGCTTTTTGTTTATTTCTAGCTTAAATTTTCATGCAGATATGCTTAACAAAACATCATATAGTTTTGTCATATAGCTAATTCAGCTGAAGGGGACAAGAGAAATACTTAAGCTGGGTGGACCACTGAAGAAAGCAAGCTGTTTAAGTACACCTTTAATCTTGTCTTCTAGACAGTTATGATGGTAGACATAAAATTTAGGGCCACACGTTCAGGCAGATACTCTATCTTGATTTTTATCCATTCTAAGTTTTAGTCATCTTGTGTAGTGAATGAGGACAGTGCCTCTGGAAAAGGGTCATCTTGTATTTCAAATAGTAATGAACAGATGTCTTTGAAGGTGGTACAAGCTGGTGTCTGGAAACCATTCAGGGAAAGTTCTATATCCAGTCTTGTAAAATACAATTCTATATGTTATTTGAGCATATACAGTTACTGCAATTTTAAATATGTATTTATATTTAGGCAGCATTAGAAAAGATGTGTAGCCTTTATAAGCTTGTCTTAAAAAAAAAAAAAAAAAAAAAAAAAAAAAAAAAAAAAAAAAACTCCTAAGGAAACTAACTGCATCTGCCATTGCCTCTTGAACCACAGCTTAAAGAGCTTTTCAGTTTCACTTTTGTGCAAAATTGAAAAAAAGAATGGATAACTAGCTTCCTTTCTGTCAAGGGCTCTGAAGTACAAATATATTCTGCTTCCGAAGTTAACTATAGATTTGGAAAGTGGTAAATTTTCAGACAGGATGAGAGTTACCTGTGGCTGTACAAATGATATTAACTGAAGGATCGGTGCATATAGAGGCCAAAGTAATGTTTAAATATTTAGATTCAGCAAACTTTTTCATCCTAATGCACCCGGGCCATTTCTAAAAAGATAGTCTTAGACCTGGTAGTGTGTCAAGTAATATATCTTCCGTTGGACAAGGGGCATAATCCAGGAAAGAAGAAAACAAGACTCTCTCGTCAAGGTTATAGTTTATATTGCTATAGAGAATTGTCTGAGTGACACTGTAAACATCTGAAGCACATTTAACATCTTACGGAGATAGAAAAACTTGGATGTAGAGTTCAGTTATGAGATGTTTTGTGTTTGTCTATATGGCAAAGGAAACTACCATTGTAGAATTTATTAATGTTCCTGCTCTAGTTTGATCTATCAGACGTTCCAGTAGTAATGAAGATGCTGCAGTGTGAAAGCTGGCTGTGCTGTCAGCAGTGGTTTCCAGGCGCTTTCCTTTTTTTTTTTTTTTTTTTTTTTTTAATATAGTCTACTAAAATTAATTTAGCACTACTTATTTTTAACTTTACTTCAGGCTCTGTATTACATATTCTGTGTAGAGCTGCTCACTTGCTGATATGTGGAGAGGACTTGAAACAGCAATTCAGTCATATGTAAAACACAGGTGTTTTATGGGAGGAAGGGAGAGAAAATATGTTAAAACAGTTTACAAGCAAATGCTTCAGCATGAAGACCTGAAGGGTGAGCAGTGTTCTGCAGAACCTTTAGGTAGGCAGTCTTGCTGAATCAGGCAAGCTCTTCCTGAGAAATAGGTATGCTGGGCCTTGTCTACTTTCTCTACTCTTTTGATAAAGATGGAAGATTTCTCCTTCCTTGAAATAACAGTGCTAATCTTCTACAGATACAGAATGCTTTAGATGGGTATAACTTCCTCAGTACTGAAAGGGAAACAAAATATATTGATATAAGCGCTTCTATACTAATGGTTTTAGTAACTGTTCCAAAAACAAGTTTCATTTGTTCTCATTTGCCTCACCTGTGGGGGCACAAATCCATTGATTACTCCTTTTTTCCTGTTGTAATTGGTGTTCAAAATTGTGAAATACGTATGATAAGTGTAATATACAATTTATGTATTAAAAATACATGTACCAAATACATGTCAAAGATTGAAGTGAGGGCTGCAGAGGAAGGAGAAAGGAATGCTAGATTGTATCAGAAAAGGGGAAGATGCTACAATCTGAAGAGTATGAGGGAACTTAGAAGTCAAAATAAACTTGTTTAAAAAGAGCTGTCAGACACTATTAAATGCTCTGTATTGTAGACTGGAGAACATTTGACTTATGAGAAGGTGGACTAACTCCAATGCTGACATTGGATTTGATGGATAAAATTTTCTGAAGATGTATCACTGCACTGAGAAGTGCAGTGCAGGCTTTCTATCAGGTTTTACTGCCTTCACTTTTTCCATTATCACTTCTAGCTCTGTGGCCCTTAAATTTATTGAATATACCAAAAGCTGAAGAGAGTTTTGACATATTTTCATTTTTTTCCCAAACTCTGTGTTTTCAAAATGTTTTCCATCTCTTATCCTCTGCTTTCTTGTTCATCGATCAGCAGTTGTAGATAGCAGGTTTTAGTAGATAAAAACTCAGTGTTTCAGGCTTCTGAGATGGAAGCGAGATAAGGTACCTCCACTGGGTTGCTATGTGGAATTGACACCATTTTGATGCAATTATTACCCTTTCTCAGTTCATTCACATAGGTGAACTTTTACAAGCTGATTATTTACTAGTAAAAGTCATTGTGCTATCTTTCAGGATTTGCTGTAGCCCAGTGTATAAATCAGCATAATCCATCACCACTCTCATCACCATCTCCTTCAAGCGGCAGTGGAAGCACAGGGCGCTGTGATTCAGTGACTGCAAGCTCAACTTCCACTCCTTCTGCTGCACAGAGCCCATCAGGTATTAAGCCACTATTTTCAGCCAAGGAGCTAAGTGTTACACAGTAGTTTATAATAAAAATTATTGAATTATTGGGTTAAATATAGACTAGGACTTCATGTTTTTAGAGCATTTGATCATTTTTCTAAACCGTTGAAGTAAATCGCAGTGCAAATTTTAGTGATCTTTTCACGTTTCTGGAACTCTATTTTCAATAAACACTTGACATCTTTCAGTGATGATCTTAAATGCTGTTGAATTTTCTGATTTTCTGCTTTGTCTCTTAGCACATACGACTTTTTCTAACTGTAAGTATTGGTTTGTATAAGCTTATAGTAGGAAACTTCACATGAAGCATCTCTTCTGAACTGGGTGTCATTTGCTTTTATGTGTTTGTCTGATACATTATTTTAAATTTATGCCAAGTATTTGATACTTGAAAACAATTATTATTCAGATGCTAGTATTTTACAGCTTTTCCGTAAAACTCTTGTGGTTGAACGAAACAGCTGAGGAGGCTGTTGCATTGTTGCAAAAGAAATTGAAAAAAACCTTTTCAAACAGTCCCCTCATTTTAGTAGTTACCTTCAGTTTTGATCAGTCTGTGAAATGATTGTTTCAGTTCCCTCTGTTGGGGCATGCATAGCATTTTGCATTCATTTGAAAGCCTCATATGTAAGTTTAAACTTTTTCTGCAGTCAGATCAGGAATCATGCAATCTTTAGTATGCATTTAGTGTTCTCTAGATGATAAAATGCCTTAGTATCAGTGAACACTATGAAGAGATCAGTGTGAACTATATTGAAGTGGCTAACCTTCTTACAAGAGGTACCTCTTAAAAGGCTAAGCAAAGGCTACCTATCAAGCTTATGAAAAATATGGAAAGCGTTCTAGCAGCCAAACTCTAGATTAAAAAACATTATGATAGACTTGCATATAGTCAAAATATTCTTGTAGTTTGTTTAATTCTGGATTAAAATTTTTTGGTTTTCTATATGCAAAAATTCGAAGAATCTCATTTTATTTTCTTTGTTGACGAGTGATTATTGTTCAGTCTTTTGAGAGACTAGACGAATATGTGGAGCTTACACGAAAGGAAGAAGTGGGTATGATTTGTCAAAAGGCTTACCTACTACTACTGTGTCCTCTGTTCTGTTTGAATCCTCAGTGTAATCAAGAAATGAAATACAACTACAAGTTCTTGGCAATGGTGGCTAAGAGAAAATTGTGGTAAAAGTCTTTTAAAAAAATATTTTGTTGCTGTAAATAACATGGTAGAAATATCAAACAAGACCATACTGCATGTTTCAGAGATCTTTTCAAGTGCATGTAGTCTAACTTCTGTGAAAAACAGTAGATCGAGAGCAGATAATTTCCTGTCCAGCGTAACAGAATAGTACATCATGGAAGAAAAATCATAGGCTGCAACTGCAGAAATAAAATTTACTTATTCAGTATACAGGCACTTGTGTAATGTAAAATCCTGTATCTTTTTCCTGCAATTAAAAAAGCCTAGTGAAAGGAGGCTGTTCATTGTTTAAAAAACAAAAATCAGAGGAAGGTTCTGAAAAGTTTTTGGTTTTTTTTGTTTTTTTTTGTTTTTTTTTTCCAGTGTCTGCACTTTACTGATTAGATTGCGTGAACTGCCCATATTTATCATGACCTACATTGTGGCGTAATCATAGATTGTGTTCAGAATGCCACATATCATGCAGGAAGGAGTCTTCTGGTTTTGCACAGGATCTAGGGGCACTGGTAGGATACGATTTAGCAAAACTAGTTGTGATTTACACAAGAAGTCTGTGCCCTGTTGCTTTGAGGATAGTAGCCTTCCACAAAGTCATTGGAAACAAACAGGAGAATCTGCTTCTGCTATGGCACTGCCAACTCAGCAGCTTTCATTAAACTATTGCAGGGGTGAATTTTGAGCTAAACTCCTGGATTTTGTTCTGGCATTCTACTCTGAGGGCACTAATCACAGGGGAAGACAGTGACTAAAGGTGCGTGGACAGTGCAATGGGAAAACAAACAGTTAGTGATGAGGCTTGCACATTTGTCCAGCATGTTTTGTGGGGGTTTTGATTTGGACCAGATTTAAACAGACTTCCTGGATCAAGCATCCCTGCCATATATGTGACTCAGAGTTATCCAAAAGACCACTTACTGGTTCAGACCTATGTTTTGGTTAACATTTGGAGTGCATTTTTGTGCATACTTGCTACATTATCTTATGGTTTAGTTTCCTTGTGAAACTCATTCATGCACACACACAAACTGTTTTTCAAACTAGACTAAAGCATTAAGTATGCATGATTCTATAAAACTGTGCAATTGGTTTGAACAAAAATGTTAATGTCTTTGCAGCCAGTAATTCTAAATTCTTCTAAATGCTTATAGTTGAACAACCAATGGTGTCTCAAGGTCCTTAGACCAGAGAGGATTCTGGAATCCCTTAGGTTTTGGAGCTGTGTCTTTCTGAGGAAGGGTCATCTCCACCCCAGATGGCTGCTTTGACATGCTTTTCATTGACCCACAGTGTCAGAACAATTCTATGATCTGTATTTTCGGGAGCAGTTTTTCTGCGTTAACAATATGATCAGTTTATTGCAAGTTGGTAATGATTGTTCTCTTTTTTTGTAGTATTTATACATAATTGTGATCTGTACTGGAAGCTGCTGCCAGAAGCATGACAGTGAAAGAGACTGTGGTTGGCTTGTCTGGATGGCTGTTTTGTAGGCTTGGGCATGAACAGGAATACACTGCTGAAATAAGTGATACTGTCTTGGCATATCTATCTTAGCATATCAGGTCTTACAGCCCACTCAGTGAGCTACCACAACAGCTCTGCTGGTGTTTCTCCTCTTCAGTGTAAAAGCAATTTTCCTTTAACTTCAAAGTTATTGAAAATAAACTGCCTTACTTTGCTGTGAAGTAGAGGAGGCAGCTTGCATGATATGGAGTAGCATGAAAGATTGTCACCACTTCAAAGCAGGAAACAACAAATAGCTGCAGGACAGCAAGCAGAGTTACCAAGATTTGTGTGGTGCTTTTTTTTTTTTTTTTTTTCCTGAGGGTAGCACTTGAATGCTGTCACCAATCAGTCATACTTGAGTCTCCTCGTTTCCCATCCCATTTTAAGTACACACACACACAAGCTTATTCATGTGAGCACACATACACGCTCCCTGTCCCTCTTTCCCTCCTACCCTATTTTTTTTCTGCCAGCTGATCAGGTTGTTGACTATGAAGAATACGGTGAGAATTTGCTAGATTGCCCAGAAGTTCAGTCAAAGAAGGCCAGCCAGAAAAAGGGGAGAGGGGTATATGGACTGAAAGGAAATTACTCCAACTACCTTTCCTAAGAGGGAACTAACTGTCTTACCTGATAACTGTTGCAGCACTTTATGGCATAGGTATTTTAAAGCCTTCTCAGCTCATACATTTACAATATTTGGGGATTAAGGTTAGCCTTTTGCAAGATCTCTGTTTCTTAAAATGGAAAAAGAAGCTGTTCGTTAAAGAAAGGGTCCCTAGCAAGACTGAGAAAAGCAGCAGCAGATTCTGAAAATGGTGCTGTCAGATTGTTTATATATATGTGTGTGTGTGTGTATATATATATATATATATGTGTGTGTGTGTATATATATATATATATATGTGTGTGTGTGTATATATATATATATATATAAAAAAAAATCTGTGTTGCTATGCATAAGATAAAAATGTTCTCTTGCTAGGCAGATCTTAATCATTAAGCTTCTGAGCCTAATACAGTCTCTTCTTGGCAGCACATACAGAAACTACACTTTTGTGAGGTGCTTATTTTTATATATGCCAAGAATTAAGACAAAATAGTTCTCTTAACAGTAAGTTAGCATTCTTCCACAAATGTATATGTGTAATTTCATCTATGCTGTATTTTATCACTTTTTAAGTTGTCTAAAGCTCTGAAATGCATTTGACTCTATTACTTAAGAAAATGTTTATACTGAAGCAAGGAGTATCAAGGATTTCATAAGGCATTGATTTTCTATGCCACTTATGCTATATTTCATGCTTTTGGCAGATATTGATGGTAAATAGACTAAAATGAGTAAAAGAGCTACCCATTGTTGCAGAGACTCAATTGGATTCTAGTCTGTAAAATAAAATTTATATATACCAATGAGAGGATGCTTAATCAAGCATGGAGAACCTGTAAGAGCATTGCCTGCCATCTTACTGAAACCATTCCTCTTTCTCTTCCCTCTCTGACAAGTAGAGTGTAAATGTGCTGTGACTGTTTCTGTTCTATGATGCTAGTAGTTTTCTAACTAAGTAAGGAAGAAATACTTCTGTTTCTTGAAAGTTTCTTTTCAGAAAACTTTCAATGCACTGAGCTTCATCATCGTAACTGCTGTTATCTTTTAAAAATACTGTATTTGACTTTATTATAATCCAAATGCAATACTTCTGTTTTAGGGTGGCAGTGCTGGAATGATCTAATGTATTGTCACCTTCTCAGTAGTAAACCTCTTACTTGTTGCCAGTGAGGGTCAGACTAATGCTATATCACCAGAATTTATAATATGATAGCTTCTTTTAAATTTTTTTAAAGCATGAGTCATACTGTAGTGCAAAGGCCTGCCAGTCCCCCCCCTTAGTGTAACTGCTGTCAGAACTGCAAATCTTAGCTCAGAACATACCATGTATGTTTCCAGATAGGTAAGCAAAAAATAACTTTGGCTAAATTCTCTTTTTTCTAAAGAATGAATACATCTGTCTTCAGAAGTATTTCCCAAACTGACTGGTGTAGTGTTAAATTGTATTCAAGATATCGGCAGTTATGGATGTGTCCTTGTCACTTACTCTTGTTGCTGCTCTAACATTTTATCCTTTGTCTTCATTCCAGTTTCCCTTCTTTGTTTCATTGTTAAAGCCTTTGTATGATATATCCCTGTGTTTTCCTCTAGTAAGATCTGGCAGGAAAGGACGACGGCGGGTGTTTAGTCTGTCGGAGGCTGACAGTCACGGTGGACACTGGGTTTAGGTCTTCAAGCAGCAGCTGCAACCGAAACTCACGCAATATCAATTCAGGCAGGTTCCTCCGTAAGATTTCAAAAGCCCACAATAGTTAATAAAATACAACGATATTTGACTTCCATGCTAACAGCAATAACGGAAATGTAGGGAACTGAAGAAAGTAGCTTAAATATTTGACTATACTGTTATATATTGAGAATCATGCAGCAATAATTAGCTATTTCTGAAAGTCTTTTTTACTTTTACCCACAGTTTCTTCCATGATTCTTTCGTATCTTGCCAAAAGATGGATTTTCTGCTTACCAGGAAATGATATATCAAACTTCCAGCTTCAAAGCAGCTATGTCTTCATTTGCACAGGGGCAGCTATGGCTGTAGTGGAATTTAGCAAGCTCAGGTTCCTAAATGGACAGAAATGCAGGTAGCTGGCTAGCAGGGGGAAATTTATTTGCAGCTCATGTAAAAGATGCATTCAGCCTGAGATTCTCCTTGGGCTGTGGTGGTAGAAGCTTGGGTTTTTTTAATAATCAAATTCAGGCAGATGGCTTTATGGACTGTTTAATTGCCTGTGTGAAGAAAAAAAAAAAGTGTGAGGGGAAGCAGATAAACATGTAAATAGACTTCAGGCTGCTTTCTTACTTCTAAAATCTGTTTTAACTTGAATCTAACTTATTTTTTTTTCACCATCATGGTATAAGAATATTTTACTCTGTTAATACTACATAAGCTCTCTGTCATTTTTATAGATTTGTTTTGCATCTTTTCACATAATACTCTGGGGAGTGTTTTTGAGGGGCTTGTTTTGGTTTTTCTTTCATAGTATTTTCTGTACAGCTTAGGACACCTTCCCATGTATTATGTTCATTCTTTCCTTGTCTTCCTTTTTTTTTTTTTTCCTACCTTCTTTTCCTAATAATCATCCTTTAACTTCAGTTGCATGTGATTTGTTTTGGAATTTTTTCTGTAATGATAACCTTGGAAGCATTATAGAAGCACTGAACAAAATCTAAGGTTGATGAACACTTCATTTTCCTCTGCATCCAAAGAGAGCTAATATTCTCTTCTTGAAGTTTTCTCAGTGAGAGTGTATCTTCTTGCTAATTGTCCATACCAGTTTTGTAGACTACAAGACTTTAGATCGTAAATAAATATCTATTTATGTATTTAGATCCTTTTGTGAATTCAATCTGAACACAAAATGTTTTGGAATTGTTAGCCTCAGATTTTCTTAATAACAATTACTGTCCTGAAACAATGTATTCAATTAACTGGGAGCTGTTACATGTACAGTCTTTTTAGATCAAGAAGATGATCTGATTTTTCATTGTAATATCTCTTATATTTCAAATTCTTATGCCAAGATGCTGGATCTCTGCACTACGTTTTCATCTTTGTTCCTTGATCCATAGTCTAGAATTACCTGTTTTCCCCCTTAAGCAGCTTTGTATCCAAAAAGTGTAGGTGATCATCACACTTTAAAGCCCATGCTTAGGGCTAGTTTACGGTTGCAATTTAAACGTGAATACACATGTGAAATAGCCTAGGGATCTGTGACAGCTTGGTCGCAAAGGCTCAGGTACCTCTAGCAGCTGTAGTTTAGAACTATGATTGCAGAGTACAATTTTACTTATACAGCTGTTTAGGGAGAATAATATTCTGCCAAATAATGAGAAGTTTTGCCCTTTTCTAGATCATATTATATATGTACATATACATACATACACACATACCTGTATGCATGTTTAATATATAATGTATTATATATACATCTTTATATATATATATATATATATATATATAAAGATATTTATATATATAAATCTTTAAAACCGTCTCCTCATGTATTGGCATTTGCTTTCTGCCCCTGCAGTGACTAACAGCAGTTTGCTAATCCCTAGTAGCTTTGGCGGTTATGCCATGCTGGGTTACAGCAAATCTGTCACTGCTGCTCTTAAATACCGTAATAGAGTAAAGGAAGTAAAATTCAGACAGGTACTAATGGAGTATTAAAAGCAGAGGAGAAGAAGAATTACTGCTATCAATAATAAATAAATAGCACAGAAGAGCTCTGCTTCTGCATTTCTATTTATAAACACTGCAGCTAAATTAAAGAACACAATGAGTTTGTTCTACTCACTTTTTGGGCATCTGCTGTCTTTTTTCTGAATATATTTTCAGACTTCTGGATGAAAAATTTAAGTTTATTGACTCCAGATGCTTTTCTATGGAGGTTTTTTTCAACTATTTCCTTTACTTTTGTGACATTAAAAAGAGGATCACTTGAGCATTCATTCAGATCCTGCATGTAAGGATTTTGGACAGCATAGCATAACAAAAGAATGTTTTCCTATCCATCATGATTTCAATAAATTATTTAGGAATCTTGTCAATGTTTTTGTTGAGGATGGGAGGAATGATTAAAAAGTACAGTGCAGAACTATAAGTGAAGGAGCAGAACTGCAGTAGAAATGTACTCTATTACGCTGTTTCTGACCAGGGTATTTCACTGTTATACTTTACTTAACAGAACGTCTTGGGAATCTGAATTCTGAATTTTGGTGAATATTTTTACTATACTTACTGAAAATAAGTGTTGGCAGTATTTAATATTTTTTTAAGGTTCTATAAACTCAGAAATTAAAACCACTGCAGAGAAGCACACTGTTTCTTCATATTGAAATGTTAACATTTATCTTGGAATTCAGAGAAATGAAGCTTTATTTCAATACTTTCTCAGCAATTCATTTTCCATGCAAACCTTTCATCACTTCCTCTGTTATCAGTACCGCTTTCTCGCTACAGCTTCCTGACAACTAATAAGAATCTGCAGAGTTACTCCTGCATCTGCCTTAGCTTTTCAAAATTAATGATGTCCTTTTTATTTAAAAAGAGACAAGATTTTTTTTTTTTAATATATAAATTTTGTTTTTCTTTGTTAATGCAAGAAGCTTTAGCACAGGTTCAGCAAAAAATAAAATGGAGTGGTTTTCTGAAGTGAAAATGCACCTTTGTTTGGGTTATCTCAGCAGAAAAATGAGAAAACTGTTGCCTTACTGATATTCCAAACTACTCATTTCTTTTTTTCTTTTTTTTTTTTTTTTCCATGAGGGGAGTGACCATTCCATTCTAATCTTTGTTTTCTTTTGTTTTGCCTTATGTTCATGTTTTCTGTTATTTTGCAGGAATAATTGGAATCATATTGAAGCCATATATTCTAAAGTTGTTGTGTATTTAAAAACTAATTCCGAGATTCTCTATTCACTACATTGCCTTGTAGATTTTTCTGTAGATGCCTGTACACTTGAACACATGCTGTTTCTCATAAGAGCTCTAAAAATGGGCTGTCTTGAAGCTGGAGACCTGTTACTTTAATGGTGTCTCTTACCCTAATCTGGAAAGAAAAACATTGACTTGTCTGAGAAGACTTGCTCATATAAGGCTGTACCTCCCCCCCGCCAATCCCCTTCATTCAATATCCATCTGACCCAAATGATCGTTTTCTTGATAGTTAACTATAATTTTAAGACAAAAAAGGGCAGAACAAATAGGTATTAACATTTTTTTCATTGAGTAAGAAGAGCAAGCAGCATATCAGTGTTCTGTGCGATGCAACTGCTTATTCCTAATTTTATCCATGTTGTGTGCTCCATGCTTATGAGCAAAAAATGCATATAACAAAAGCCTGTATACAAACAGGCTTATTCAGCACTTTTCAGTTACAGTAAGTTCCACTATACTCCTCCTTGTTCTGCCATAGTTCTATTTCTTTTAATATATATATCATTCAATTGTCACTTAAGTCTGGATTTGGAAAATGAATTGAGCACAGAAATGACTTCCACAACTTTGCAAGAACCAGACAGCCTCTTGGGAAAATTAATTTTACAGGAGTTGCTTTGTTATTTTTAAAGAGCTTCCTCACATGGGGTGATGGGTGTTCATTTCAATCTCACTAAATTCTGGTGAGGCTTTTTTATTCTTCCTCTTGATTTTAATCTCTCCAGGAATATTACAGATATTGCTGCAAATAGTAATATTAAACATATACATCTTTCTCATTTCTAATGTGAACAGTTTGCTGGCATTTTACATTATGCCTTCATAATATTCTATGTTTTATTTTCAATTACTGAAAAGTGAAGGTGTAAACATAGTGCCTCACAGAACTGTATTTTCCACACGAGTACTATTTCTTATGAGTATTTAAGAGTATGCTGTTAGGCTTTAACAGACAATGTATTCACTAACTTGAATGTTGATTGTTTCTTAATGTTTTCTTTGATAGATGACTCTTCAGCTCCAGAGCAGCCTCAAATGACCATTTCTGGTCAGATGATGTTGATTGATGAAACTCTTTCAGCTGTCTCAAAGTCTAGCAAGAATCCTGTAAAAAACAGTGACGTAGAAACAGCAAACCTGTCCCCTAGCCTGATTCCTGCACAGCAGCCCACAATATCATTAATATCGGATGACAATACAGATGCACTAAGCGTAGAGTCGCTTACATTGGTCCCACCAGTTGATTCACACAGCATTCGTACATTCAGCTACATTCCTCAGTCCTCTTTGCAATCTGAAGTTGAAGTTTGCAAGGTAAAGGAAAGAGAGGAAGAATGTTCTGACTGAAGTCAACCTTTAGACTGTGATAAACGGTGAAGCAAATGCAACCAATTTTTCGTCATTTTTTGGGGGGCAAGTGCAGGTGGTACTTGAACCATTAGAGGCCGGCTGGTCCAGAAGAAGAGGCCCCTGATGAAAGAGAATATTGGCAGCTTTATAAATAAACATCAGATGTTCAGCATATTTAAACTGCGAGGGGGGGTGGGACGGACAACCTGTTTTGAATCTGGACTGGGTGTTTCCACATCCATTTCTGTAATACAAGAACATGAAAGTATTTCAGAGCACCTGCTTTTTTTTAAATACAGTTCCAGCTGCAGGAACTAGGTTAGCTGTAAAAGCTCTACAGTATTATGGAGAAGTGAAGAAATTTTGGGATACCTGGCTTCAGGATATTGAATCATTATTTCTTTGAAACTGGAGACATGCCATTGACAAGGGAAAAGGTATATATTATAGTACAGATGTATCATTTTCATTTGAGACAAGCTTTTTTAATATTGATCTCATTCAGCTTTTGGAGGTCTGCATGATAACAGCAGGCTTGGCCACTTTCAGTGTTGTCTTTGTACGACTCAACTTCCATATTGTATTCTCCATGTGTAGTATTTATTTCAAGGTTTGATTCAAAGCAAGATATATATCTATTTTTCTTTTTTTTCTTTTTTTTTTTTTTCCTTTCTTTTTAAAGGTAAAAGCCTGAAACTTAAAAAGGCTTATTCAGGTTAACATAAGGGATTTTAAAGACTTCCTTAGTCTTTGCTTAACCATCTGCAGAGGAATGTAAAATATTTTAAGAGATTGCTATAGCTTGTTTGTTCACTTTTGACAGTCAAATTGCTACTCATCTGAGGAATGAAGAAATCCATTTTACTGAAGGACAATTTTTAGAAGCAGACAAACAGTTGAAAGAGTGATTTGTTTTTTGCTTGTTGCTGTGTTTTAATTTTTCATCTTCACGTAAGAGGAGGGTCACCGCACCTAACTGGTAACTCCAAGTATGAAACACAAGGGAAGGGTTTTTTTCTATCTGGGATAGTATCACTGTGTTTTAAAAAAGAAGAAGTTAAATGGAATTGCTACATAAAAGTGATTCTGATCTTATGCTTGCCTTACTTTGCCTCATAGATTCTGATACTGAGATGACAAAGTAATGGAAAAGCTTTGATTAAAGTTTGGCATGTTTCTTGCTGACTTGATTCATAACATGAATGGGGTTTAAGCTTTTTCATCAGTTTCTGTGTGTGTTAATTTAAATTAGTAATAAGATGAGCAGAATGTTATTGCATAGCATTATCAAATGCTCTGTGGTTCTCAAAGGTTAAAGACTACTATTTGCTTTACGTGGTAGTGTGATTTCAGTCATCAGTGCAGTCTGTTTCCTGATTCTGTCTCCACTTGCATTGACCTGATATCAAATAGGTAAATCTGAAAAATTTTTACTTCCAGTTTCCATTCTCTGTTTCTGGCTGACAGAATAGCTGAACTGACTTTAATTATATTTATATCTGAGACTGAATCATCCAAAGGTATAACTTTGCTCACTTTTTCAATCTTAGTTTAGTTACTTAATCATTGCAAAACATGTATATAGAAGATGTTTGCTAAAGAAAGCCAGTGAATTTTTCTCCTTTCAGCTTTTGCATGCTATTTTTTTGATTTCCAGTGTTCTGTGGCTTCTAGTTTGCATCAAATCAAATTAACCAATTTTGTGACCATTTCAGATATACTCAGACTCTAAATGAAATCTGAGAATTAGGCATCTTTATCACTACTGTGGATGTGGGATAAGAATTTGGCCTTACAGCTGGAATGAGCCTACCTTTTTTTGTTGTATGCTTTGGGTAAGTTTACGCTGCAGTCACTGTTGGTAACTGATATAGATGTACATGAACAAGCCTAGGCATCACTAGCAGTTTGACCACAGGGAGTAAAGTAAATTTTTATTAGCTGAAGTGATTGCAGACTACACTTTAAGACGTGGCAATATTACATTGAGGCCCACTAATATCTTTAAAAAATTATAAAAAAAAGGGTACTGTAGTTAATTTGAAAACATTTTATGTTAGTTATTAGCCTTGATTCTTGGCTTGGATTATAGAAAATGCCACTGTGCAGTCTGAGATCTCTTAAACAGAATTAATTTTAGACAAGAAAAACCTTGATCTTTATCTAATTTAAAATTCAATTCTAGCAAAATTAGGGCTATGCATAAAGAGACTTTTTAATGGGCATGCATAATCACACTCTTGAGCCATACTGCACAACAAATGGGCCATTGGGGAAAGAAAGCTGACTCTAGTTTGTGTTCTTTGTTAACCTGGGGTGGCTTTTAAATCTCATGACCAATTATCTACTGAGCTCTCCACGGCAAAGGGCTGAGAGAAATAGATACTGCTTTTAAGAAAATAGAAGACTAGATCTACTGTGAAAGCCACTCCTGGAAGACCTCTGTGGGACAAGGGGTGGTGAAGTTGGATATCTGTCAACAGGTCTGGCAAAAGCTCTCTGCAGATGTGCAGTTGCAGTAGGAAAAGTCTAGCCAGCTCTACCAATATTGTGCTGTTATGTAAAAAGTAACAAAGTGTGTAGACAACCTAAATTTCTGAAGGATTGTGTAATGGAAGCAATTACTTTATCTGTTTCTAATATTAAGATATATGTGTATAAAATTTGACCATGCTTCATGCTGCAGTAAGAGATCAGGATGTAAAAGCTCTGGAGATGCTGAAATGTCTGTCATCTGGCAATCTTTTATCTCTCTAGAGCTATGATGTTACTCATCTACAATTCCTTGAAGAGTATCATATTTATCTCTCTCTTATCAGAAAAAAAATCAAGGGTTGTTTCCTTACCTCCCCCTTTCACTGTAAAAAGGAAATTCAACCAAGAAAGCATTAGCACATCAGCCACAAATTTAACTTTTTTCTAAATGTTGATTTGAATCAGCGTAACATCACTTTTTAACCAAATCTAGATACCAAGTTGCAAATGACAAGAACAACTAAACAACTGACCATTCATAAGGCTCAGTATTTCGGTGTAATAACACAGAGGGAAGGTGAGGAAACTAGAATCACTTTAAAAATAGATGTAGAATTGGTCCACAGCAGAATCCTGGAATTTGGTGTGAGATGCTAAATTCTCAGTCTTTGTAAAGACTCTGCTCATCTTCAGCCACGTCCTGTGGCTTTGCTGAATATTAATGTTAAATAGTTCTATTATTCCTGTTGTTTTGAGACAAGCCAAAGAAGCCAAGGCATACTGATTATTATTTTACTATTTTCTGATCTATGCCTCCTCTGTTTATCAAATTTTACAAATATATTATGTTTTCAGACAGAACTGTGGTGTCTTCACAGACCTTGTACATCTTGCTTCCTCTTTCTTTCCTCTTTGTTTCTCTCTCATCCAGTGTACAACGCTGGATGTCACTTGAGCTTTTCTCTCTTGGAGAGTAATGCTAGCATATATTTGGTAATCTGCTAAAGAGGGGAAAAAAGCACCTAATTCTAATGTCTGCCTCATTAGTGAAGTAATACTTGCAGTATAAAATTTGTGTAAGAATTTGGGGGATTTCTTTTTTTTTTTTCTTTTTAATATTGAAAGAAACCAGACATTGTTTCCTATACTACATTTTATAGGCTATGTGGATTAAACCAGATTAATTAGAAACTTGATCGTATGTGTCCCTCCTGGAGCCTATATTTGCATGTGAAGTAATGAATTGTCTACAGTGTAAGGACTGAGGTCATTCATATTCTGCACTGCTAACTTGTGATAAATTCCAATTCTGACTTTTGTTTCTTAAATTAAGCTGAGGTTGTGTGTGTGTGTAATTACACCTGTTAAACGCCTCAGCATTCTTTGCTTTATAACATGGAATTTCCTTTCAAATCATATAGCGAGAAAAAAAATATGGCTATCTTAGAGTGAATTTTACTTTTTTGAAATACTACTGCTAAAGTATAGCTATGTGACAGTTTATAATCCTTTCTTCCTTATCCAGAATATGACTTGAATCTGAATTAGTGCTCAGTGTCCAGTGATTCATGTGTAGCCTTCACCCAACAATGACAGAATACAGGTGAGGGAAAAAAAGAGTTTCTCTATGCATTTAAAGTATTCTTGTTGTGGGCAGAATTTTAAAATAGAAAGTTCAAATAGTTTAGTTACAGCAAAATCAGCAATACTCAGCAGGACTTCAGTTACTGTGATTTTTCTGATTAAACATTAAGACATGAGTAACTAACTTCCACATTTACAGCAAGTGTGTTGGATGATTACTTGAACCAATCTAGAAATTCAATAATTTTCCTATTAGCAAAATTATAGGGCATGTTTTTTTCATGAAGTACATGAAACTGTTAAAACTATATGCTTAGACATAGGTAAGCATCAGATAATCAGATGAAACTTTATGTAAAAGTATGAAGCCACTTCATAAAAGTAAACACTAATCACAATGTGTTGTTTGTGCTCTAGTCACTTTTTTTTTTGCACAGATATTATAGGTAAATGACTACAGAATAGCCTGATGAATAATTTTACAAATCAGTATGCACTTCTTTTCCAAAAGGTGGGTATGCAAAACATTCTGATATTGACTTCACTAGCCAGCATAAGTTTAATGGTGAGTTGCTTTTAAATGAACATTGCACAAGCAGATGTCTAGAAAGCTAAACCTATTAGTCATATGGTTGAATGAAAGATATGGAAAGAGACATGGAATGGGGCAGCAGTGAGATCTGGGCATTGTGCCTCAGCGATCAGTCTCCTTGATGAATCTCCTACTCATTTTCAGACAACCAAACCTTGAGTGTCTAAATACATGGTTTGTTTAAAATCCTCTTCCTAACAATTATCCTTAAAGGAGCTTCTTGGCACTGTCACTGCTTGACCATCACTGCCGTACCCTAGGGTATCACTAGCCTAGACGCTGCACATCTATTTTCTAGAAGTCTTTTTAGCAGGATGACTGTCTTGTCTTGCCTGTTTTGTTGCTCTTATCTTTACCCACATTTTAGCACGAATTATAATTCTTACTGTCTCTTTTTAGCTCCTGAAAAACAGGTGGTTACCCAAGCAGGACTTGATAGGGTGTGGGCTTTTTTGGGGAGAGGGGGAGCAGTGCTTATTTTTCTGTTGCTCAGCATTTTTGATGAATAGCTGAGGCACAGGGGACATGCAGTGCTGCACTGAATCTCAGTCAAAAGGTTCTTTCATATGGAAACATATTTTTATATTATATAGAATTGCCCCTATTTTGAGCTCCCAATATTTTTAAAGATCTGCAGGTTGCTCAGATTCGATTCCTTTGAAAGATGTTATAAAGTATGTATTTTGTTTGCTAATGTATTACAAATGTAAAACTAAACTTTCCTTGTCTAATAAATATACATTGTGGAGGTACTAGTTTTATTTGCTAACTTGAATTGATTGGTTTTTAATGAATAGAAAAAGCATAATTTATCATTTATGCTAATAAGATAGTCACAATAATGAAGGTGAGAAGCGCTTTTTTTAATTAAAGTAACTACACAGGGCTTAAGAAGCAGATAGTGACTAAGAATACTTTTTAAAGTTGTTGGTGACAAAAACTAGAGTTAAACAAGGTTCAGGCTAGTATATTGTGTTCCCCAGGATTCTTTAATATCATGATCTTAAAGATACATGTGGAGCAGTTCCCCACCACCACCCTTTTTTTCTTTTGTGTTAGATTCTGGATACTCACGCTAGTGTAAAGTCAGTATAAGCCATGATAATTGCTTTCTGGTATCCAAGTTTGTATGATGAATCAAAGGAGGTGAGAAAGTCTATCTTTTTCTGTTTGTGTGTTTTTAAGGACTAACTGTGGCAGAAATATATACAGTGAATATGAAGTTAACTGAGAATAAATGCGAGCTTGCAAATGTAGGGACAATTAGAATTTCTAGGAGCTTTGTTTTGCCCAGAGATAGCTCTGGATAATAGATTGTTATGACTGCAGGGGACCTGCTTGGAAGCAGTGTACACTTTGAGGGTTAACCTTGGGCGTCTCCACTTGAGAATATGTGTTGGTACTTTGTTGCAAACCCTTTAGTTAACTTTGCTGTTCTGCTGTTCTGAAAGTTTGTTAGTATTAATTGCAAGGGGACAATGATGACTACGTATTTTTCTTGAAGAGTCAATGTACCTGGGCTTTGAACACTGCATAAAGCATATAGGGAACACAAAGGACTGCCCTCTTCTGAAGTATGTTTTATTATTGTTATGCTTGAAATGCTTTTTTTAGTCAATTACAAGAAGAAGTCATCCTGAACACACACTTATATTTAAATGGAAAAAAGTCTGAATACAGGATTAATTGAATTTTGAAGTATCTTCTCTTCAGGCAATAAATATTAATTATTTAATGTAAGTTATGTTAGACATTCAGAGTAAATGTGGCAGTACCTAATGCTAATTTAAAGAAAAATGTAAATAAGTGTCTGGGAAGGGAGTGGAGTTAGAAAATACTGAGGTATGGTTCTGAAATCCAGATTCCTATAGCTGTGTCTGTATTTGCTGGCATTAATAATGTGTCAAGGCTATTGAAACCCTGGACAAGAATGAACAATAGACCTTTCTTTGTAAATGAAACTTGGCAATAAAAATGGTGTTACTGAGAACCCTTCCTTCCCTTTCATGTTCTGTTGCTGGCTTTGGTTCACAAGGATGTTCAGTAACAGTGAAATGCACAATTTGCAGAAGCTGGCTCTAGTAAAGAAAAATGCTGTGCCTGTATGAATGTTAAGCATCTTAATCTTTAAGCCAAAAACTGAAATAGCTGAGGGATTTTGGTATTGTGTGTGTAGGAAAGACATAACAAGCAAGAGAGAGCACAGCAAAGAAGCCTGTAGAAGTGATGGAGAGTAGACAGGACCAAGGGTTAAGAGTGGCTGGGCAACATTTAAAGTGTCTGCGAACCACTTTGAAAGGGCCCTTATGCCTGTCATGTGTGATTTCTTCTGCAAATATATCCTGGTACCCTCTGCCTCTTTCTGTGGTGCATGTTGCCAGTTCAGTATGTGGATCAAATCCAACTGAGTTATTAGTTAGATTCTTGTTAATTAGCCTCTCCATCTATAGACATTAATTACAGTCAGTATATGTTCCATGTGAAATGTTGTTTCTCAAACTAGGCATTGCTCCAGAGGTTTTCTTGGGAAGAAAGAATATATCCTTCTGGCACCTCAGAGGTCTTGCAGCCTTCTGTTTGTATTTTTCCCTCTGTTTCTGTTCAAGAACTCTTTAAACTGGGACACCGAATCACAGACAGGTTCAGCATCTTGCCGTGCAGTACTGGTGGTCAAAGATGGAATGAAAAGCCCAGTACTTAGCTCCTCTTTTCCTCCTCATTCTGATGAGGATGAAAGTGAGCTCAATAGATACGCAATACTGCATTTGTCCACTCTTTTGTTAATCCTAATGAATATAAGTCCTGCTGCTTGAAACAGTCCTTTAATATGTGAATCCAGTTTTAGCATTAAGATAATCTGTCCCAGCATAGTTACATAAATAAGTGGGACTGTGCCAACATATGTATCTTTATCAAAGTACCTTTTGTCTAAGTAAAGATGCAGCATGTGGAGTTTGAAATCTTAGTTCTTTGACACCTGGACTACAGGTGTATGTTTCCATATCAAAGTAAGAGTTCAGCAGGGACTTAGATGTTTTGGTAGGAGAAAAAAAATCACATCCCTTACTGCAATTTTTTTTTTTTTTTTTTTTTTGCTGTTGTGTTAGAGCATGTATGTCAACAAAGCCAGCAGCAGCTTTCTAATGATCTTTGAGTATTTCTCATGTACAATGAGAATGCAAGAATGAATTTGACAGTGGTGTTAAGAATTGTCATGTAAACTTCCCCCAAACAGATTAACTTTCTACCTGCATAAGTATTTTTGGCATAGTTTTATGTAAAAGCATTTTTAGGGCTATCTGCTGAAATTAATACAAGAATTTAATTGAAAACATTCAAGGACAGCTCTTATTTCATGTACTTATAAAAATTATTTATATATATTTCCATTTTTGTGTTGCACACCTGATTTTTTTATATGAACAATACAGTAAATCCAGGTAGCCTTTAAAAGTTAACAAGAACGTTTGGTTGGACAAAGAACACTTCCCTTCTTTCTTTACTCATTTGCTTTTAAAGTAACTTGTGTTTGCCCATGGCAAACTCACCCATTGTGAAATGGTGCTCTGGTTATGAGACAGTTCCATCAGAAGTTAATCTCTCAGACATGGTGCATGCTTGTACTGTATAGGAAAATGTGTTTAGAAAGCTGTCTGTGTTACTGGGAGGAAGTGTTTTACTTGAAAACTTGGACACAGTAATCACTTGGTCCTTGTAGTTACTCACGCTTCTGTTTGTGTGTGTGCATTGTGGAAAACGTTCACAATGTTGCCAGTGGTCAACCTTCTTTAGATGAATGTCTTTGCAAAATGAATCATCCAGTACTTCTAACTGATACAGAGGACACATCTAGCCTTTCCATTACATACTACTTACCTGTAATAAAAGCTGCTTACCATTGCATAAGATAAAAGCAGGTTTTCTTAGATACAGCATCTTTGCTGACTTCAGTCTCCCCACTTCTGACAAATGCGTCTTAGTTTAGCATTTTATACTTGACAAAGCAACTACAGTGAGGCTCTTCATATTGCATGTTTTTTCCCCACTTGCTTGTATGTGTGAGCAGACAGAATTATAAATGTGCTGGAAACGTAGCATATGTTTAAACCTCTCCTTGATTGTGACTGCGAGGGAAATGATTGAATGAGAGCAAGTTACAGAGCTTAATGAATCATTCTAATTAGCTGTGCCTGCAGAAACACTTCATGTGCATTCTGTATCTGTGAGTGTATTGCCTGAAACTTCCACTGGCACTTAAGTTAATACCTTTAATCCCTTAAACAAGGAGTAGACACAGTGAGACTTGCAACTCTCCACTTACAAAACAAGAAAAAAAGGTTTCAGGCAAGGTCACACACAGTTAAGACTGTTAAACTGATAGGAGTAACTAAGTCTTGACACCATCAGCTTACTTGCATTCATGTCTAGATCATGAAATTATTAGTGCTTTGGAGTGCCAGTTTTCTGGAGGGAAAAAAGATTTTAAGAGGCCATTTTTTTTAGAGATTTCCAGGTGCCTGACTTAAAAACAAAATGAAAAACAACAACAACAAAAGTGAAGCTATTCTGGTCTGAGTCCTGTCTAAAAAATTTTTTTTTTAGGTTTTAGGCTTAAGAGATCTCTTGAAATACTTTGAAAGCTTTTACCCGTCCTCAGAGACTCATCCCAGAAAGAGAAGATACTGATCCCATCTTTCCATCCTCACTGTCTTGTTCCCAAATAAAACTTTATATTTTACATAGGCCACAGTTTAATTTTATTTAGCCTGTTGGGATGACAAATGAGGGCGGATGAATATTCAGGCTGTTTCCTAGTGACACATCGTTTATTTTCTCAACTTTAATATGCAGTAAACATTATGGCGTGTGGTAGGGAAAAAAAAAGACTTATTTTTCTAGAGAAATCGGTGTTTAAGTTAATTGGATGAAGACGTATTTGTATAAATTTGTTCTCCTTTTTGGACCATTTATTTGAAGCTATTTTAGCTTGCTGAGAAACTCTCTAGAAGCGTGTCTAGAACTACAAATGTTGTAATTAAAACTTTAGTAAATGAAATGAGTACTGTGAACACTTGCAGTGACCCAGTTGTCTGAGCTGAGCGAGATGCAGGAGCTTGATTGGTGCAGGAGCAAAGAATGATGATGACTTCCATGCTCTTGCCAAGAAACTTACCAAAGCAGTTGTTACAAAATTCCGGGAGGAGGTTTATTTTGGTATACGTAATGATAATAGTACACTTACTGAAACTTTTTACCTCTGCTGCTGTTAAATATGCTTTTCCAAATTGGATCATTTATTCCCATAGAGTGTTGGGCTCTTTGCTTTAATATGTTGTTTTTGTCAAGGAATTAAATAGGCTGTAAGCACAATGTACTTAGCCAGAGTTCTCTGTGAAGTTGAAACAAAAAAGGACAAAAGCCTGCAGAAAATCAAAAAGCTAACTGAAATCTGATCTATTGAAGTGTATGTACCAGCATCAACCTACCCCCTAGACTGTTGAGAAAGCAGAACTTTGCAGTAATATTTCAAATATGCCAACTTGCTCCTACTCCCAAAGGATTGAGAAGTAACTTAGTGGTAGTTACCAAACTGGGGTTTACGGGAAAATTCATTACAGTTATGCTACTTTGCTCTTTATTTCCAGCTGCTGTTTGAAGTTGCATGTTGAAGGAACAAGTGAGTCAAGGAAACAGCTATTCAGACTATCACCACTGCAGAGGTAGTCAGACCTTGATCTCCCTCAACAGCTAGAACTACCAGAAATAGGGGAAGGGGAAAAAAAAAATCTGAAGGAAGGAGGAGAGAGGCAGAATCAACCTACCATCTTAAATAACTTCAAGGCAGCCAAGGGAGCCAGGGCCTACAAAGGACAAAGGTAGGCTCTGTTTTTCTAAGAGATCCTGATTGCATAATATGTGTAGGCACACAGCCTTCCTGCCCTGAATAACAGTGAAACCCACTGTCCAGCCTCCAACACTGAGGAGAGGCTTTGCATGTGCTTCTGCTTTAAACAAAGTCTGTAAAAAAGCCAGTGTAGTATGCAAAAACAGTAAGGCTTACTTCCAGCTGTCCTTTGTCAAGTGAAGTAACCGTACTTCTAGTTATCCCAAGTGCTCTACTGCTCTGACAAATCCTGATAGACTAACTAATGTTACGTTATTATTATGAAATTTCAAACACTTTATCTAATGTGTATTACTAAGGAGGGAAAGAGAACTCAAAGTTATCCTGGTGGATGATGCCAACTACTCCTGTCTTTGGACTATCTGCCACATCCAGTGATAAAGCACATTCATCTGTAAAAAACTTACATAAAATTCAATGTGCTGTTCCCTCTATTCCTTTTGATGTCCCAGTTCAGGGAAGATACAGACCCTAACTGAGGGAGATAGAGATGCAAAAGGTAGAAGTATGATTAGTGGCTGATCAGTGAAAAAATTCCTCACTTGTCACAACATCAGTTCAAACAAATAGTAGAATCGCTCTTTCTGTGAATGATAGTAATGCTTCAGTGCACATCTTAGTTCTGGAGCTGCTACTGAGCTCATACTTGTGCATATTACTTAACCCCTTTCTGTCTCAGCATCCCTTCATAATGTTGTGAAAGTAGCAAGGAAAATCTTAATCTGGTTGGGAACTACTAGTATTGAGTGTTCTGAATCCTACCACATGGCCCTTGCATGAGGGCAAGGTAGCGTATGCTTGAGGACCAAAGTAATCTTCTAGATTGGTAAATGCCTGCCTCAAGAAAAGAACTCTCTAACTAGAAACAGCTATAGCAAAAGAACAAACTGGCTGTGCATGCTTACTACAGTTGCAGTTATTGCAGGTGTTACAGACGTGTGCACACTCCCACATTGTGGCCTTTTCTCAGCAACGTCTGCTTACAAGAAGAGCTGATGAAGCATTGAGCTGTGCTCTGAGGTATGGGTACAAAGTCGTAGGTGGTTTCAAAGAATACTAGTAACTGAATTTCTAGTTATTCTTCCTTCTTACGTTTAGTTTTCATGTACCACTCTAGTAACTACAATCAATATTCAAGATTGAAAGGACCCCTTGATGAAGTAATAAACACTCTGAATCACTGTCGTCTTAATGGGTAGCATTATCAGTAATGTGCTTCCACTTTTTTTTTTTTTTTT